>NW_006437736.1:3342558-3344832 GCF_000325575.1 Pteropus alecto
CACCATCGATCGTGCTGCCTGGGACCAATATTTATATCTGAATAAGGAGACGGGGAGGCTATTGCTGCTGCTGAAACCATCTTTCCATCTGCAGGCACTTCGTCAGGTCTTCCTGCTTTAATTGAAACCTCTCCAGCAGCTGCTTCTCCCTTCTCGTGGTGAGGCAGACAACACACGCATCTCACTACTGTGTATAACAAGCCGACCATTCAGTCTCATGTTGCATCGTCATGCTAAATAGGCTCTCGGGACACTGGCATAAACGTCCCACATACTAAACAGCCACTCCGAGAGAGGCCCATTTCCAGAACGGCGTCAGGAGACCCCTTCTCAGGCACTCAGTCTACCTCGACATGCCGCCCCTCTGTGTTTAAGAGCGAGGCTAGGTCCTGCTGTTCCCACATGGGGGCTAATGCCACTAATGAAGGCCGGGCTAGCCTGGTCCCCACACGCTCGGAAGAGGTGGCTCTGAGCTAGCTCCATCGAGGAGGAGCCACCCTGAACATTTCCTGGGGGTGGCTTTGCCCCCGGAAGCTGAGTGGGCGAACCCCGCCGCAGCTTCAGGCATTTGGGTGCCCTGAACAGCGATTCCCCAACCGCTGGGAACCACCTGGGATGGTTGTTAAACGTAAAGATTCCGGCCTTTGTCCGTCCAGACCCTCGGCAGCAGAGCCTCTGGGTGTAGGGCCTGGCAATCTGTATTCACACAAGCTCCCAGGTGATTCGAATTCCTGACTTCCTGGGGTCCAGAGTCTGGGAATCATGGAAAGGGGACCTGAGGACGGGTCTTTGGGGCTGGCAGGATGCTGCTGTCATTGGGGACGGTGTGGGTGTCTTAGCTTGGAAGTGCTTCAACCAGTAAATGAGAAGTTCTGTGGGCCCACGTGATGTGCACGTGTGCGTGTGCGTGTGCGTGTGTGTAGGAGAGAGTGAGAGAGAGAGACCTACAGCCGGGCAGGGGTGTCGTGCCCAGCGGCAGACGGTGCCCAGACTGACCTATGCTCCTGATATCAATTGTGACATCCACGTAGCCATGCTCAGCGCTGTGATACATGGCCTCTTTCAGGGCCCTCAGTTTGGCTTTGCTGTTGCGGCTGGCGCACAGGGGGGGCGGGGCTGTCTCCGCCAGGTCAGTCCCCTCAGCCAGAATCTCCTCCAGGGACAGGATGTCACTCTTCTCCTTCTCTGGCTGAGCAAGCAGTTTGCGGAACACATTCCTGTCAATCATAAACCCAGAGAGGAAGACACTCAGAGATGGAAGGGCTTCGCCGGGGCGGGGGAAGTTGGGGACAAGTCACTGGGGACAAGGGAATGATGGGAATAGCTCCGGGATGGTGGTTTCACAGCCCTGACCGCAGGCGCTGTGTTTTGGGGATGGAGGAGATGGCGGGGGCACAACTGGCCGAGTCTCCTCAAGGACAAGTGGGAGCTACGTGTGTTCCTCAAATATCTGGGAGGCTCTGGAGCTCTGCCCTTTTAACCATCGGCCTGTGCTCCCCCAACAGGGAACTGGCCGTACTTGGGGTTATGTGTAGTAAAACCTGATGGTGTCGATCTTGAAGGAATGGTAGACGGGAAGTAACCAAACATGAGGGGTTTTTATTATTTTTTAAATGGATTCTTCTCATGTCACTTCAGAGACGGGATGTAGTACGACCAACGATGGCTAAGTGTGAAGTCCCTGCGAGGTGAGTGCTGGCCAAGAGAGGACAAAACGAGCCAGTCGGAGTGGCTGTGTTGCTGTGTGAAGTGGGCTCTCGCGGAAAGCTGGCAGTTAAGGCCACTCGGGCCAGGCTGGGGCCTGGACTGCCTCTGGGCCCCACATCCAGAGATGTAGCGGGTCTGGGGTAGGCCTGGGAATCTGCATTTTTAACAAGCACCACTTGGGACCTTGTGGCTCCGGCCCATCCTAGCCTACCTGTGTCCGTGGGCGGCAGCCTGGCTGAAAGAGTTCATATCACCCTGGGGGCTTGTAGAAATTCCATTCCTGTACATGGTTCCTATCAGGGGGTCCGCACCACGCTCCAACAGCAAACTAACCAGCTCAAAATTGCCTGCAAGCCCAGAGAAGGGGGTTTTATAAGCGAACAAAGCAGAGATACAGTCACAGACACATCGAGGGCCAGGGTGCCGGGGGCCCTTGGCCAGGGCGATGGTCGGTAGCTCTTACCCACGGCGGCTGCGAGCTGGAGGGGCGTTTCAGAATAGTTCTCCTCGCCATGCTCCACGGAGCCTTCCACCTTGGCCCCAGCATCCAGGAGGAGCTGTGGAGGA
>NW_006437736.1:3344847-3365565 GCF_000325575.1 Pteropus alecto
CATTGAGACGTTTAAAGGATGTACACGGTGAGGAGGTGTCCGAAAAAGGGTGGTGGAGATCGGAGTAATTCCAATGTCCCTGCTCTCCCTCCGGGTCAGTGACCACGTGCACGGGGGGAGAGCCATGGCACCTTGGGGGTGAACCGAGAGCCTCTCGCATCTTCTAGAGCCTGCGGCTACACAAAGTGTGGTCCACGGACCAGCACTGTCAGCGTTACCTGGGAGCTCACTGGGCATGCTAGCTCTCAGGCCCCACCCCAGACCCACTGACTGAGAGTCTGCATTTTGACAAGACCTCCAGGAGATCTACATGTATGTTAACGTTCTAGAATCACTGAGCTAGAGGCCATGGCACCAGAGTGCTGGAAGACTCCCTATTCGGGTCGGAGAGCATTAGCGTGGTATCTCAGGACCACAGAATCAGGCGTTCTGAAGGACTTTGGGGAGCAGCTGGGCCAACCAGGGCAAGAATCGCTTCTAGAACACTCCAAATAGCTCTGAGAACAGTTCAGCAAATGCTGAGTTTCCCAGCCACTAAGATCAATGAATAAAGTGGCAGAGTGAGCCTGTAGAAATTTTGCTTTATAGGACTCCATTCTGTGTATCTGGGCTTCTTAAAAATTGAGATTCTGTCCATGCCAGATCCTCACTCACAGTGAATGTGCTGTCACAGATGTGAAATGGGGGCAGATCTGATTTCTTTATTACCCATCCGGGGCTCCCTGAAGGCACAGCCAGGAGGGGGCTGCCTACTTGGCATTCCGTGACGTGTGCACCTGCAGCAGAGAGGTGGTCTGACTTCTGTTTGGTTTGCTTGACTGCCCAATGCTCTGATTCCTGATTAAAAGGCTGGGGATGCCACTGCATGCTAAGGGATGGCATCTGTGTCTGCCCGGCCACCCTCCAACCCCTTCTTAGATTCTTCCACAAGGAATGGACTGGGCAGGATGTTCTACAGACAGAAGCCAGGTCTCACTGTGACACATCACACATTCAGCTTCTTGAAACATGACTGTGGATCTGTCTTCAGAATTCCCATGACCTAGGAAACAACCAAGGATTCCAGCATTGCCCGGTGGTCCCTGTAACACTATTCCCTGCTCTGCATAATCCTCAGAGGCCTGGACCACATAAGAGGATGTGAGTTCTCGATGACCCGAAGCTCGGCACTCACTGGGGGCTCAGGTGTGGTCACAGACCTGGATGCTGATCTCTCTTTTCCGGTGAAGTGAAGACCACGTTTAAGATCTAGAATGTACTGGATGGCTATTTATGGAACACCAACTCTATAACAGCCAGAAAAGGTGCAAGCAATACACATTTATATGCCCAAAGGACCTCGGATGAGAACATTCTCAAGAACTGGGATCCAAGCAAGTGTCTTTAGGAACTGTTGCCTTGGTGACTTGGATGCTTCTTTCCACTGCTTGGAAACCACTAGACTCTACACAAACACTGGGGTCACACCTAAGGGGAAGTTCTAAGGTCTCACACCAGCCAAGTTTTATATTCATGTTACGACAAATGCAATGAACCAGTCCGCAAAACCACAGCTCAGGCCCCACCCCCGAGCAACCAGTAATAATTCTGTAGGTTGGTCACCCTGTGTGTGAGGCTGCATGTGGGTACATGATAATTTCATATTGGTTAAAGCCAGGACATACAGATCATTCATTATACATGGTATTTTCATTCATGTGATATGAATATGCTATATTTATTTGCAATTAACCAATATGAATCTCTTAGCGAATATGCATGCTGGGAGGGGTAGAGATTTGCATAATGGAAGAGGTAAAATTAAAGGTCAGATGTGGATAGGGAAATATGTTAATACCTGAACTACAGGAATATGTCCATGCAACACAGCAAAAGTCAGAGCCGTCCAATGGCGGGTCTCAGGGTGGACGGATGGATATTTATGAGGAGTACTGACAACCTATAAACAAATTGAAGTTATTTTCAATATGTGACCTTCATAATACTTAGACTAGCAAATCCGACCTGTCTGTGGCTGGGCATGTGGGCTACAGGCGTACAGAAGGACATCCTGGAAGGTGCCTTGGGACATGGTGGTGGTGCGGGGCAGCGAAGAATAAGGATTCCTTTGCTTCTCATCTGAAGGGAAGTAAATGGATGACTTCGGACCACCTCTGTGGTGCCCTGGAGAAGCGGTGATGGCGGCTACAATACGCCAGCTCACCTGCCTGCCTCCTCTTTCTGCTTAAGGAAGGGCGGTGGTTCTGAGAATGACAAGATGTCGGATAGCGTGAGATGCCACTAACGTTAATTACACCCACACCTTCAGGAGGAATTCTCAGCGGTGGCAAACCCCAGGCCAGGGGAGGGCTGCTTCAAGCTTTCGAGACAGGGAAGATCATCACCCATCTGATGGAGGAATGTCACCATCTGGTCACGGCTGACCCCACACTGTCCTCATTTCACTTTTCTGCTGGCTTCCTGGTTGACGAGGACTCTCATGCTACTGGAAATGAGGAATAAAAGCCTGCCCTGGATGCACCACGAATGAGCAATCTGATATTGGTCTTTTGATATGGGGGCCTCAAAACGCCCCAGGCCAAGAGAGAGGCGACAGGGCAGCTGAAGGTTGGGGTCCTGCAGGACTGGCACCCACACGCGGCTTTTCTTCCAAACATTCCTGGGGCCAAATAAATAATCACGACGCCTGTTTAATTCAGAGTAGTTGAGTTCACTCATCACCCGCTGGGGGAAGGCCTTGAGCTAGGTCAGCACGGTGCCTGGGGCTTCATAACAGGGGAAAAAATCTCCAATACCTGAAACTTGTAAGATCTATAATGGTTCTGGATCCAAAACTATGTCTATTGTCTGCTTTCCTCAGATGAATATAAAACTCACTTAAACAAACGAACAAACAAAAAACCCCTAAAAAACCAAAAAACAAATAAATCCACAGTAATAAAACTATAAGAACATCTAATTTTGAACTAAAAGGGTTTTCCAAGGTCCTGAGTTAGGGTTGCAGTATGCCGATCTTTCCAGCCTCCAAGGATGCCAATATCTGGCTGCCGGAGATTGTGGGTCTTAAGACAGCATAGAACATGGCAAAAAGTGTGATTTCAACTATTACAACCCTTGGTGTGTATGTGGGGGAACCAATATTAATGGAGTCCCAAACTTATGCCAGGTATTCTCTGTATTGATTTCTTCCAACAACTCTCTGAGATGGGTGTGATTATTCTCTTACTTTGCAGATGGGGACACTGAGGCTCGGAAAGTTAAACGACTTGCCTAACCACAAAAGCAAGTTACTAAAATGTGGCAGTTTCAGAATTTGAACCCCAGTGTCAAACTCTAGAGCCTGTGGGGATGTGCTTTCCACTCTACCACACTGCCTCAAGAAAGCTTTGTGATTAGCTTTAAGTCCTGGGGCTCAAACTCAGCCAACCAGGTGAGCCAATCAGGATTTGGTGGGGGAGGGAACAGCCCAGGGGACAGGGGGCAGCTTTGCATTAGGCAGAGGAAAGGGGCTGATGGCTCAGGAGAGTTCTCTCTGCTCCGAACCCAGAAGGAATGGATCAGCAGTAAGAATCAGAAACTCGGTACAGTTGAGCTAAGGAGAAGCTGGTCTTCCTTGTAGAGTGGTTGGTTGTTTTTAAGTGAAATGTACATACTGGTAGCAAACTGGAGTTTGGTTGGGCTGGGGCCTTGGGATGGAGGAACTCCATCAGTTGGTCTGACCGATTTGCTGGACTGAGCACTCTCGGCGGTGGCTCTCTGGAGTAAAAAGCCCCCCTCTCTTTGCTCGCCTTCCCTTGGGGACTGCCAGGCAGAGGGGCCCTGCAGCCCTCTGCACCCTCACCTCCACATTCAGGTCAGCTCCGGCATCCAGCAGCATCTGAACCATCGCCTCGTCCCCACGGACGCAGGCGTACATCAGGGGGGTCATGCCCTGCGGTGAGTTAAAAACCAGAGAATGAAGAAGGTTTACAAGGTGATTGTGTCACTTGATGACAACAAAAGGACAATCTTACTTCTGTGTAGAAGGCTATGCTTGTTGTCCAAAGCCAGCATTAAACAAATAAACCGCCCTAGGACGCATACGACCACGATCCTTCATATTTTGAAAACCAAAATGGAGGCAAGAAGGGAGCATAAATTGCCTTTTTTTGCATTTATCTTTGGAAGATTTTCATTAGTCTGTCTTAGGGTGCAACAGACCTAAGAGTATTGGCTAAAATAACTGGCCGCTTTCAACTTACAGCTCTTAGGAACTTTCTGGATTCTGCAACACCAGCCCCTAAGCCATCTAACTGACAAAAACGGTCTCCTTGACATTTTCTCTTTTGCAATATAACAAGTGTCATCTTTACTCTATATCCGCTGCCGGACAGTGTCAAGGAAAATTGGATGCCTCTGAGCATATCCCCCCATCCCTCCATCCCTGACACCTGGTTTGACGTTATCATTTACAAGCAAAAGGCAAGCGAATAAGGAATCGCTTTCAGAAATTCCATATTTTCTCATGACTCCTGCTTATTACAAAGTACCACAACCAACAGAAGGAAGGGATGGAATTTTCAATAAACAGCGTTGCGAAGGCAGCCATTTGGGAGAATGTTCAAGTTAGAGCTCGATCGCATACCATACACCAAAAAACATTTCTAGTTTGATTAAAGATATAGCGAAAAAATTAAAACCACAAAAGACTTCTAGACATAAAAGAAATCACAAAGGAAAACCATGACAGCATTGAGGAGGTAAAATTAAAAACATTACAAGCAAAATTAAAAGGTAAGCCATATATTGAGACCTATTTGTCCATTATAATAAAGGGTTATATGACTAAAATGTAAAGAGGTCTTCTAAGTAAAAAAGAAAGACAGTAAAGCTCCAATGAAAAACAGGTAAAAGATAAGTAAGTAGGGAATATATATAGTTGGAGGTTGTGTATAGGAAACAAAGTCTCTGAGAAAGTAATTTGAGATAAAAAAAACCTTAACTTTTTTAAGGTTTTTGTGTCTGAGCCACTATTTCTATTTTTAAGAATCTCCCTAATGAAATAAACACAGATTTGAACAAAGACTTGCGTAAGTTTATGTAGCTCAGCATTATTGATATAAGTAATTAGAAACAAACTAAATATCCAACAACTGAGGCACGGTTAACGGAAAAAATAACATGAGCATTTTAAGTAGCTATTAAAAGCGATTAAAAATATTCCATGATATTACAAAGTACCTTTATATAAAATATTGAAAAAAAACCCAAGTGTAACGAATCCTTGTTTTTAAAAAATAAAATAAACTGTGTGTGTGTGTGTGTGTGTGTGTGTGTGTGTGTGTGTGTGTTAGGGCTCCTTGGTGTTGCTCAAGAAAATTACCAGCTGCTGTCTCTTCCCTGTGCCTCGCATTGAAAACTGCTTTTGTTTTCTCTCTCGTTGACATCTTCACCCACAGGGGGCATCTCCCTGATTAGAAGATCCACCAGGCTCTCACTGTACCTCAGTGTCAGGGGCTTGCGGGACAGCTGTCTGTCTCTGAAGTGCCTCCTAGGGTCACCCAGAATGACGTTGGTGTATCTTAAACATATTCTGAAAGTTTGGTGAATATGTGCCTGGACTTGTGTTGGCAGTAGCAGACAGGCTGGCAGAGAACTAATTTTAACCATGCTGGAAAAAGAACTTGAAGGACACATACTAAATATAAATAATGGTTATCTGGGTGATGGCATTATTTCCCTTCTGGAATAGGCCTATTTTTTCTCTATTTTCCATTTCAGCTGCAATGATCATGTGCCACTTCTGTAAAGATGAATAAGGGTATTTTTATAAGATATTAAAAAAACCCAAAAAACAAAAACACCCTAAATCACCAGTAGGGGGAGCCTCTGTCCAGTGCCTGCTGTTTCCATCACACCATGGGGCTGAGATGGTGAAGGAGAAGGAGCCTTTTCAGATACTCAGAGGATGCTGTACCTGTTCGCTCATGGTGTTGATCCCATCGGGCCCCAGGAGGGACACTGCTTGCTTCACCAGGTCTGTTCGCCCACAGTTCAGCATCCGGAAACCCAGGTCCTGCTTAAACTTGGCTTCGATGGCCACTGCGTCCAGCTTCCGGGAAGCGAAGAAGCAGTCGTCAGCCCTAAGGAAGGAGGAGATGGTCAGCTGGGTGCAGCCGCTTCCCCAGGGACTCGTCCTGGAAGGCCACAAGAGTTAGGAAGCACCAGGAGACTATGCATTTGCTTTTTATGTCAACTGCTTCTTCTTAGACTCCAGTTAAAATAGGGACGTCTTGATCCTTTGTCATTTATAAGGGTTGCTGTCTCTCCTTTGTGCTCCCACAGCATACTGAGCTAAGTATGATGATGGCTATTATTTACTGAATGTTTACTAGGGGCTAGGCTATACTCTTTCCATGAATTAATTCATTTAATCCTCACACAATCCCAAGAGGTAAGTACTATCATCACCCCACATTTAACCATGGGGATACAGGCACAGATAAAGGACTTGCTCAAGGCCACACAGACAGCAAGTGGTGGAGCTGGGATGTGAACCGAGGCAGTCTGTGGAGAGCCGGATCGGGTGTCTTACTGTGTCGCCCTGTCCCCCTAACACGGTGCAAACTATTTGCCTCTCTCCTTGTCTGACTTCCTCTCCAGGCTGAGAACTTCAGAGAGAAGAGAGCTTGTCTAGTGTGTCTCTGTATTCCAGTGCCAGGTGACACACAGCACACGGAGATGTTAAAAAACATTAGCCGAAGGGACAAAGAGTAGGTGGATTCTCTACATTCACAGCAGAACCACGGCAGAGAACTGGCAAGACAGAACGAGAGCACACAGGGTAAGGTGCATCGGAAAGGAACCCAGCCAGCCGGGCACGGGGCGATGGACGACAAACTCTGCTTGTAAAGGATGTTACTTCCTTCTCACAGTGAACTGATCCGTTATGACATCAATTCACCAAGCATTTATTGAGCACCTGTTTGGGACAAGCTCTGCCCTAGGTGCTGAAGACACAAACCTAAATCTGTCATTGTTCCAGCCCAGGGAGCCCACTGCCCAGAAGGGGAGAGAGCACAGGCACTGGTCATTATGATCCCAGGTGGCAAATGCAATGGTTGAGGGATCAGAGACCTGCACCCAGCAGAGCCTGGGGGATACAGTAAGGCTTCCTGGTGAGGTGACCCCTGAGCTGTGTCTTAAATAAGGAGATAAGAGGAACCGGCTGGCAGAAGATGTGAGGGCTACCCGGATAGGAGACACTAGGAGTTTGGTTCTGGCCACCAGGGGGAGCTGATGCAGTGAAGACGGAATGCAGAGAAAAGAGCCCTGAAGCTTGGCGTTGACAGGGGTCTAATCTGCACGCGCACTTTAGGACCTGTGTGCCAAGCCAGCTCCAAGCGCCTATGTGTATGCGAGCCCTGGGAGGAACTACGAAAGGTATTTAGGGGGCCCACAGTTGACCAGGACCCTGGACTCAAGGATTAAGACCTTTTCACAGCAGATGGACTGGCCAAGACCATTCCACAGCAGTTGGAAGACTTTTCTGGGAACCTGAGATCTCCCCAGGGAGATGGGGAGGCCTGAGGGACTCTGACCACGGCATTGGTCACAAGGAGGCTATGCCATAGGGCCCAGTTCACAGGTCTTCGGACTTGGGACTCTTATAGTTGGGGTTCCAGATTTAGCAAATATTGCATAGGGCAAACTTATATGAAAACATTATTCTTTGTTTCTCTGAAATTGAAATTTAACTTTTTTTTTTTTTTTAAATCATCTGGGAATGGGCAGAACCACTTGCCATGATCTGAAAAGGATACGAGAAGAGCCATGGATCCCATTGAAGTGTAGACAGCACCTATCTCCAGGGAAGAGGGGAGACCCTTGGAATGGCAGCAGGCTTCATCTGAAGAACCTACGTTCCCTACAGTATAGTTAAGGAAGAAGCTTCAGGTCAAATGAACAAGACAGAGAGAAGAGCATGAGAGCAACAAGCAAGGTCCTGGGGCATATGTCACAAGGGTCCCCCGAGAGAGAAAAGAGGGAGTCTGATCTGTACATGTTACACTAAAGTGTCTGGAGCCTTTATTTGGGGTGTGTGTGCAAATCTCGGGGAGGTCTCGGATTTGACTGAGTGTAAGGAAGACTTTTCTTCTCACAGACTACTATCTGATTCTGGAAGAGTTTGCTTTGTGAAATGGAGGGCCTCCTTCTTGGGGGCAAAGAGTTGTCGTTATCACTGAGTTTGCAATTTTCTCTTTCCTGTCTGCTATCCTCAGTGCTTGACTGAGTCTTCCAAATAAGCATTTTTTTTTCTTGAAATTTAGTTGAGCTAAATTTCACATGACTGGGTAAATGTTACTGAGCACCTACTGTGTATGGGCACCATGCAAGGGGGCTTGGAGAGGGAGACACAGACCCCACCTCAAGTTCATTGAACTCCCAGGCTGCTAATCCAATAATTCCAAGGACATCAGAAGTGTTTACCAGCTACAGAAGTCCTTGATTTTAATTAGAAAGAGACAAATGGCAAGAAAATTACTGTAGCTAAGATGATGATAATAATTGTTACTATAGGAAGCTGACATTTATTGAATACTTACAATGGAAATCTAAACTTTTTCCATGTATTAATTCATATGATCTTCACCAGCCAATGATGTAGGTGTGATTAGGGGCCCCATTCCAGAGATGAGGACACTGCTTACGTCACAGAGCTGCAAAGCAGTGGGCCAGGATTTTACCCCGGTGATCTGACACCCCAGCCTGGCACTTCCCTATCATGCTGGCGTGCCCACATATGCAACTGCCTACTCAGGTGCCTCTCTTGGATTATCTCCCAGACCCTCAAAATTAACATGTCCCAAATGGAACTTTTTATTAACAGGTACATTTCCCACCCTCCAAATTTGTCCCCCAGTCACCCGATCTCCATAAATGGTGCCACCGTCCACCCAGGTGCTCAGGCCAGAACTTTCTCTCATGCCCACATCCATTCCATAAGGGGCCGATTTTGCCACCCAAATCCCAAATTCCAAATCCATTCACTTCTCTCCAGCTCCACTGCCCAGACCCTGGTCCCAAACGCCAGCATCTTTTGCCTAGGCTACTGCAGTAGCCTTCTAACTGGTCTTCCTGCTGTCATTCTTCTCTGCATCCAAACCAGTCTCTTACGCAAGGGAAGAGTAAGCCTGAAACATAAATAGGACCATGTAATGCCCCTGCTTAAAACCCTTCAGTGCCTTCACATGTATGCAGAAGAGGCTCCAGCTCCCCACGCACGGCCTACAGGGCCCTGCCTTGCTCTCCAACACTTCCCTTCCCCCCTAGCTCTGCACTAGAAACTCCCCCATTCCCTACTCTGTCCCTTCAACAGGCCAAGGTCTTTCCTGACTTGAGGACTTTACTCCTGCTGCTCCTTCTCCTTGGAATGCCCTTGCCCTGGCTCTATGCTGGGCTGGCTCCTTCTCACTCAAGTATGAGTTTGAATGTCAAGTGCCAAGGAGGCCTTCTCTGACCAGTGCCTCTAAGGGAGGGTCTGCTCCTCTCCTTTACACGTCCCATCTCCAGGCCAGTTTCATCCTCCCCCCAGCACCTTGCACTGTTCGTGAAGATTTTATTTATTAATTTTACTTTTTAAAAAAGTTTGCCTTTTCAACGAGGATGCCAGCTTCCTGGGGGCAGAACCACACCTGTCTTGCCTTGTCTATCTTGTATGCCTAAAGCACACAGTATTAACTGATAGGTGAGCCATGTACCATCCACTTTTCATTCTCAAGGCCCTAGGAAACGTCTGTTTATCAAGAATCCCTCGATCATACCAGCAAGTAATGGTTCTGGTCACTGAATTTTATCAGCCAAGGCAGGCAAGGAAACGAAAGCAGGTAAGAAACATTTCCCATAAAGGTCTGTGAAAAAATGGCTGTTCGACAGGGTTTCTTAGATTATTGAAATCTGCAAAATCTTAATTCCTGCAGTATTCCTGTAAACATGACTCAGAGCTCCATTTACCCTTTCTGGAAAGTCTCTGAAGGGTTTGCCACTGAAGACCAACAGGTCCCCTATGGCCTGGACAAATATGCGGGCCTCCTAAGTATAGGGCTTGTTTATTCAGAAATCTATTAAGCCGGCCACCTGGGGCTTCATCAGAAGGTGATCAGCAATGGCTCTCAGTGATGCTGTAAAAAAATCTGATCAATTTAAGTAAGAGGTCAGCTACCGAGGCGGTCAATTTCTCTGATTTCTCAAGGGTCCCTGGCCCCAAGAGAGTGGCTCAAATAGCTTCCGCCACTTCAGGTACGTGACTTCAGAAAGATGTTTTCC
The DNA here is from genome assembly GCF_000325575.1 of Pteropus alecto. Classification (NCBI taxonomy): domain Eukaryota; kingdom Metazoa; phylum Chordata; class Mammalia; order Chiroptera; family Pteropodidae; genus Pteropus; species Pteropus alecto. Next base: position 3,355,153 of record NW_006437736.1, read on the forward strand.
AGGAGGCCTGCAGGCCTGAGCACAGCAAAAGATGGCATTGCCTTTTCTCTCCTGGGAAGGAAGTGGTGCTGAGGCGGGGAGCTGATGCATTCTGCTGATCTCTAGATGCACTCGGAGTGACAAATAAAAGCTGGTGAAGCCTTGGACGCATTTCATTCATTTATTGATTTTTGGAGCGAGCATGATCTCTGGTTCCCAGCTCTGCTCTTTAGCTGCTATGTGATCTTGGGGCAAGTTACTTAACCTTTTCGTTGTTCAGTTTTCTCATCTGTAAAATGAGTTTAGTCATAATACCTTTCTCCTAGGATTTTGGGTGTGGATTAAATGAGATAATCCATGCATACTGCTTAGAAGAGTATAGAGCTTAGCACACGGCTCTCATTAAATGTTAGAGATTTCATATCATAATCATTATTATAAATTACAAAGCAAGGTCCAGACTGTTTGGAGACAATATATTCTATTTGGAAAAACCAAATACAGAGACACAGAGACTAAAGAACACTGCAGTAAAAGTGCTTCTTAAGATCTCAAATTAGACACTGCATCTAAGGGCTGCCACCCTACCCAGCATGGTTTTGCAAGCAAACTAAGTGATGACAGAGGTTGGGGAGGAAGGGGGAACGGGAGTCGTGCTTGGGACAGAAGCAGTTTCTGGAACAGCCCAATATGGAAGACGTGGCAGAGCCACTCAGGGTGCTTGTGGGCCTGCCCAGTCAGGCTTCCACCCCTCGTTCCGCCGCCATTCCCAGGACCCATCCTGACCTGACTGGCACTAGAAGGAAACTGGCAGCTCCCAGGTCCCCTGAGTGCTGACTTCAGAGCAGCTCTGGGACCTGCATCCCCAGGGCGTGGGCTTGGAAGCCAGACTGCCCGGGTTCATTGCTTGGCTCTGCCCTCACTAACTGGGAAACTCTGCCCAGGGTACTTAATCTCATGTATTCTTCTCACATGTGAAATGGAGACAGTAACATTACATGCTTTACTTACTTAAGAACTACTTAGCACGTACCATGTACCAGGCACATTATAATAAACTTTTTATAAATATAAACATTTAATTTTCACAGTCGCCCTATGAAGAAAGCATTATTAGTAACCTATTTTACACTTAAGAAAAACGGGGCACAGAGTTTTTAATCAACTTGGTCTTTGGCACACAGCTAATAAATAGGAGTCAGGATTTGAACCGAGGCCGTCTGGCTCCAGAGTCTGTCCCATTTCTTAGGGGTGTGCTGGCAATTTCTGGGCTTCCCAAGGGATTCCTCAGGCATGACTCTGGGATCTGTAGCTCACACCATGTCCTTCCTCATCAGTGATGAAAAGGCCACCCTTTACTGCATGCTCATTCTATGCCAGGCACTGGGCTATGTGCTCGAGCTTCACTACTTCAAGTGATTCTCTCTGAGCTGTTGCTGTTGCTGTTGCTGTTTTGTTCCCATTCTGTCAGTAAGGAAACTGAAGCTTGGGTCCGAGTGTCTGACACAAAGCCTGGGCACCCCGGAGCAGGCAGGGCCTAGCTGGAGCAGGCAGAGCTCACACCCCTGTTTTAGCTGTTTACTTGCTGCCTCGGACAGGTCATCTCACCTCTCTAAGCCTCTGTTTGTTTCCCCATCCGCAAAACAAGGATGACAACAGTGGCACTTACTGTCTGTATCTGAGATGGGGATTAAAGGAGATAACTCATTTGAATCACTCAGCACAGTGTGTGATAATAATTGCCCAATACATGAAACGCATACTCATTACTATGTCATTATTTTCTAATTGTAGGTCCTCTTCCCAGGGATTTAATCAGGCCATCTGGAAGTCCCTCCCTCCCCCCATCCTCTAACCATACAACCCTTCAGTCCCTGAGTGGGTCTTCCTTGTCCCCAGGCTCTTCTAGAGCCCGGTCCCTCTGAGCCCAGCCCTCACGACAGCCTCTCGCTTGCTGGCTTTGTGATAGCTCTGCTGTTGCTCCCAAGGCTTCTGCCTTCCCTTTCCATGTGTTTCTGTTCTCACTCATCCGGGTCTCACCAGCAGGCGGGCAGCCTGGGACACAGCAAGTTCCAAGGCCCCTCTCAGAGGCAGCAGCCTGGGGTCTCCTGGGGGATGGCGCTGCTCTGCCCTGCTAACAAGGAAGGTGCCCGTGTCCACCATCGCAGGACTGTCACGGGGGTGCCTATGAGAGGACGCAGCCCCACTCTGCTGCCTGAGCCGCACGATCCATGATTTGGTTTACGGTATGGCTCCCAAGGCCGGTGGGCAGATTGGTTGCCTTGGGACAGAGTAAAGATGTTAGCAATAATTAGAGAAATATAAGTATGTACAGTTTCCCTAACACCATAGTTAATATAATAGTAATAACTTACACCTATCGATAGGCTTCCATGTGCTAAGCATTTCCCATGTGACGGCCCACTTTATCCTTAAAATAACCCTGTGGACCGGGCTCTGCTCTCTTCATTTTACAGATGAGAAACCTGAGGCATGGAGGTTTTGTCACTTGCCCGAGGTCACACAGTTCATAGGTGGTAGGGCTGGCATTCAACCCAAGTGGTCTGACTCCTGAGCTCATACTCACGACTTGTTTATACCCTCACAGGAACCCCAGCTGGCACGTCTCAGCATCCCCATTCCACAGACGAGGCAACAGGGCTGGGGAGAGTTAAGTGCGTTGTCCTAAAGCCACTGGGCCCCTTCTCCCTCCATTTCAACCTGGACCTGTCTCATCTCAAAGTCCAGGCTTAAGTAAGACTTGGCTTTGTGTATGTTCCCACCCTCTGTCCCAGCCTAATGCCAGAGAACCCAACATTATCAAATGCCTGCTGTGTGTCACACACTGGGGACACACAGAGGCCAACGGGATGCGATGTCTGTCCCGGAGAAGCTCAGATGCTAAGGGAAGTGCCACGAGTCCTTCGTTCCCACATACGCATTCACTGAGTGCCGGCTGCTGGCCAGGCACTGGGTTAGGGGCTGGGTCCCACATCGAGTGAGCCAGACAGGGACCCTGCCCTCTCAGGCTGTCACGGAGGAGGATATTAAGCAAGTTGTTTGGCTACCTAGGTGACTACGTAATTGAAAATGCAGGCGCCTCGGGGAGAAAAATGAGCATACAACACTAACTCAAAATAGTAATTAAGGATCAAACTGCCAGCCTCTCACGTCTGTCTGTAGGCACACCAGAGAGATTTATGATATCCAGGAGCAGACGACAATGCTGACTCCATTTATCTGGATACTCAGGAACTCACTGAAGGGTGGCAGGAAAAACTATCGACGCTGAAGTAGATGCCAACACAGCATGCTTCCTTGCAGGATAACCTTGGGCACGTTATCCCATCTTTCTCTAGGCTTCCACTTCCTCATCCATAAAGTGGGAGAGCAGTACCACGTGTTCAGGTTGTTGTGAGGAAGGACGAGATGATGTACACGCATGTATTCTCCCTATGCTGGCGAAGCTCAGAGGCTAAGGGAAGTGCCACGATTCCTTCCTTTCCACACACGCATCCACTGAGCGCCACCTGCAGGCCAGGTACTGGGTTAGGGGCTGGGGTCTGGCATGGAGTGAGCCAGACAGGGACCCTGCCCTCCCAGGCTGTTCAAATGTGGACATGTACCTAGGGAGTGTGGGATGCGTGATACTGGCATAGACTCTGACATCCTAGAAGATGTGGGCCTGTGTCAGTCATCTGAAATCTAGGAGAAACATTACAGGCAGCTAACGCCCCGACTAACTCTTCAGAAACTTGGGGCGATGTGTTGGCTGCGAAACAACACCCGAACCAGGGTTCCTCTTGGGCAAACCCCGATTCACTGGTATGGCTGACTGGAGTACGCAGTTACAAAGGATTCGGAGCCACGTCTAGACTTAGCCAGGAAAGAGGAACCCTACAGAACAGGGCCCGCAGGGCAGTGCTGAAAGCAACTGGCAAGGTGGGAACAGGGCCAGTGGCTTTAAGTCGTGGCCGTATCTCTCATTAGCTGTGTGGCCTTGGACAGATCACATTTCCACTGAGAGCCTCGATTTCCTTATCTATACAATGGGGATGTTGGGCTAGTCAAGCTCCTGGGGCCTCCAAGCACGGACGTCCTCTGAGTTTATCACATGCTTTCTGTTGCTCACGTACCACGCAACAGCTTTTCTCCCTTACTCCATCCCGACATCTCAGTTTCGGTTTTATGCTCTTATTTCATACAAACACTTATTACCGTGATGAAGAGGATCACCTAGGAGAGAAATGCATGGCAATGAGGGCTAACCGTGCCCCGGCATCCATTCGCCACGTCTTCCTTACGGTAATACAGAATTGCCTGCCCTCGTGGAGTTTTGGCTGGGCACATGGCTGACTAGCTAGAGATGACATTCTCCAGAAATTAGAAAAAGCAGCATTTCTGATCAAGGCACACTGAGTGCTTCCATACTCAAAATACTTTATTGGTTTAATAATAATAATAATAGGAAACATATATAGCATTTATTATGTGCCAGAAACTATTCTAATTATATATATATAATTTATACACACATACGTATATATACATCACCTATACATATTTGTGAATGAGTATACACACACACACACACACACACACACACTCAATTCACATTTATGATCTTATCTAATCCTCATGTCGATCCTAGAAAATTTATCTTCATCTTTCAGAAGAGGAAACTGCAGTACAGAGAGGCTAAAAAACTTGTCCCCGGTCACATAGCCTGCAAGTGGTAGAACTGAGATCTGAACCACGTGGGCTGTGGCTGGAGCACCACCTCTCTGTGCTACCAAGGTCTTCCATGGTCACGGAGACACTATTCAGCTTCAGCCGGGGTAACTACTAGATGCCAGGTGGGTGCCAAAGAAATGCAAACTCCCAACCACAGGCTTCAGATTCAAGGCCTTTTGCAACTGTCCCTTCTGGAAAGTTACCTGTCTCTCCACCATTTCTACTTTCTTCCCATTCCATCCACCAAGGCCTGCTTCCCACTCCATGTGGACATTTCCCCCACTGCTTTCTTGCCGGCATGTATGGTGTGCTCCACAGTTCCCATCCTCTTTCCTGTACCCAGCTTTCCTTCAAGTTGTCTTCTAGAGACGAGCCCCACACAGCAGCTCTGACTTGCAGAATCCCAGAACATCGGTGCCAGAAGAGGGCACTCAGCTCCCCTTCCGACCTTCTTAAGATCAGGAAAACTGGAAGCCTGAGACAAGTGAACTAATTGTAGGGCTCACAGACATATTTAGGTGCAAAATCCACGTCTTCTTCTGAAGTCATGTAGCAAGTCTCTCTATGGATACCTTTAGGTTTGTGTAGGTGAGTGATTTTCAGCCAGCGGTGATTTTGTCACCCAGGGGACATTTGGCAATGTGCGGAGACACTTTTGGTTGGTGCTACTGGTGTCCAGTAGGTAGAGGTGGAGGATGCTGCTAAACCGCCTGCAATGCACAAGATAACTCCCCCTCCCCCAACAAAGAATTATCCGGCCCAAAATAGCAGTAGTGCTGAGGTTGAGAAACCCTGGTGGAGGGTGATAAAATTTGTTTTTTGGGATCATCTCTTATATATCAAGCAGTTCCCATTACCAGATTCCGTAAGCATGACAATAAAATGGTCCCTTCAGAAATGAATCGTGAAATGGCAAATCATCGTCCTGACTCAGATACAGGCCCCCATTTGCCCGAGAAAGCCAAATTCCCTTTTACAGGCTTCAAGTCTCTCAACCGATGAGGTTTTCCTTTCCTTTTGGGTGGCAAACAGAAGAACAAATCGAGACTTGTGCTGAAGCAAGTCCCACCAAGATCCCCACACATTTTTCTAAGAAACGAAATTATATTATGGCAGCAAATGGAACATGTAATGTTTGCGAAGTTCCTAGGAGAAATCTTGGTCCAAAAATTGTGCCCACTTACTGTTTATTGCTGCTACTAAAGTACTGAAAAGAGCCAGCTCATTAAACTTGCCTCGGATAAGGAATAGAAAGGGACATTCCACGCCTTCCTCCTGGCCCATCGTTTCTGCCTTGTGAGGAAGACCAAGGGGCCTGGAACCTTCTTCCTCTTTAGAAATGCCCGGGTCATGGCAAAACCCCCTGGGTTTGCCTCCCCCCACAATAGAAATTCTGGGTCTGTTCAAATATGTGAAAAAAGATTTACCTCAAATGCAAGGATTACTAACACCCAGGAGAACGAAACTAGTGTGTTCACAACTGAATGTGTTGTCATGTTATTTTGAGTAGAAAATTATGAAGCAACATTATACATCTCTAGCTTCGGCATCATGCCTTATTTTAAGTCTGAAAATAAGGCTAATCCCTAGAGAAAGAAGACACCCCTAATTTTGGCCAGCTCTTAATGTATATTCTTTTTTTTTTGGCAGACATTGGTTGTTGTCCTCTAGAATCCTTTATCTCCTTTATGCATTGTAGGACCTAATTTTTTAGGTGGGTACATTCCCCAGGTTCCCTTGCAGCTAGCCATGGCCACATGACTAAGTGCTGACCAATAGGGAATGAGGGGAAGTGATGTGCTATCCTTCCACTTTACTTCTTCCCACTAGATAGGTGTTGCCCTGGTGGGTAGGGTAAGCCACATCAGCCATTTAGAGGAACGTATCACCTGACGGATGGCAGAGCAACAAGAGGGAAGGTGCCTGGGCCACTGGCCTGCAGTTGCTGTAACAGCCCAGGACTGCTCATGCCTGGATTGTTACATGAGGGAGAATTTTAAACTCCTGTCTTATCTAAGACCCAGGTATTTTGCACATCTGTTACAGCTAATGAATCTATATTCTAGTTAATCCATTCCACAGATGGTTTTTAAATTTAAGTCAATTCAGTGAAACAGGCAGGAAGTGCTAAGTATATGCTGGTTATTGTGTTCGGTGTTAGATATTCAAAGATGAACACACACACACACACACACACACACACACACACACACACCATCTTCCAAGGAATTTTAGAAAGAACTGATGGTCTTCTTTATAACAATTTTCACAAATAAACATACCAATTCCTGAGGCGCAAAGGCAAAGTTCTAGTGTTAGGATTCCAAAATGCACTCCCAGTAACGCCAGTGCCATAAAATGCTCTATGACAGGTCTGCGATTTTTTTCTGTAAATATTTGAATGGCGAATATATTAGGCTTTGTGGGCCAAATAGCCTCTGGATAACTACTCAACTCTGCCACTGCAGTGTGAAAGCATTCATAAACAATACTAAACAAATAAACACGGCTACTTTCCACTACAACTTTCTTTACAAAAATAGGTGGCTGGCAGCTGCACTTCGTTGACCCCTGATCTACGCTAAAAGATTTAAATAGGATTACCTTCTCTTTGGGATTTACAAGATATACAGGATGTTAAAAGCACTGAGGAAAAAAAAAACATTTAAGCTTATTTAATTTTATTTAAGCCATTGTTTCCCAAATTTATTGAACTACTTACCACTTTTTAAAATAATGCTTATTAATATCCCAGAACCAGTCTTCTGAATGTGCTGTTGCCAATGACGGCTAAATAACCTTTATTGTTAATGAATTATTTTAGGCACGCATCACATATAGAGTAATACAGAGACCACCTACATGCTCACCACCTCACTCAGCTGAAAAAATAAAGCATTGCAAGTACAAAGGCCTCTGCAAACCCCTCCGACTCCATCATCTCTTCCATCTTCTTGAGATGACCATCTCTCCTGAATCTGATATTTATCATCCCTATGCATGCTTTATACTTTTTACTACTTCTAGAAATTCCTGATAATATATGGACTGTCTCAAATGTTGGTAAATTTTATGTAAATGTTAGCACACTACACAAATCCTGACTCACCTTGCTTTTTTTTTGCACAAATATGTTTCTGGGATTCAGCTGTGTGATAACATGTACCTCTAGTTTATTTATTTTTGTTGTTACTTGGTGTTCCAAGTATGAACATATCATAATTTATTTATCCATTCTCCTGCAGACAGATAGCTTGTTTCTCTTCTTTTTCTTTAAATTTATTTTGCGATTACAAACACTGCATCTACGAACATTTTTGTCCATGTCTCTTTATTTCCATATGAAAGAGTTTCTCTAGGGTATAGACTTGAGAGTAGAATTATGTGTTTTCAAGTTTACTTGAAAGAGGATTCGGAGTCCCCTCCAGGGGTGTTTAAAAGTTATCATTATTCTATATCTTTGCTCGAATCTGGTATTGTCAGATTTTAATTTTATGTCAATCAAATGGGTATGAAATGCATACTGGGTGTGGTTTTGATTGCATTTCCAGGATTACTAGTAAAGGAGAGCCCTTTTAACATATTTCTCAGAATATTTCTATATGAGGTCCCCCCAGGGACCTTTGGCACTGAATAATGCTGGCAGTGACTGAAGGACATAAGAGGCTGATGTACCTCCACATTCCTAAGAGCTAAGGCTGGAGGCTGAGCCTTTCAAAATGGACCTCGGCCTCTTTCAAAAGTTACTTTCACAATTCCCAGTGTTGATTCTTTGATTGGAGCTACCTTTCTAGTAGAGAGAACCTGGGCTTTGGAGTCAGACAGACCAAGTTCAAATCCAAGAGAGACCAAGTTCAAATCCAAGACGGGGCACATGTGACTACGTGCAGATCTCCAAACCTCTTGAAGCCCCAGTTTCCTCAGGGGCGAAGAGGAAAATGAAGCCCTCTCATCCGGTTAGGGGAGAAATGAACGGAGCATGAACTGAAGCTCCACTTATTTCCTTTTCCTTCTACGTGCCTCAGTTTCCCCCACAGGTAAAAGTGTCACTACCATTTGTACATCTAATGTTAGACAACAAACTGAATAAAATTCAGAGCTAGAAACCGAGCTTGTCCGTCCAGTCTGTGGCCCTTAAGCTTTTGTAGGTTAATTTATGAACTGATGAAAGGTACGTTTACTTAATGTCATGATGACTACAAACTTTTTAAAGGATGGGACCCGCTCCTTCATTGTTATCCAAAGTATTTTTGTCATGGCTTGTACAAAGTACTTTGTACTAAGTACATGGCTTTGTAATAAGTACTGGTTGCCTTACTAATTGCTAAGGGAGGATAATGTTCTTGTGTAACTAATATTTTTAAGTAGAGCTGTGGAAGTTGGCTGGCAGATGAGTAAATAAGCACCTTGGAGAGAAATTTAACAGACTCATTAGTGGGCCAAAAAAAAAAAAAAAAAAATCTGCTCCTCTGGAAGGCAAATCCCATATGGCAAACGACATCCCCTCAACCTGCCAGTCTGAATCAGAAGCCCTGATTTGGAAATGAGCTCCAAATGCCATTTAGATGTAGTTCTCCGTGTCGCTGTATGCACCAAATGTGTTTCTGTTTTGCTTTTAACGCTTCAGAAGCTCAGAACAAATTCCAAGTGTTGGCAAACTGTCTGTCGCCTGCAGTCTGGTTCCCACCCACATCAGGCTGTTGAAACTGCTGCTGTAAAGGGCGTGATGGCTCCTTCGCTGCCAAGCCCGGTGGCTTCCTTTCGGTCTGCACCTTCTCCATTGGCATGGCAACCTTGAGTTCTGGTGACCCCTCTCCAGCGTAAGTTCCCTTCGGATCTGCTACCTCACTTTCTTTGGGCTTTTCTCTGACCTGGGACCACTCTTCCTTTGCCTCACGATAACGCTTCTTCATCAGGACCTCCCCTGGGCAATCTCGTCCACACCCAGGATTTCAAAGGCCGCCAGGTTTGCCAGCATTTCTCCTAAAGGCTTCTTTAGCAAAGACCTCTCTTCTGAGTTCCACGACTGAACCTCAGCTGCCTATCAAGGTCTCCATGCTGAAGTCTTTCTGCATCTGAATTAGTCCGGGAAAAGCCTTAGTCTGTTTACTTATAGTATCACCAACACACTTAGTAATAGCTCTTTGCCTCATTCATTCATTTATTCATTCATTCATTTGACAAATATTTATTGGGCCCCACTATACGCCAAGCTTGGTAGAAGCTCCATGATGAAGGAAGAGAGAGAAGGATGCTAACTGTCTGAGATAAAGTCCAGGCTCTGACTGTCCTGGAATATTCTATGCCCCCTAACTTCTCCCCTAACCTCTGCTCACTTGAGACAAAACTATATCTGGTAATCGGGGGCCATATTTGCTATCTACACACGTCTTCCTTTCTTTCTGCTATCTTTCCTGGCTAGTGACCCCATTTAAGGTTGCAGATGCAGCTGCTGATGGACAAGCAACTGCTTTGGACACGGTCTGGGACTCCAGCCAATGATAGTTTTGAAAATCTCACACTTCAGAGAAAATAAAAAACTGGAGTCATGCAGAGGAACTCCAGAGTCACTGGGGTGGGGACAGTGACCCTGAAACCAGTCAGCCCTGCTCGATTGTTTTCCTGCACCAGGGGGTGGGGAACTGACTTGCCAGCAGTGGCAGGAGGGCTGAGACATGCTGGACTCTGCCTGGGCCTCAG
>NW_006437736.1:3365615-3372896 GCF_000325575.1 Pteropus alecto
TGAGGCTTTTATTCTTGGCAACTAAGAGGAGCTGACCTCCTTGGTCCAGAGTTGGGGGATGAGAATAATCACTAATCTGTAATAGGCATTTACTATGACACAACGGTGTATCAGACTAGTGGACACAAGTGTGCCTCATGTTTTACATGCTGCATGGTGCTAAATAATTTACATATGTTATTTTACTTAATCCTCCCCACAACCTTACGAAGTAGACATACGATTGTCCCCATTTTACAGATCTACAGAAGTGGAGGCCCAAGGAGGTGAGTGACTTGCCTAAGGTCACACAAGGAATAAGTGGTAGAGTCAGGATTTGAACCCAGGCAGTCAGGCTGTAAGGCCTGCATGCCTAAAAGCTGTTCTGCTTCCTCTCTAACTAGATGACAGGGTGAGCACTTAACTCTCTGACAGCTCTGCTCTGACGGAGAAGTCTGACACGGACTCCCTCACTGCCTTGGTCGACCAAGTGGGACACACCTTGCACTCAACATTTTCAAAACTGAACCCATGATTACTTCTCCCGCATGGCCCTTGTATTTGTTAAAAACATCCTTAGCTACGTACTCTCCCAAGACAGAAACCTTAGAGACAATTTTTAACATAAAAATTTGGTATAGAATGGATATTACAGGCACATGCTACAAAATCCAACGGTCAGATGAGTTCCCATCCTATCTCTGTCTCCCAGTGTGGGGTTGAATTTAGGTCCCCTAAAAAGGTACGTTGAAGTCCTAACCCACCCCTCTACCCTGTACTTGTGGAATATAACTTTATTTGGAAATAGGGTCTTTGTAGATGTAATTAAGATGAGGTCATTAGGGTGAGTCCTAATCCAATGGGACTGGTGTCCTTATGAGAAGATGAGAATTTGGACAGAGACACAGAGAACTAATTAGACAGCTAATGTGAAGAAGGAGGCAGAGACTGGAGTTATGTTGCCACAAGACAGGGAACGCCTGGGGCTACCGAGAGCTGAAAGAGGCAAGGAGCATCCTCCCCTAGAGGGTCTGGAGGGAGCACGGCCCTGCCGATACCTTGATCTTGAATTTTTAGCTCCCAGAACCATGAACAATAGATGTCTGCTGTTTGACACCACCCCGTCTGTGGCAGGAAACCAGCACACCCGGTTTTCCAATTCCCTTCCTCAGATCTGACAATGGTTATCGGTTCCATCTACCTACACTTCCGGAGACAGTCTAAGCATGGACAGCAAATACCTATGTGTGTATTTCACACTAGGGTGACACCTTATACACTATTCTGTGTGGTCTTTTCTTACTGCGCCGTTTTTTAAAAATTCTCATAAAATATATTCAATGCCTCCTACCCTAAACATATGTATATAAGATAATTCTATGTATCCATGAAACACTAAGTCCCCACGCCCCTCTCCTCCCAGCCCATCAAGGCCATTTCTAACACTTTGCCCTCTCATTCTCCACAGTGGTCACCAAGTCCTGCTGCTTCTATCTGCTCTTTCTCCAGCATCCTCCAGTCTCTCTGTCCCACAGTTTTTGTCTTAGTTCAGCTGTCTGCATCTCTCACCTAGATTCCTGCAACTGCTTCTTGATTCCTATTCCCTGTCCCTGCCCACCTCAGCCGCCCATATTCCAGGCTGCTGCCAGCCCCTCTTTCTAAAATATAAATCTGATGTCGTTTCCCTGTTCAATAATCTGTGACACCTCCTAGCTCCTGCAGGATATAGTCAAAATTCTTTGGCATGGTATAAAAGACCCTCCATGGGCTGAATTTAGCCAAGTTTCGGTGCCAGAGCCTGGCCCACAGGAGGCACTTAGAGCCATGTTGGTTGAACCCTATGCTCCGGGTTTGGAATCTTTATGCTTCCTCCAACATGTTTCTACTTGGAGGCCTTTGCCTATGTGGTTCCCTCTGTGCGGACTTATTTTGCTAATGCCCTCCTTCTTTTTCTCCTCGCTTCACCTTCTCTACCTGTTAAATCTGTTTATTTTCCATTTAAATGTACTGCCTCATATTAGAACATTTACCAGATTTTTCTGTAATTACTTCAACCCCCCTCCCACCCCAGTCTAGATCAGCCACACAGTAGGTGCTTGGTATGTGCCTGCAGAATGCAAGGCCACCTCGCCAGCTCACGTCCTAGAGGCTTTGTGGCCTTGTCCCTGACATTGTTAGGGGAGGACGGTGGAGCCCCAAAGCAACTCTCCTGGCATCAGGCAGAGGGCAGTTTCCTGTCTTCCAGGAGGCGCTAATGCATTGACGTTAGTGTGGGGGCAGCGGCAGCTCCAATGGGCTCACCAAGGGGCCTGCAGTATGGACTTCTGTCTGCTGGAGGTGAGGAAGAGGCTGGCTTTACGTGGGTGCACATCTGCGGCAGCTCAGCCGGAGAGGCCGTGGGGAGCTGTGGGATTGGTCCAGAGCCAGGCAAGGACAAGGGCATTCAAGGGGAGAGGAGAGAGCAGCTCTGACTCTGTGAGACACTGACAGCTTTCCAGGGCCCCACGGGGCCATGCCCGGGCCAGGTGCTGCTCCTCTGCAGGTGACTTTCTACAGGAGAGTGGGGAGGCCCCAGGTCCAAATTCAGTCATGCGGACATGACTGAGTGACACGGCTGGTGCGGATATGGCTCAAGATCTCTCCCACACTGAGTCTCTTCTATAAGTCCCTGGCTAGGATACCACATATGCTTCCAAGGCAGGAGCGTGACACTGTCCCTTCTCCTCACGGTCCCGAGGTGCTCTCTGAACATCCCATCGATCTGCCCCTCCCTCTTCAATTCTTTTCTACCCTGTTTTGGCTTTCTTTGTAGAACTCATACTCTGTGAGATTATCTTGCTTTTTTAATCACTATTGTTTGTCGTCTGTGTCTCTCCAGCAGAGACTCTGTCTCCTCTCAGCCCAGAACGAGACCTGGTTCTATCTAAGAGATGAGGCTAAGAACGAATGTGGAGCATCTTGCTTTCTGACACCAAGGGCTGGAATTCCCTTCATCCGGGTGATCCCACCTTAAAGGGCTACGGATGTTTATAGGAACAAGGGCCAGCAGCTCCAACAGCACGAGGCCTGTCTCCTATGTGACTTGGGAGCTACCAGATGCTGTGGCCCTTCTGGGCAGCAGCTGAAACTTTTCTGACTTGGTATCCCTCTACCCCACGCAAGGCCTGGTGGGCCATCAGCATCCCATACATATTTGGTAAATGAACCCAAACTTGCAGCTGTCATTATAGGGCTATGTAAGAGAAACCAGAATTTTAGGACAGGTATTATTGTGGTACAACCTTCACCTCAGAACCCAGTTTGACCAGTACCAGATAAACAGCAAAACCTGTTAACCTCAAAAGGTACCCAGGAGACCTGGGAAGGGTTAAAAGTAGCAGATCAAACAGTGGTGCGATTCATTAAATTCATATGTGACTCTACCAAGGTTCCTCATCCTATGAAGCAGCTGTCACCCCTGTCTTTACAGGGGAGGAAACTAGCCCTGTGAGATGGGCAAGGTGACTTGCCCAAGGTCACCGCTGAAAGCAGCAGACCCAGATGACAGCATCTACTGTGGGGTTTGGCACTTAGTAGGTGCTCAGTAAATATAACGAAAGCGTGAAGGAAAGAACATAATGACCTGGGGGTCCTGAATCCCATCCTGATACATCCTGTACCTTACCACACCCAAACTCACCACTATCGGGACAGTTCAAAATCTGGTCTGAATGTAAGAAACACCTGCAAAAAGATTAACCATTTCCTGGGGGCGAACTCATGGTTCTGACAACCCCCAAATCCTGTTGGTAGGAGCCGTTTATCAGCTAGGTGGAACCTGGGAACACCCCTTATGACCAGCATTTTAACAAAGTCTCTCTTTGGAGCAGAAAAAACGGCCTCTTACAAATATGGATTAACAACAGTATTTACTCTTTGTATTTCTGAACTTTTTCGTAACAAATTAATAATAATATTAAAAAGTACAAACCTTGCCAGGGTATATTATTTGTTCTTCCCATTATTCTACTGTCCTTTCCCTATCTCCCAAAGTACCAGAAAAAGAGAAGAAAAAAAAAGGCCAGATTTCTCAGGTTTAGATGATCTGATACTCTAATTAAGAAAGAATAAATGGGTCACCCCTTACAAACTGCAGCTGCATCAAATGGCATTCCCTTTGAATAAACATGATCACCAAGGTGAGACTGTAAGGTAGCCGAATAAAGACCAAAGCAGAAATCCCGCAGCTTTTGACCAAGGTCACTCTGAAAATCAATGGCAGCACTAGCGTCAGACCTGGGAATCCTTGCCTCTAGGTGCTCTGTCACGGCTGGAGTCCAGGTTGTCTCTCACCAGGAAACCTCGGCCAGCTGGTAGGTAATTATATGTGCTAATATTCACTGACACTCTAGCTGCCAACACCAAGTTCCAAGTTTCTGCATTTGTTAGACCGCTAAATTACCCGAATTTTTCTAGAGCTGTTTATTTAGAAAGGGGAGCTGACCAACTCAGACCTAGGAGCTTGTCTAGCAACTCTGAAGATGAATGTCTGGGTGGATAGAAAGACGAGGAGACTGTATTTTTAATTCTACCTGCCAAGGCCTCCATTCTAGACCTCACGTGCCTCACAGTAGCTGTGTGACATTGGACAGGTTGCATGACCTCAGCTAGCCTCAGCTTTCTTATTTGTAAAATGGGATAACAAAGTCTGCCTTGTACAATTGTTGGGGACAACACACCGTGAAGACAGGTAGTGCAAGGCGCAGAGCAAGGAGGTCTGAACGAACAAAGTTTCTTTGAGCCTGTTACCCGCAAACTGGAGAAAGTAATTCCTACTTCACGTCACATTAAATGAGATTGGAAAATATATAGAGAGATGAACTTGTGTGTTGCCTAAATTGAAAATGAAGTACTCTTTAAAAAAACTTGCCCATCCTTTTCACATACTGAATTTAGTTAATGAAACTTGTCTTACACTTAACTATTCAAGAAAGTAAATGAAATACTATATTTTAGTTTTCTCTTTGAAAATGATTTCTAAACTTAATGCAAATTTAGCTGGAACAATTAATTAGTACATATCTACACACAAATCATCCTTCTGGAGACAAATGAGTCAAAAATTGAGAGATAAATGACCAAAAATAGCCTAGAGACTCACATGGAACTGACTTCCTTTGTTTTCCTACTCCAAATGTGGGCATTTGGGCCTGCCACGATATCACACTCACACCCTGAAGGTCAAGGCTGAGGCCTCGAACTGGATGGATGTTGAAATCGAACTCCTTGGTGTGACTGTCAGAATGACGCATACTTGGTCACTAGTCCATACAGTAAAAGCTCCTTGCTGGAGGGAGGGCATAGAGACGGAAGCTCATGTTCAGCTCGCAGAATAGAAGCATTGGGAAGAGGGTTCTCAGTATCCTCAAAGAAGGCTAGGTCAAGGGCGACGGACCAAACAAACTGGTTATATCTCTGGGTGTCTGGGTTTGATATCTGGCTCCTAACTCTGTTACTTAATGTCTGTGTGATATCAGGAGAGTTAGCTAATCTTGCTGGGCCTTGATTTTTTCCTCTGTAAAATGGGACAGCACTACCTTCGTGGATAAGGACAGTGTTTGTCTGGAAGCTCACGTGCTCACGTGAGAAAGTGTTAAAAGCCTTTAAGAATTATAAAGCAACACCTAGGTATGAGACTCCATTCCTTTTACAGGAATGGCAGAGACCTGGGGTAGTGCTAGCTAACAGCGACCACATCCGGAGCACTTATTTCCTTTCAGGCATTGTCTGTATAGTTGCTTCATGTTCATGACCCCGCTTTGTGCTTGCACCAACCTCCAGGGGGAGCTGTTATTATTATGTCCATGTTTCAGGTGGGGAAACTAAGGTCCAGAGAGGTTAGCTAGCTTGCCCAAGGTTGCACAGCTAATTAACCACGGCAATGGGATTTGGACCCAGGCAACGGGACTCTGGAGCCCAGGCTCCTCACCTTTAAGCTGGGAGTCTCCTGAGAGCATGACAAACAAGGAGTACTTTGTCAGAAGAGTTAGGGAAACATCTTACTTTCCCCACTACCCAACAGCCCCAGGCTTGCTGCAAGGAGGAAAGCTGAAGTCCCAAGGCCGTCCCAGGCTGGAGCCGGGGCAGGGAGCAGGGGTGATGGGAGGAGAGGATGGCCTTTGGAATATGTGCCACAAGGCTCTCATCCTTGGCACCTCCACCTACAAGCCGTCCCACCAACAGCTTCCTAATCTGCAAAACAGGAAGATTACACTAATCTTAGGAGGCTGCTTCAGGGACTAAAGGAGACAAGAAATGGATGCAAATCTCTTGTTGCAATTGATAAATGGCATATAGTAGGTGCTCAATGAATGGCTGCTCCCCAGCCTTTCCCTGAGACCTGATGTTAATCCAGGTGACAAGATGTAAGGGATGGTGGCACAGCCAGAAACCTAAGGATAGCACAACTCGATGGTTAAAACTATGGGCCTGGAGGTCTGGGCTACCTGAATTCATCTCCTGGCTCCACTACTTACTGGTTCTGTGACCTTGGGTATGTTACTTAACCTATCTGCACCTCGGTTTCCTTATCTGGAAAGTGGCCATAATGGTACATACTTCATAGGGTTTGGAGAATATTAGTTATTAAATAATCTGTGTAAAGCACTTAGAACAGTGCCCGGCATACAGTAAGCATTGAATTAATGCTAGCAGCAATGACTTCGATCAGCCCCCCCTGTACGTTCTCGGGCCAAGGGGCATTGCAGGGCCTTTGCTGGGCTATGTTTTATGCCACAAACTCCCATTTTCTTTCAGACTCCCAATCAGATCCTGGAAGAGTGAAAATTTCTGCAGCCTGGCCACATGACTGGGCCAGATGAACTTCTGAAGGGCAATTTCTCATCAGGTGGGCAGTAGGGGTTTGAAAACGGTGACAATGGTCACCTGACAAATAGCACAGGGAGTCAGGAAAGTGTACACACACACACACACACACACACACACACACACACACCCCTGAGTTTCTGTGCTTTCTGCATTTGGAGTCAGATTTTGACTCAGCTGAGTGAATTGTTCTCTTTCTTTTGCTTAGGATGAAAATGAGGCCCCATGCAGGGGTCCTCAGCGCCCGTGAATAATTCCCACCTAGATGGAGGGAGACCTGGATACAGGCATGAGAAACAGAGAGGCACTCCATCCCCACCCACGTGGAAAAAGGGGCGTGCTCTTCCGCAGCCAGAAATTTTACTCCGCAAGATTTTGTTAGAAAACTACAGGAAAACCATACGACAGAGAGAGAGAGAGAAAGAGAGAGAGAGAGAG
>NW_006437736.1:3372986-3394676 GCF_000325575.1 Pteropus alecto
GAGAGAGAGAGAGAGAGAGAGAGAGAGAGAGAGAGAAGGAATACAAAGAGAAAGCAGGCACAGGGTATCTTGCAATGGAATAATCAGAGCGTTTCCACATAGCCTTGTCCTGTCCTCCTCCATCCTTGGAACTCGAGGGACCTGCTTTTTGTTAAGCCCACATGTGTCATTTAAACCAGCGGAGCCTCAGTCTCAGTGACTGCAACGTCTGCCCGCTGAAGCAAGCAGCCCTGCAGGACTCCGCCTGAAACGGTGGATGCCATGAGTCCGAAGCCCCGCGGGCAGCGCAGCCGACCGCCTCCTTCCACCCTGGCCGGGCGGGTGTCCTGCAAGGCCAGCCCGTCCCTGCGCCCCGCCCGCCAGCCCTACCTGAGCTGGCGCGGCTCACAGTCCACGCCGGGCAGCAGCAGCCGGGCCGCCTGGCGGACGTCGTCGCTGTCCATGGAGAAGCTGCGGCGGTGGCCGGCGTGTGCCACGGCCACCCGGATCCACTCCATCAGCGGCGGCAGCACGAGGAAGGGCCTGCAGCGGGGGAGGGACGCGGAGACAGGTTAGGGCAGCGGGGGGCGCCAGGGGGCTGCCCGCTCAGCGCCACCCCCACACTCCTCGCCTGTCCTCCCACCTCCCTACCCCCACCTCGCTTTCCCTGGAGACCCTGCCTCTGAATGCTGGAGTAGTGGGAGAGCCTCTGGAGACATCCTGACCGCACTGGTGACCCCGGGGCAGGCTCTCTTGAGTCTTTGGGCCTCAGTTTCCTCATCTATAAACCCGGGATAAAGTGACCGTGAAAGGATACGCTGGGACTATTCTGCGAGGAGTATTATCTCCCTCAGAGATCATGTGAACGTAAAGGAGATGACTCACTTAAAGCACCAAGCACAGGGTCTGGTGCTTAGGAGAAAACTCAGAAAACTCCTGGGGGTGTTAAGATTTGGGGCTGTCTTCTGGCCCCAATGTTAAGGTGTCCTCCAGCTCTCCCTTCCCATCCCCAGCCGGCTTTCTGTCATCCTTCTGGAGCCTAAGCTCTGCCAAAGCACCAGGCCGCCAACAGGCTTTAGCTCCTGGGAAAGGCATAGAGAGCAAAGTCGACAGGTAACAAGCCAGCTGGCGGTCACAGCCAGAAAAGCAGGGGTGGGAGGATGGTGGGGGCGGGGCGGAGAGGGCCTTTGCCATGCCCCTGGAGCTCTGGGAGCCCCAGGTTCCTCACCTGCTAATGGGATCACAGCAGGGTGTCCAGCTTGTTGCAAGAATGACCTGAGTCAATAACTTTCTGGGCGTAATACACATTTGCCATCTTCCTGTTTCTTCCAGCGATTATTAGAAACTCTGTCCTCACATTAGGACTACGGGGGAAGGGGCGGAGCTTCCGATACCCGAGTCCTAGACCAGGGATTCTGATTGAATTCATCCAGGATGGAGGCAGACATTGGTAGTTTTTAAAACCTCCCCATGAGAATTTAATGTGCATCGGAATGGTCTGGCAGGCTTGTTAAAATACAGATTGCTGGGCCCCACTCTTAGAGTGTCTGATTCAGTAGATCTGGGGAGGTGGCTGAGAATTTCCATTTCTAATAAGTTCCTGGGTGATACTGATGCTGCTGGGTTGGGGCCACACTCAAAGAACTTCTGCTCTAAAGTGATCGAGGACTTG
Organism: Pteropus alecto; assembly: GCF_000325575.1. Classification (NCBI taxonomy): domain Eukaryota; kingdom Metazoa; phylum Chordata; class Mammalia; order Chiroptera; family Pteropodidae; genus Pteropus; species Pteropus alecto. The sequence continues at coordinate 3,374,638 of NW_006437736.1, forward strand.
GAAATCAGCTGTGTGTGTGTGTGTGTGTGTGTGTGTGTGTGTGTGTGTGTGTGTGTTAAAATGCACATTCCTGGCTATATCTCCAGAACTGCTGATTCTGTAGGGTCTAGGAATATAATTTTAATAAGCAAGCCCCTATGATATTGATTTAAGTGCACCAAGGACCACACTTTGAGAAACACACTGTGTAGATCAAAAAGGTTTCTTAGCATTCCGCAGGGCTGGGACTAGGGTGAGGCAAGTGAGGTGCCTAGGGTGCAAAATTAAAAAGGCCAGGGCATGCACATATGCTCTAGGTGCCTCTGCTACCTTATCCTATCCCCTGTGCTGCCACTCAGACTAGCCTGGCTGCCGTGGGAACGAGAGAGGACAGTGTACAAGGCAGCGAAACCCTCATTATATGCAGATGTCATGAGCTTCCCACCAAGCTTTGCGTGGCAGGTTCTAGTTTTCCTAGAATAGGGCCTATTTATCCAATGTTAATAATATTCAACAGCTAAGCCTTTTACATTCATCTCAGTTAATCCCATTCATGATCTCATCTAAATGCTGAGGACCAACCTATGAGCTAGTTATGACTATGCCCATTTTCTAGATCAGGAGAATGAAGTTTATTGAGGTTGAGTAACATGCCCTGGGGATTAGAAGGTTAGCAAGTATGAGAGCTGGGAGTCAGACTCAAGTCATTGGACGACGCTGCCCATGTGCCATAACCCCATGTGCTACCGACATTCTCTTGTCCAGCTAACCCCCATACACTCTGCTACCCAGCATGCACCTGTCACCCCAGGGGAGAGGATCTGGTCATGGACCCTTGATGGCACACCATGTTCAGTCCCACTCATGCAGCTCAGTCCCCTGTATGAAAGGCCTCCAGCCCCACTTAACCTTCAAACCACAGTTCAAATCTCACTTCTCCCTAAACATTTCGCCTGATGACTCCACCCCACCTGGACCCCTCCCATGGTAGACTGCACTGCACTGCCCTTAGCCACTGGCCTTGCAGATGCCCCATTGGAATGCAAAATCCATGGAGCAGGGACCTGGGACTGCTGAGTTCACCGATCCAGCCCCAGGACAGCACTTAATAAACATTCGTTCATGAACTAGACTAACATATACCAATTTCTTACTGGGTGAAATGGATAAAAATCGAGTTTCTGGACCCATGGACCTGTGGGGCAGACTCCCAGGTTATTTCTGCATACATCAGCCTGCTGCTAGGCTGTCGCCCTCATTCTCTCATTCTCTCCATCACCTAAACTGAATCAGGCACTCAATAAACACACACTGACTTGAAATTGAATTGAATTCCACTGTCTCAGGTGAGCAGGACTTATTTTTGACACCATGTCTCCAACACTGCTGAAACAAGATCCGAGTGCTCAGAGAACCCCGCTGGGTTGTTTTGCAGAGGGAGCAGCCCCCTTCTTTTGCACAGGGCCCCAGAAGTATAGCCCACAACTTCCAGCCCCTCGGGTCTGCGTCTCCATCACAGACTGCCCTTGGGCTGCTGCCTTTCATGTGTGATGCCAGGCCCAGGGCAGGCAGCCAGCTCCTCATGAATGCCAAAAGAGGAGAAAAAGAGACTCTGCCGCCTTCAAAACAACACCTTGACCAAGACGGCTGGCAGCACCAGAATAAGAAACCCTGATCCCCAGGATTCCAGCCTCCTCTGGAATTTTCTATGTACCTATTCTCTCCTTTCCACATTGCCTCCTCTTCGTCACTCTGACCTCAGTCGTTTATAAGCTCATGAATTCTTTGCCAGCAACTCATTTAAAAATCTTCTTATCTTGTCTACTCAGAGGGAAAAAAATAGTATGACTTGTGCGATTTCTTTTGGAGGATTTGGAGACAGGAAAGTATTCTAAAGCCTAGAGTTGAGGAGAAGGTAAAGAACACTGAGGGAGAAAAAGCCTGCATGCTCCTTATAGGTTTCTGAAGAGAACATTGTTCCCCTGGCTACTGACTTTGTTCTGAGTTGTCTGTAGGGACCAAAACCTAGAGGGAGCTTAAGGAGCTCCTGGTTTGATGAACTGGCTCTTTAAGTTGTTTTAATATCAGAATCACAGGGAGAATGCGTGAAAATTGCCCACGGCCTGATTTCACCCCTAGAGTTTTGGTTCGGCAGGTCTGGGGTTGGGTCTAGTCATCTGCATTCCAGACAAGCTCCTCTGGGAATTCTGGAACAAGCCAGATTTGATCATCTCTGGCCAGGTGGACTGAGGTGAGCAGAGAGGGGACACAGTCAACTCGATCAGGGCAGTGGCCATGGAGATATTTGCTATAGTGTTCGAAGAGAAGGTCTGGGGGCGGGGGGCAGAGGCTCTAGATGGTAAGAGAAAGCTCGAGGGGCTTCTTGCAGGGTCAACAGAGCAAGTCAGCTCAGGAAGTTCGCTGGGACCTTTCTGAAAAGCGAAGAGAGAACTGACGATGTGCGTGACTGTTCGAATCGAAAGGGAGTTTGGTTGGCGAGGGGCTGGGTGCTACAGAGGATGGTATAATATGTGAGAGAAGCACAGTTTGGGATTCTACAGAACCAAATTCCAGTCTTGAACCTGCCAGGAGCTCACAGTAGGACTCCGGCTCTGATCTGAAAACATCTGGCCCTCAGCGTCTTCATCTGTAAAGTGGGTGAGTTTGGGTCAGATAGTCTATTTCAGGGGTCGGGAAACCTTTTCTGTAAAAGAGCAGATAGTAAATATGTTGGGGATTATGGGCCACACAGTCTTGTTTCAACTACTCAGCTCTGCCGTTGTGACAGGGCGGCCACAGACAACACATAAATAAATGAATGAACTTGGCTGTGATCCAGGAACACGTCATTCATAAAATCAGATGGTGGGTCACAGTCGGACGACCCCAGGTCTATCTGGTTCCTTCCTATTGTAAACTTCTTTGATTCTATTGAAATAGCCAACTGCCAGGGCCATTGTATGAAGCAGGGAGGATGGGAAGAAGCGCAGGAAGGTAGTGATAGGGACAAAAAGCTTTGGAGAGATTAGAAAATAGAACCCTCCCACAAAGAGTTGGCTTTGGGGAATAAAGAGCCACAGGTGTACCCAGAGGCAGTACCTTCGGGGATAAAACCCTAATCCGGCCATGAATGTCATGTATTACCATCATTTATTCATCTAACAATCCTTGAGGGAGCACCATACTTTCAGGTGCTGGAGATAGAGTGACCAGAACTCATCAGGTCTTTGTTCTCATAGAGTTAACAGTCAAACAGGGAGACAGATAAGAAGCACATAAACCAACAGGTAACGAAGCAATTACAAATTGTGACCAGTGCCAGGTGCTGGGATAGGCAACAAACAGGGTTGAAGCGGGAAGGCCTCTCTGAGGTGACAAAACCTCTTAAGATGTGAAGGAATCAGCCATATGTGAACATGTGTGAAGAGGGATGGATGTTCTAGGCAGCAGTAACAGACTGTGCAAAGGCCCTGAGGCAGAAAAGACCTGTACAGGCCACCAAGGGCTTTCACGTGCGTCATTTCCTATTTGCCCCTCTGGGGCAGGCGGTGCGGCCAGGACATGTGTGAGGAAGGATCACTGTGGTAGGCTGAGTAATGGCCCCCAAAGACATCTGGTCTTATTCCTGACACCTGTGATTGTTGATGGCAAAGGAACTCTGCAGATGGAATTCGGTAAGGGATCTTGAGAAGGGAAGATTATTCTGGAGTATCCAGGTCAGCCCTCAATGCAATCACAACGGACTTTAAGAGGGAAACAGACGGTGATTTGACACAGATGACACAGAAGCAAGATGCTCTGCTGCTGGCTTTGAAGATGGAGGAAGAGGCCACAAACCAAGGATTGCGAAGGAGGTGGCTCTAGAAGTTGGAAAAGGCGAGGGCACGGATTCTTCCCTCAGAGCCTCCAGGAGAAAACGGCCCTGCTAACATCTTGATTTGGGACCGCTAAAACTGATTTTGGACTACTGCTCTCCAGAACTGTAAGAGAATAAATGTGCGTTGTTTTAATCTACCAGGTTTATGGTAACTTGTCATAGCTGCCACAGAAACCAGTACGATCACGAAGCCAGGGTAATGATAAGGTCATTGCAGGCGAGCCTGGAGACACCGTGATGAAGACGGAGCAAGTATTAAAGCTGGCAGTGAGGGCATCCACGGGGCTCTGGCATTCATCTCAGACACTTAAAATGCCTTGTTCCTGGGGTCACCGACAATACCTGTTAATGTGGACTGAATTATTTCAATGCCCCCCCACCCCAAATTTGCATGTTGAAGCCCTAATACGCAGTATCTCAGAATGTAACTATTAAAATGAGTCCATTAGGATGGTTCTTAATTCAGCATGACTGGTGTTCTCCGAAGAGGAGATTAGGACACCCAAAGAGACACCAGCGGCACCCCTGTGAAATAGGCCGCAAGAAGGTGGCCATCTGCAAGCCAGGGAGAGAGCCTTCAGAAAAAAAACCAAACCGCCTAAAACCTTGGATTTGGACTTCCAGCCTTCAGCACTGTGAGGAAATAAACATCTTTTGTTCAAGAGACACCCAGTCTGTGTTAATTTGTTACGGAAGTCCTGTCCTCGCAGACTAAGACATCTGTAGTCTGACTTAAAATCTTGCTCTGCCCTTGAGGTTTTAGTCTGTGGTTGAGGAGCTTCAACTGGAAGCTCAAATCTTCAGAGAGCTGACGTTTCGGTTCACTTCCTTTAACTTACTGACCATAGTGGGTGAATTCAAAGCCATCGGGAGGCCGTACAGTGCAGAGGTTAAAAGCTCAGGCTTTAGAGAGAGACTGACCGAGAGCTGGATGCCCACTCCGGCTTCCAGCTGTGTGACCTTGAACGAGGTATTTCGATTGTAGTGCTTTAATTCTCTCATCAGAAAAATGGGGCTAATAAAAAGTTCCTACTTCAGAGAGCATGGTGGGCTGAATAACAGCCTCCCCCCAACGAAGATGTCCACAATCTAATCTCTAGAACTTATGAATGTTACCTTACCTGGGAAAATGAACTTTGCCCATGAGATTAAGGGTTTTGAGAAGACTATCTTGGGTTATCCAGGTGGCCCTAAGTGCTTACGGGAGGGTCCTTAGAAGAAGGAGGCAAGAAGGTCAAAGGAGGGAGTGGGAGATGTGACAGAAGAAGCAAGAAGTCAGACTAATGCCATAAGAGGTCATGAGCCAAGAAATGCAGGCTAAGAAAGACGCTTCCTCCAGAAGCTGAGAAAGGCAAGGAAACAAATGCTCCTGTGGAGCCTCCGGAAGGAACCAGCCCTGCGGACACCTTCGCTTTAGTCCAGTGAGACTGATTTTGTACTTCTGACCCCCAAAACTGTTAAGGTAATAAATCTGTGTTGTTTTAAGCGTCCACACTCGTGGCGACTTTTTACAGCAGTCACAGGAAACTAATAGACGGTTATTACAAGAATTGAATGGGATGATGTACGTAGCCTGGCGCCTGATATCAAGAAAGTGCTCAATAAGCGGCAGCTGTTATCATCATCATCACCAGCATTGTTTTGAGCATCACTCGACTTTCTCCTTGCCAGAGAGAGGAAAGGCCTCGCTACACAGAGCGACGCTCCTGTCCTCTCTGTTCAAATCAGAGCAAACCTCTGCAGTCGCGATGCCTTTACTTTATAAATCGTGTGGCCCTGGCTTTTCATTGTTGTTATTTGTGGAGTCTCTCTTAGGCCGGAGAGGAATTTAGATGTTTTACTGTGGTTTGGAAAGCTCATAATTCCCGAGATACACGGAGTGAGGGAAAAATAGCAAAATTGATAGCAGACCATCTCCAGTGCTGGTTTCTATAGCAATAGTCACTGTAATCTCACCGTATTTGTGGCCACCAGAGCTAGGAAGATGGCAGAGGCCAAGGGTGGCCATGCTGGTTACTACAGTGACAGCCCTACTGTGCTGTGTGGTCAGACTACCCGTGAGGGTGGTTCCCGCAGACGGCCTGGAGTGGGAGGAGCCAAAGAGTGTGTTCTAGGTCAGTGCTTCTGGAACATCGATGTGCATGTGAATTGTCTGGGATCTTGTTAAAATGCAGATTCTGATTCAGTGGGTCTGGGGCAGGGCCCAAGAATCTGCATTCTAAAAAACTCCCAGGCAGCTGCCAGTCTATGGACCCCATTTTGAGCGACCCTAGGGAGTATGATGACTCAAGCCAGAAACCAGGGAAGGTGGATTCTGTTATCATGTTTAAGGGGGAGAAAGTGAGGCCCTAAGTGAGATTGCTACAAGAAGGGCTAGAGGCCCAGGAGACAGTAGAACAGAAGGAGGCTGTTTGTGTCTGGACCACCTGATTGAAGGTGAGTGGTATGTGGGGCTGGCTGAGCCTAGTGCATGAGCCTGCGCCAAGCTGCAACGGGAGAGCAAGTGTCTGATGATCACAGCTTTTATCATGGAAGGTGGGTTCTGTCTCCCACCAGAATTCTCCTTTAACCTTCCAACAGTCTTATGAAACAGAATCTCTCGGTCTTGGTGAGTTCATTCAGAACTAAGCACCCATCCCATTGTCTGGCAGGTATTTGATATTCATGATGGTGTTTAGGATCGTCCTGGGAATGTAAATGCTTAAAAAAATATATACCATGTGGTGGTTTATTTTATGAGTCAATGTGGCTGGGCCACAGGACCCAGATATCTGGTCCAATATGAGTCTGAATATGGCTGTGAAGGAGTTTTTTTTTTTAGATGAGATTGACATTTAAATCGGTGGATGGGTGGGCCCCATCCAATCTGCCAGAGGCCTTAAGAGGAAAAAGTCTGACCTTCTCTAAAACAGAGAATTCTACCAGCAAACTTCCTTAGATTTGAGCTGGGGTCACACTCACAACTTACTGGTTCTGTTTCTGTGGAGAACCCTGACTAACGCACACTTGCAACGTGTCCCGTGGGACTCAACTGTTTGTGGCAATGCAGCCTCTTCTTCCTACACTGATCCTGCCCTTTTACCATCGTACGCATCTGCCTGGGCAGGGAGGAAGCTTGGGGCTGGATGGCGCAGAGGACTACCTCCCAACATCCCGAGCGTGGAGACGCGCCATTCGAGAACTGTGAAACAAGGGCCTTACTGGCATGGTCAGTGCTTTTAGGGTCTCATTTAGTACCTAAAGGAGCAGTCCTTTGTAATGTGAAAGTCAGCACCGTTAATGGGTGATTATGCAAATTCCCCGAAATGGGGCAAGTGCCCAGGGCACTGGGTGAGGAGGTGATTTCTGCTAATAGCGAAAGCAGGTGCATGTGACTGACCACGGAAACTCCTTCTCCTGTCACACATTCTGAAGAAGGTGACTTAGAGGGCGAGAGGGTTGTAAATGGAGTGCTGAAGGATAAGCAAGTTCAGACAGAGCGATAATGATATACGAATAACAACGATCTCCTCCTCCCTGCTGACAAATAGCTGCATGCCCTGCCCCTCCGCCCTTCCACGGGGACATGGCTCTGTCACTTACCTGCCAGCAGTCCCATAACTCAGCCTCTACCTCACTTCCTCCGAACTTTCCCATCAGCATATAAGCACTCGACGCGCTCTCGTTTCTCACAATTAGAATAGGAGAGGAGCAAAATGATGGAATGTAAGAATCCACAGTTCTCCTGGAGTTTCCATCTAGGTGATTCACCTAGTTCTCCATCTTTGGAAGGCAGGGGCTCCAAATCACCCGGGGAACTAGTTAAAATGCACATTCCTGGGTTCCTGCCCATTTGCCGGGCATATCCGTTTCCTGTGGCTGCTGTAACAAACTACCACAAACGTGGTGGCTTTAAAAAACTAGAAATCGGAAATCTGACTGCTGGAGGCCAGAAGTCCACAATCAAGGTGTCAGCAGGGGATCTCCCTCCAGGAGATCTAGGGGAGCCTATTCCTTACCTCTTCCAGCTTTTTGTGGTTGCTGGCTTGTGGCTACATCACTCTCATCTCCGCCTCTGTATTTACATCACCTTTTCCTCTTCTGTGTGTCAAATCTCCCTCTCTCTTATAAGGACACTGGTGATTGGATTTAGGGCCCACCCAGATAATCCAGGATAATCTCCCCATGTCAAGATACTTAATTGAATCACATCTGCAAAGACCCCCTCTCTTTATAAAATAACATTTATAGGTTATAGCAATTAGGACCTGGTATCTTTAGGGGCCATTATGCAGCCTATGATACTTGGCATCTGCATCTAGTCCCTTCTCTATAGGGTTTCTGATGCCTACGAAAGGTTGAGACTCTCAGGTCTAGAGGACACTAGCTCTGAGCTGTGAGATGCTTGGAGGGCCCGAGGTCCTTGTTCACACACCACGCAAGGATCAACAGACCAGCCTGTGCCTCTCCTCCCTGGGCTGCTGGCTGTATCACAACCAGGCCTGGCTTAGGGGCAGAGAGGCCTCTGTGGTGGGAACCTGATCTCCAGTGGGTGGAATGATGATGGGCCTAGGATATAAATGGCCTGGGAGAGGAGCGGTGGCTTCAAAAGTGGGGAAGCATAAGCTCTGCTCGAGGCTGCTACAGAACCTTCCTCACAGCCTTGGGCACAACAGATAAAGATCTGGGAGGTGGCAGGGGATGTACACAGCTTCATATCTTGGGAGTAGTGGCTTGAGAAGCCTAAAAGGGCAAAGAGGTCAAGGTCAAGAGGCAAAGGTCAGGGACGGGCTCCCAGGGGTCATTTAGGCCTGTCCCTGCCTTCAAAAGGATTATCATGAAAGTCTGCAAAAGGCAGGAGATGGCCTTACAAAGGAAACTCATTGTTTCTTTAAATCTAGTGCTGCCGTGGAGGAAAAAAGGGCATGTACCCTGAAGACAGAAGGCCCTGCATTTGAGTCCAGGCTCCATCATGTGATGCTGTGGGACCCTGGGCAAGTTACTTAACTTCTCTGTGCCTCAGTTTCCTCATATTAAAACAAGAGAAATAGCAAGGCCACCCCACAGGGTTGTTGTGAAGATTGAGAAAATCTCTGTAAGGCACTTATTAGCACATAGTAAATGCTCAACAAAGTTAGTTATTATGGAGAGCTTATTACATGCCAGGCATGGTTCTGAAGACTTTCCTTTCATTGGCTCATTTGATAATAAGAACCATTCTAAGATAATGAAACAGGCACAGAGAGGTTAAGTAACTTGCCTATGGTACATAGTTATAAGCAGCAGTACCAGGATACCACATATAGGCAGTTGGACCCAGAGCCAGGGCTAGTAGCCATGCGTTCCATTATTTCCAGGTAGAGGCTACAGCATGTGCAAAGCCCCAAAGGCAGGCTGGGGCATGTGTTTCAGAGAAACTCAGCTTGTTGTGGCTGGAGCTGAGAAAGAGGAGAAAGTGTAATGGAGGGAAGTGGACTGGTAGGACATAACACTGGAGAGAGCGGGGAAGGATCACACAGGACCTTCTAACTTCTAGAATAAAATCGTAAACTCCTAATACTTTAATTATCCCTCAGTCAGAATTGCAGTTGAAAAACAAAATCAGAAAAAGCATTTGGAAAAAAATATCAAGAATGGATTGACAAAAATACCCTAAGAAATGCAAATCGATGGGTTCGCCATAACTGTTTGTTTAGAAAGTAGACAGAGAATATCTCTGGCAGAGACTGTGGGGTGCCCCTCTATCTTCTTCCTTAGTAATAGCCCCCCATATCCTCAGCTGAGCTTATGACCATGTAGTATACATTTTTCAGCCTCCCTTACATTGGTTCTTATGATGATATAAACAGAAGTTTCTTCTAAGACTTCTAGGAAGGTCCCTAGAGGGAGGCTCCCGAACTATCTTTGGTCTTCTATTCCTCTGGCAAGAATGTAGACACCATGGCTGGTGCTCAAGCAGCCAAACTGCACAATGAGGTGGAAGCCACATGTTGATGATGGCAGAACAAAAAGATAGAAAAAGGACCTGGATTTCTGACGACTGCTTAAGTGGCCATAACTGCTCTGGATCCTTACTCCTAGACTTTGTTTATATGAAAAATACATTTCTATCTTGTTTAAACACCTGACATTTGGGTTTTCTGTCATTCATAGCCAAACCAAATTCTAAGTGACACTCATATCAGTTCTCATGGCATTTAAGTTAAATCTCTATTTTTCCTTTTCGTGTGTCACTATAAATTTGAATGTCTTTCTGTTTACCAAAAAAGAAAGATGAAAACTTTTCCTTTTGATAGTTCTATCTTCTAAAGACTGTGAACTCGTAGCCCTGAGACTGTGTTTGTTCCAAAAAACTACATTTATGAATACATTTGTTCCAATTAATTGTTTGTTCATTTACAGGTGTAAACTATGTCATCAACCTTGTGAAAATTCACTGACGATGGCTTCAAGCTCATCGTAATTGACTCAACTGATAAAAATAACAATACGGATGCTCTTGCAGTCAGAAACACATCTCGAGGTCTTTATCTTTGCTTAAGTCCTCTTACAAGGAAACCTTTAAAATTTATAATTAACAGGTCAATTTATTTTATCTTAGCTGTTTTCCCCAGCTTTACTGAAATATAATTGACACATAACACTGTGTAAGTGTAGGTGTCAATGTGATGATTTGATGCACTTGTATATTATGAAATGGTTACCACTGGGAGGTTAGCTAACACCTCCACCACCTCACATAATTACTATTTCCTTTTTGTGATGAGAAACATTTAAGATCTACTCTCTTGGTAACTTTCAAATATATGGTACAGTACAGTTAACTATCGTCTCTATGCTGTATATTAGATCCCCAAAATTTATTCATCTCCTAGCTGGAAGTTTGTACCCTTTGATCAACATCAATCCAGTCCCCCACCTCCACCCCGCCCCTAGTAACCACCATTCTACTCTCTGTTTCTATGAGTTCAGCTTTTTTAGAGTCAACATATAAGTGAGATCCTACAGTCCTTGTCTTTCTCTGATTTATTTCATTTAGCACAATGCCCTCAAGTTCATATGTTGTTGCAAATGGCAGGATTTCCTTCCTTCTCCTAGCTGAGTGACATTCCATTAACAGATCAGTTTTACAATACCATACAGGATCTCTTTCTTCCATATAAATAAAGGGCGGCTGAGAATGGTCTAGAGCTTTCCCCCATGCTATCCTTCTCGTCTCTGCCACTGGGCTGTGGCTTTGAGAAAATGATATTCTAGTTCTCTTGTAATAAACCTTATGAACTCCCATCACCCTGCATTTGGCAGTAGGACAGGATGGATGAAATTCATACTCTAGCCCTGATCGGTCGGAACCCTGCTTATCAAAACACAGACTTAAGACAGCTGATTCCTCATGCCTCTTGGGCTGCCATAGAAGGACTCATGCTTTGAGTCAGAAGCCAGTTTTCGAGCAGGCTCTGCTACTAGCTAGCCGTGTGACTGTGTATCCTTGCATGCTCTGTGGGCCTCAAGTGTGCTAAGAAAGAGACCAGTGAACCTTTTCCTCTAGCTTAAAATGGTAGTATAACATTTTGAAATAAATAAATAACAAAAATATCGATCCGTGGAAGTTAAGGGAGAAATAGCCATGGAGGCAGCTTCCAATAGAGCTTTCTGCTCTGACAGAAATGTTCTATATCTGCCGTCCAATACAACAGCCACAAGCCACATCTGGCTTCTGAGCACTTAGAATGTGGGTAACGCAACTGAGTTGCTAAAATTTGAATTTTATTCAATTTTAATTAATTTAATTCGAAATAGCCACATGTGGTTAGCAGCTACTCTATTGCATAGTGCAGTTCTAAGGGACATCCTTCAGGTCAGTATAACCTCAGACAAGAATCCTGGTAGAATGGGTGTAGAAACAGGGCTACCGTTGACAGTAGGCAACCTAAATTTCTTATCAAGCTTCTCCATTATTGTGATCTGCATCATCTTCATCATCATCAGAATTTTATAGCATCTGCTATTTCTTGAGTGCTTACAGTGTTCCAGGCTTGAGTGAATAGCTTTACTTTAAAAAATGTATTTCATTTAATTATAAAACATCCTCGTAAGGTACGTATTATCATCCCTACTTGATAGATAAGCAAACTGAGGCTTAGCAAGATACATCACTGACTTATAGAGTATAACTCAGCTGTTGTGGCAAAGCTGGGGTCTGATCCCAAGTCTGCCAGCATCTAAAGTCTAGATGCTTAGTCATTATTTTATCACTTGTCCAAAGACTGGTGTGGCATTGAGTGAGTGACTGAACACCGAGAAGCTTCGGTTCCTCAGCTGCGAAGTGAGGAGGCTGGGCCATATGAACCCAAGGATTCGCTTCACTTGCAAAAGGTTATGATTCCAATACTTCCCTCTCCTGGGGAGAGAGGGCAGTTTTGTATAATGAACATTACTGTTTACAGATGTGACCATGTGAGACAAAAAGACCCTGCCTGCTCTGAGCACAGTTCAGTGATTTTCCTAAACATAACCCTAGACTAGGTTATAGATTGTTTTTAAGTGCTCCCCAGGTGATTCAGATCACCAGAAAGATCTAAGAGTTATCAGCCCTGGACTGAACTTGCTAAAAGCAGAAAAGACCCTGTTGTGAACATGCTTTTGGCGAAGATTATATGTCGTTTGCATGTGCCCGTGTGTGTGTTTAAATTAGATAATGAGAGCTTTAATGCATGTTTCTCTTTCTGCGTTGGAGGCCAGGAAACTCAATGCTAAATTTTATGTTCAATTAAAGTAACCTGAGGTGAGATTTATATAGTACAGTAGTCTTCTTTAATCCTAATAATATGTTTCATGTGTGTGTTTGTGTGTGTGTGTGTGTGGGGGGGTGTTATCCTCCATTTGTGGTTCTATCTAACTCGTACTGTGAGTCTAGCTCAAATCCTTTTCAGAATTAGATTAGTTATGAGTGATGAGTAGATAAACATCATCTGTCTCAGATTACGCCAAAGCCCCAACACTAACTGGGATAATAAAATAAAAAAGAGACTATCGCCATGTAGAACGAGGCGGGGACATCCTTTGAAAAGGTAGGGGATAGAAATGGGATAGAATTTCCCAGTAAAAAGAAAAATAAAACAGGAGAAAGGGAAGAAGAAAAGAGACATCCCTAGAGAGGCTTAAAAATCAAGGAAGAGACTGGGCGGGGGGTGAAGAGGCAGTTTTGGTGCCAACACAAAACAACCATTTGGCCATTTAGCAGATTTATGGGAGCTCCATATGCGTGAGAAGAAAACATATGTGCAACTTACCTCTCAGACAAAATGTTATCAGTTTTACATTTTGCTGAATCTGGAAGCGAGAGACAGAAACCAAGAAGGAAGCTTGTGATTTTAATAAAAGGAAAACCAAAAAGGCTATTGTTTAAGCTGAACTTTGGTGTTATCTAGGAAAGAACCCTTACACAGGTCTATACTCCAGGAAAACCTTCTCCATCTGCACATGCAAAATATTCAGGGCTGATTATTTATCTGGTGAGATGGAAAGGGGACTAGGTGTGTCCCCTGCCCTCCTACCATGACCTGTCTAATTTTCTCTGCGGAATTCCTGCAGCCCCTCTCTCCAAATCAGATGGCAAAGGGGACGAGTTCGGGAACCAGCCCAGAGGGACCAAAGCAAGTCTCATCTATGAGCCTGGGCCAGGCAAGGAAGCCCCCGCCAGGTCAGGGGCAGCACTTCTCCGAGATGGAGGGACATGGGCTGGCAAACAGGTGGGGACGTCTGGATTTGGCTGGGGTGTGGACGCTGGCTCTGAATGGAGCTGGGTACATGATGAGTGGATGCGGCAAAGATGTCGCCTAACCTTTAGATCTCTCTGTCGCCTAAAGAGTGAAGATAATGCCCATTGGTCTTTCACAGGGCCACTGAGAGGATAAATGAGGTAACAAGCGTGAAAGAAAGTGCAACCATGTGGAAGGTTCACATTCAGGCATCTGCATGTACATCAGGCAGCTAACACATCTAGTCTAAGTTGTTACCAATTAAACATCAGATTAAGAAAAACACAACTAGGAAGATAACAAAGACCTCATCTTGTCAGGGTCCTGTTCATTTCCTTTAAGTCAGGGGTCCCCAACCCTTGGGCAGAGGACAGTTCCGGTCTGTGGTCTGTTAGGAACCGGGCTGCACAGTAGGAGGTGAGCGGCGGGCAAATGAGCGAAGCTTCATCTGTATTTGCAGCCGCTCCCCAGCGCTAGCATCACCGCTTCAGCTCCACCTCAGATCATCAGGCATGAGATTCTCATAGGAACACCGGTCCCTGGTGCCACAAAGGTTGGGGACCACTGCTTTGTCTTCAGCCACAACTGCAGCACTACCACAGGCTGCCTGAAGGGGGAGCTCCTGCATACGTGCTCAGTGCACAGGCTCAGCACTGATGCCTTTGCCCATCAGTTCCTTACACCTGTTCTCATTCTGCTTCCAGTTTTCCAGCCTCTGGATCTCCCTGTATTCCTCTCTGCTCAGTCCTGGGACTTGTCCAAGTTGCAGCTTCGCTTTACTCAAATCCGATGATACACACAGGTCTCACGCCTTCCACCCTTCTAGACACATCCCTCTCCTGTATCCTCCAGGGATACAGACCTTATTTCCCAGGCATGGACTCTACAGGGTGGCTCCTGCATCAAGCTTGCCCCAGTGCTACCAATAGGAACCAGGGTCATGCAATAGGCCAAACATAAATCACTTTCCTCTTCTGGAATAGCCAGGCTGCAAGCCAAAGCCCGCATTATCACCATGGATGGGCGGTGACTCCACTGTCCAAATCGCTAGAATGGGGAGCCTTGGAACTTTTAAACCATGCTTATTCATCTTAGGTTCCCCACTCTATGATACCCAGGATCGGGGGTTTCACAGCAGTAGGTGCTAAATAAATGTTTGTCAAATTAAATTGATAGCTATTTCCAAGAGTATAGGCTCTGGTGTCACACAGCTTTGGGTTTTAATCCCAGTACTGCCAGTTAACTGGGTCAGTGACCAGATCTCAGCAAGTCACATGGCTGGTGAGCCCCAGGTTCTAATCTGGAAATGGGGTAATATGTGCCCTGCAGGCTTGGCTGGCATGCAGAAGACATTCAGTAAATTGCAGCTGTTTTAAAACAGGGATAAGTTGCATCTGAATTAAGAATTGGATTAGTCCTAGAAGCCCCAGGGAGTAAAAAAAAGAGTAATGGTGGTAGCTCCGGGGAGCATATCTCAGCTCCACATAAGACCTCAGAGGAGTCTCGGCTCTCTGGAGCTGGGATGGGAAGGAAGTTTCAAGGGCTGGTGCTTGGGGAGGATGTTAGGAAACAGATTCAAACATCCAGGGAGTGGATGGACTAGACAACTTTTAGAGTCCTTCCCCACCCTAAGAGTCCAACACTCCAAATATAACTGATTGGCCACTTTATCAGACTCTTCTTAAGATTGGACCATGGCATTGCTTTCATAATAACTTCCTGATTCCAGTTTGTCTCTCCAATCCTTTCACATTGCTGCCAGGATGAATGTGGTAACACGTAAATCTGGTCATCTGATATCAATTCCTTGGCCTGGACATTTATTAACTGGCCTCAAGTCGTGTCTTCATTCTCTCATGCTCCCATTCCAACGTGCTCCGCCACACCAAATGACCAGCCATTTCTGGAATGCACGCGTTTGATCACATTTCTCTGCCTTCGCCCCTGCTGTTGTTTCTACTCTCTTTCTACCCTTTCCATCCAGTTAAGTTCTACCTAATTTTTTAAGGCACTGATCAAATGTCACCTCCTCCGGGAAGTATTTCCCAAGAGCCCCCCATACCCACAACAGAGTTAGTTGTTACGTGTTCCCCTCGACCTCCACAGCATTTTGTACGTAATTCCATCATATCATTTACATCATATTATGGTTATAATTTATGTCTTTCCCATCACCCCAACAACGCGGTGGGGCATGAATTACTCATCTTTGTATCTTCCAAACTTGCCCACAGTAGTATTTGCCACTATCCAAAATGACATTCTATATTAGTGTCCTGGATTGTTCTGTCTCTTCCACTAGACTGTCAGCTTCCCGAGGGCAGAGAGTTATTCTGTGCTCTGCTGTATCCCCAGCACTTCGTGTAGTGCCTGGCACTTTATAGGTCCTCGATCAACATTCTTTAGTGAATGAGGGGATGTGATGTACAGCATGGTGACTATAGTTAATCATACTGTGTCGTATATTCGAAAGTGGCTAAGAGAGTAGATCTTAAAAGTTCTCGTCACGAGAAAAAAAATTTGTAACTATGTATGGTAATGGATGCTAACTAGACTTCTTGTGGTGATCACATCACGATGCGCACAACTATCAAATCATGCTGTATACTTGAAATTAATTAATGTTATATATCAATTATATCTCAAAAAACAAAATAAAATGCATCCCAAGTTTCTGACAAAAAAAAATTCTTTGAGTGAATGAATGAATGTTAAGTGAATCAATGAATGTAAGATTGAATCTTAGGAATTTGTCTAGCTTAAATTCTGGTGGGTTCCCCACTTTACTCTTAGTGATGATTCACTAGAATGGTTTTATAAAGAGTAAATAAAATGATAAAAATAGCTAAATACGGTTTATTTCAGTAGTATTAAGGGTAGGACCTCCACATAATTAAGATTCAATGAGAACCAGGCTTGAGTAAAAATTATGTTAAAAGTCAGGCCCAGGGCTCTGGCCAAGGCCCAGAATAAATCCCAGTGTCCTTCCAAAGACTTCAGACTCTGGGAAAGTCAGAAATGAAACGGAAATCATGGGAAGCCAGGAGGACCACATTCTTCTAGAATTTAGATGTCCCCTGTACTGATCTGCCACCACGATGAACCTGGTACAAGTGGAAGGGGCCGGCAAAAGGGCCACTGGCCAGAGGCTTTTAGAACAACCTACAAGGCTGTTCACAGTGTTTTTTCATTTGGTGGTAATAAGGGTAGACTTGAGATACCATAAGGTTCAAAAATTGGATGCACTCTATACTAAGATGAGACCCAGTCTGTTTAGGTCAGTGAAACCCAATTCAGTTCAGTTCAATTCAAATAATGCAAATTAACATTTACTGAGCTTCTTATCACACATGGGCTGGAAACCAAACTCTTCCTCATGCCCAAAGGCTCTGCAAAATCTGACCCCCGCCCACCGTGGACTTCATCTTCTTCATCTCCTAACATGCTCACTCATTCTGTTCCAGCCTCGGCAGCCTCCTTGCTGCTCCTTGCATGGCCAAGAATGCTCCTACCCCAGGACCTTTGCACTTACTGTTCTCTCTGCCTGGCAAGATCTTTCTTCATCTATCCATGTGGCTTACTGCCTCACTTCCTTTAGTTCTCTACTCAAATGCTACCTCCTTAGAGAACCGTTCCCTGACCTTAGCTAAAATAAAATAGCACCTCTCATCACCTGTACCTGGTTCAATTACCCAGTTTTAATTTTCTTTATGTCACTTATCTTTGCTTGATAAGTTTATTATTTATGCATTTGTTCCTTATCTGTTTCCCCTAGTAGAATGTAAGCTCCATGAAGATAGATATTTTATCCTGCACGTAGCAGATGATCTATAAGTATTTGTTGAATGGATGAATGAAGAAATGATTATTAGCTATATACCAGCTTCTACAATTAGTGATATTGCAACAGTCCCAGCCCTCAATGAACTCATGGTCTAATGTGAAAAAGACAAGCAAAGAGGCTATTTGAAAAGCTTTATGATAAAGGAATGCACAAAGTCTTATGAGAGAATGAATCAAAATCAGTTGGTGTTGAAAGGAGTGGGAGTATGTTGGGAAACACTGTCCTGAGCCTGGAAGAGGGAGAGAGAAGGGCTGGGAAGAAGAATCCAGGCAGAGGAAATCAGATGAGGAAGTGCAGAGCAAGTTTGGGGGTCTCTGTGTGGACAGGAGCTGAAGGGATAAGTGGATGGGAGAGAGTCTTGCAGATGAACTCTAAGATAATAAGTGCATGAACAGGGAGGGTCACTTAGGGTGCAGGCTGATCATTTAACTTGTTCCCTGTTCATCAACTACCTGAGATAATAAGTGCATGAACAGGGAGGGCCACTTAGGGTGATCATTTAACTTGTTCCCTGTTCATCAACTACCTCTATGGAGCAGGGGTCTGTGCTGAGT
This sequence comes from Pteropus alecto, assembly GCF_000325575.1. Lineage (NCBI taxonomy): Eukaryota > Metazoa > Chordata > Mammalia > Chiroptera > Pteropodidae > Pteropus > Pteropus alecto. Next base: position 3,392,632 of record NW_006437736.1, read on the forward strand.
TTTGTGGAGGACACAGGGATTTAAAACCTTGGCGCTGGTGTTCTATCTAGCAAGGGAATTCAGTGTGGCCGCATGTCCCCAATTCTCCAGGGCAGTACCTATTGCAACAAGTCTGTTTGCCCTTAATTATCCTTGTATAGTTGTTTGATCACAATGTTTGACTGGTGGATTGCAGCATAAAGTGGCCATCGGAGAAGGAAGGGCAGATGACCATAACGCAAGGCCGACCACAGAAAGTGCCTTGCGAGATGTTCCTATAAAGTGCTCTGAGGTCTGAGGAGGGACAGTGCCTTCAGGGAAAAATTTTGGAGACAGAGGAACCTGAGTCAGCGTTACTGTTTTCAACAAGTTGGTCCTTGGTTCTGCCTATTTACTGGTTTCTTTTTTTAATTCACAAAAGTGGTTTTTCCACACTCTGCTGCCATAGGGTCCGGCGAGTGGCCGTGTGAGGGGTGGAATTCTGTGTAAGGAACTAAAGATTGCCAAAAAGGCTCGCTCCAGCCTTGAAGTTTGACCTCTCCAGTGAGAATAGAAGCTTGGGAAAATATCCACCTCGGTAGCACATTCTGCCTAAATTTCTGGGCAAGCCTGAACCTGACCGGCTGAATCTTGACAGATTCACACACCAATGTGAAGGAACTGAAAAGGCCCTCACGTGCAAAGTTTCTTCTATATGGGGAAAACATAAAAACAGAGCAAATAATTTAAATCTAGAATTACAAACAAACACAATCACCTAACAAACAATTTCTGGAATTGTGGAGTTTTTCTCATCTAGAGATATGGCCAGGTGCATATACAATGAACTTTATAAAAGGTACAAGCTCAAAACTAGGTTTTGGTGATGCGGAATGTCTCTTCTCCATTCTAGAAGCAATACAGGAAGTGGGGTGGGGATTTCCAGGGATCCCTAGAACAACCCTCTGGTTTGAATTTGGCTGCTCACTGCCAAATCTCAAGACTTTAGTTCTAGAGTCAGTCTGTTCAGTTGTGAAAAGCAACCTTGGCTGGTCTTCTCGCTTCGAGAATCCAGGGAGACTGTATGTATGAAAGACTCCTGGAAACCATGATGGGCACACTCCAAGAGATTCTGATAATGACCATGGCTAGAGACCTTGCAGGCTAGGAGGGGGCCACTCCTCCTTACATTTCCCACAAGGCATTTCTTCCTGGAAAAAGCAACAGGGTGGGTCGGGGCTGGGTAAGCCAGCCTCCCAAGGCTTTCCTTCTGCAATTTCTCACTTACATAGGCCATTAACCCCTTAGTTGCTTTCCTCCAGCACTCTTTTTATATTCATTTCTTTTACCCTGGTGTTTTATTCATGCAAGTGTGGATAGTTTTATTTGTTTTTTATTTTTGGATAATTTTAAAAGAACAGCATTTCACAAACTGGAAATAACCCAAATGACTAGTAACCTGGGAACTGTTAGGCATATTCACAAGATGGAATATTTTGTGGTCATTAAAAAATGATGTTTATGAATGTTTTGTAGAAAAATGCTTATGGCATACAAAGTGAAATAAAAAAAAAAGATATAAAATTATATATATGCCCAGTACAACTATTTAAAAAAGCCTTACTATATTTGTATTAAAAAAAAAAAAGACAAGAAAATATATCAAATAATCATTTTGGCTACCTCTGGGTAGCTGAATTATAGATAATTTAAATTGCCTTTTTCTTTTTCAGTATTTTCCAAAATTTAAAAAATGAGTATATATAACTTTTCAGTAAAAAAATGTGATAATATAAAAATTTGAATTTACAGCACCTTGTGTGTATTGTAGGCAGATGCAGTCTATAAGGAGAACAAAATGGAAGGAGGGGGAGAATGTGATTAAATCCATAAAAACCCAGGAAAAACTGCAGACTAGGATACATGGAGACATGTGCAGGCTTCATTGTCAGACTTCGAAGAACGCAAAAGCAAGTCAGATGCTGTGTCTACTGGGCAAAGGACCAGATTTACTGCCTGGGCTATTTTCCATAACATGTGAAATCCAGCTATGTGCCGGCAGCTGTCAATACACTATTTCTGAAAGG
>NW_006437736.1:3394716-3419940 GCF_000325575.1 Pteropus alecto
GGGGCAGACGGTTTGGAAGCGGGCTGAGCGTGGAGAGCCCTCTCTCTCCGCAGGCTCTCTGTTCCCAAGGACTCGTCTCCCGCTGGCACTTGCCATGCTGGGCCAGCCCTCAGATGGCACTGGGCAGCTTCGAGGGCTAATTTTCGCTAAGTTCTTTTTAAAAAAAATTCTTATATGTTCAGAACATTCAGGTACAGTGCCCAAGGGCCCAGACACGGGGTGTGCAAAGGGCTGCCAGTTCCAGGCAAACGAGAAAGAACTGAAAGTCCAAGAAGGCTCACGTAGCTTTCCTCGGGACCATTCGGCAACACGAGGAGGCCAGCTGGTGACACCTCTCACTGGGGGACATAAAGGATGGCATTCGGTCAGGCCATGTACTTGTCATCTGTCTTTGGGATTCTTGCAGGAGGCTTCTCATTGGTCCCTACATCTTTTTCTGCTCCGTTCTCCTGCTGCCATGCACTCAGACTGATCTTTATGTCCCCCTACCCACCCCGTGCCAGGCCCTGGCTGGCTGCCAGGCAGAGCGGGAGAGATCAAAGACCCTGCCTGTGAGGAGCTCAAAGTCTGGCAGCAGAGACGGACAAGGAAGCAAACGATGCCACAGCAATGACTGGGGCCACACAGGAGGCAGACAAGAGGACAGGCTCTGGAATCACGCGCTTGGGCTCAGTCTCCAGCGCAGCCACTTACTAGCTTAGCTGTGTGACCTTGGCCACATCCTTGAACTTCTCTAAGCCTCACTGTCCTCATCTGTAAAACAGGCAGAATGACAGGATCTCTGAGGGTGACTGTGAAGTATAAGGGGTATTCTGGAAAAGCACTCATCATAGGGCCTGCCACACGTGGGCACTCAACAGTTGTTAGAATTATTCACAGAGGGCTTCATGGAGAACGGGGATGGGAGCAGCAAAATTTCACAGTGGATGTGAGGATCCAGCTGAGTCTTGAAGGATGAGCAGGCATTTGCATTTTGTTTATGCTTCTCCCTTTGCCCGGACCTTTGCCCTAACCCCACTGTCGAAGGAACAGTGCCCGACATCTCCTGCAGGACATATTTTTCTCCCACACACTTTCAACTCAGCAACGATACTCTAACTATATTTAACTATTGGTGAGGCCCAGGCATCACCTAACTCCTATGGTCTTGATGCCGACAGGGCCCTCTGGGGACAGATGCCAAGGTGCAATTGCTGAATGGCAGGGACATAGGTTCGGAGCATTTAGGGCAGTGGCTTGTTACCAACCCACAGAGAAGTATTTCAACATTTTAACAATTGGCTTAACATCTGCACCTCTGCAAACCAGCAGACAGTCAGCCTGGCCTCTCCCCTAGTCTCAGCTGGCCTGGTTTCCCCCAGGTAGCTCGAGGTTTCCTGCCTTTGCCAGTGGCTCCTCCCACCCAAAATGCTTGATCTTGTTCACCTTTCAAAGTCTGACTCAACACTGCTTTCCCTGACCCCGCTCAGCAGTTTATCTACAGCTCTCTTCTGACCCTCTGACCTCTCTTTTTTTCCTTTGATGATAACTGAGCTGCATAGGACAGGTTCTTTGGGTCCCACGCCTCCCCAGCACAGGGCCACTTCTGAGCTCTGTGACTTTGGGCAAGTAGTTTATCCCCTCTGCCTCACTTTATCCATGTAGAAAATAGGGATGACTAGTAATACCTACCTCGTGGGGCCACCACGAGAGATAAATGAATTAGTTCACGTAAAGTACTTCTAATGGTGCCTGGCACATGTAAGAATTCGATGAACACTAGCTCTTACTATTACTATGCTTAGAGCAGATACTCTATGCATGTTCACTAAATGAAGAATGGACAACTGAATAAAAAGTCCACTAATAAATAAAATAATTTTAAAAATTAAAAAATAAAATAAAAGATGAAAAGCCCAAGTAGCGCTGAGGTGAAGATTTAAGAGGCAGGTTCTATGTTTACACAGACAGAAATCCATTTCAGGAGGTTAACTTGTTCCTCAGAGGTTTTGCTGGTGTTTAATCAGATGAAGTGATTTATCGTTGTTCCATTTGGATGAACAATATTTATTGAGGCCTGAGCCAGGGAAAATGCTAGAAATAAAAAGGAAGAGGTGGGGGAAGCATATTAAGGCAAGAACGTTAAGTTCCTCATGAGAAGGTAGAGATGGCCGTAGTAATACTATGCTCATAAGATTCTTGTAAGGACTCAATGACTAACGCACCTATATGAAAGCCTAGTACTTGGTAAATACTTGGTATAAGTTAGTGGTGATGGTGTAGATGGTTGCTCTAAAAAACTCAGCTCTAAAATGATCAAAACACGGAGAAACGTGGAATGTGCTTTGGCAGGTGAGCTGGTCTCTGCTCTTTACACTCACTCCTTCCCTTACTGCTTTGGAAGTGCTAATTGTCATGGACTCTTTTTTTCTCAAAGTAGGGACCCTATCTGCATCGCATCTCTAGTTCAGCACTGTCCAACAGAAGTTTCTGTGATGTCGCAAATGTCCCATCTTTGCACTGTCCAACACAGGAACCACTAGCCACAGCTAGCTACTGAGCATCTGAAATGAGGCTAGTGACTGAGGAACTGAAGCTTGAGTTTTATTTACTTTTAACTCATTTAAACAGCCTCCCATGGCTAGTGGTTACCATACTGGACAATGCCGCGTTTGTTCCTCAGTCTTTGTGTCATAAAGGTAAGGTTCCCCTTCCTTTTCCCATAAAATAAAAAGAAACTGGTGTTAGACCAGACCAGACTGCTGTGACAGCCAGTTAACAGAAATTCAGAAAAGGCCTGGATATTGAGATGAACAAGTACAGTGCATGCATGTGATCAGACTAACCCCAGATGTTAGCAGAGGGGGCCGTTTTTAAACTTGAGTCCCCCAGCTTGTCACCTGTAGTCAGGAGCAATCTCTCCCCCTTGACTGTGAAAATACTCCTGGGTAACTGAGTCTAAGATGTTTGACAAGCCCTGGAGGCTGGAGGTGTTTAGCAGCGCTGAAGCCGGTGAGGTTTAGGATTTGCCCTACTACCTCTCTTGAGGGAAGACACCTGTCAAATCCTTCCTCACCTTTCCCTTGCATGCTTGTTGCTAATTTGCTATCCATGAGCCATGTAAGATTTGTTGGCTATCTTGTTAAGCTAAAGATGATCATTATATTTGGATACTGAGTGTCTTCCCTTGGCTGCTGCTCCAAAGCCTGGACATTCTGCAGGCTGCCCATGACTGACCTCTGGAATCCATTCATTTTGGAAATTGCAAAGGGATCTAGCATCTTATGAGGTAAAGGAAGTAGAGTCTCTGCAAAGCTCATGCCAGCCCCCAAAGCCCGGGATATATTTCTTAGGCACCTACTATGTGCCAAGCTCTACCAGAGAGACAAAAATCACCATAAACATTTAAAAATGAGGGTTGGAGTAGATGGGGGAAATGAATGACAAACACACAAAAACTGTAATATTTTCTTATTCGCAGAGTGGTCACGCACCAGTAGCAGCAGCACGTTACCTGGGAGCTTGTTAGAAATGAAGCACCTCTGGCCCCGCCCCAGACCTAAAGAACAAAATCTGCATTTTAACAAGATCCCAGAGATTTCGAGTGTACATTAAAGTTTGAGAAGCCCTGCTATGTAGTATACATGCATATTATAAGCAACATGACAGTAGAAATAATAATGGCCATTATCTATAAAGCCATTATCTAAAGAGCCTAATGAAGGCTGTATATATATATAAGAGCTTCATAACAGCCCCCTGAAGTAGATTCTATAGTATCTCCCATTTTACAGATAAGAAAGCTGAGGCTCAGAACGGTTAAGTAACTTGCTCAAGGTCACATAGCTAATCAGGTTAGAACCAAGATATGAACTCAGGTATTCTGGCTCCAGAATAAAAAATATACAGAGATATAATTAATGTGCAATGAAGGTCCTTAATGTAACCTAAAAAGCTTCCAAATAGCATTTTCCTACTAAGTAGCAATTAGACTTAATTGTCTCATCAGTAGATACAGGCATTTCTACCTCACCAGTCTGATGTAAGGATTAAATTAAACTCTGTAAGTAAAGTGCCTCGCATAGCACATGGCACATAGTAGGTGCTCATCAAAGTCCATTACCTTCCTTTAGGCCTCCTTAATGCCTCAGTCAAGGGAGGTGTCAGACACAGTTCTGGTCTCCTCGTCTCCCTGCTCAGAATCCCTCCTGGCTCCTCACTGCCTATAGAGAAAGTCCTGACATCTTGGCGAGCCTCTCCACCTTCCTTCCAGTCTGGTTCGCTGCTGCATCCAACACCTCTTCAGAACAAGATCTCGCTTTCTCTTCTCTCACCTTCCTGCCCCCATATCACGTATTCTGTTCCCTTAGAGTATAGCTCCCTTCTCTATAGCCACCCAGCATTCATTTGATGTTTTTTGATACTTATCAATCTTCCCACATATGAAGTTAATTAACCTGACTGCATCTCAGTTTCCTCATCTGTAAAATGGGGAGAAGTGAAGCTAGCTCCTGCCTTAAGGGGTGTTGTGAGGACTGACTTAGCTAATACACATAAAGTATGTAGAGCAGGGTCTGCCGCATATTAAGTGTTGATCGAACTCTCTTATAAGATCTAAGAAGATGTCAACTTAGATTAAAGGAGTAAATAATAATTCCTGCTCTATGCTGTGTCAGTGATTGTGTATGGCACTTACTAGTTATAGAAACAGTTCCGTGAAGTAGGAATATTATTTTTTATTTATAGCTGAGGAAACGGAGGTCTGGAGCATGTGAACGGTAGAGCCAGTACCAAGTTGAGGGCTGTCTGAGGTGACATTGGCAACATGGCTCTCTGGGCCAAGAGCCAGAATAAGTAGGTTTCAGACACAGCTCTGTTCAGTTCCATAAGCATTTATTGAGCACTTACTATATGCTATGCGCTGAGTTAGGCCCTGGACACTTAGTGCAGCCTGAGGTGGTAGAGAAGAGGAGATTATGCCTAAAATGAGTCTTGAAGGATGAAGTGATCTGGAGGTAGCCAGATGATGGAGCAGAGGAGAGACTGTTCCAGGATGAGGGTAAAGCATGCACAAAGGCACTGAGGCACTGCCTTGCAAATCCACTGCGAATGTACTTGTGACTCCAGACGAGTCTACTCGTCCCTCAAGGCCTCAGGTTTATCATCTTCAACATAAAGCATGTTTGAGATGCCTGTTCCCAGATCTCTCTTGACTTTAAGTTCCATGTCCAAGGATGGAACAGTCCATTGAAAAATCACGCTTTTGAAAGCCATTCAATGGTACAGACCCAATCACGGATATGGTCCTTATTTTGTGAAACAACCAAAAAAAATTGTATATACACAGAAAACTAAGATTGGGGGGAAATGCTCCATATGGTCTCAGTGCTTATTCCTGGATGTAGAGACTGTGGGTGATTAAATTTTTCTCCTTTTTTAAATTTTTTTTTGGTATTTACTACATTTTATTTTAATAAATGTAATAGTTTTAAATACTATAAACATTCATGAAGTTTATTTAAAAAATTCTAGGGATTAAGGATGAGGCTTTCAAACATTGTTATTTCTTTAAAACCATAGCCCATCAATAGCAAAACAGCCTAGCGAATATAAGCACAGACTAGGGCCTGACTCCACAATATCAAAAGCTAGTTCTGCAACTCCAGCATGACCTTGGATAATCACGTCCAGTCATTACAACTGAAAAAAAATTTCACAAAACATATTTACTTTACCTCATATAAACCACGCTGGTGATTTTTAAAAAATCATTCTAGTTCATTTTTTAAAAATGCAGGTTACAACCCACAACATCAGGAATCAGCAAAATTTTTCTGGAAAGGGCCAAACAGTCAGTATCTTTAGTTTTGTAGGCCATTTGATTTGTCACAATTAATCAAAAGTGAAAAAGCAGCCATAAACAATATGTAAACAAATGAGTGTGGCTGTGTTCCAATAAAACTTTATAAAAACAGGCAGTATATAGGTTTAGCCTGTGGGGTATAGTTTGCCCATCTCCACACTATACAGATTTAATCACTCATTAATGGGCTGTAACCTACAGTTTGAAAAATGTTGGGATTAGAGTTGTTTTTACCCTGGCCAGATAAAATAAATTGCAGCAATGCTCAAGGTACAAATGGATCATGTTTTAAAACTTTGTTTCTTAAGTGAATTATTTATAATTCAACATACATTTTTTTTTTTTTTTGGTGGTTGAGATGCCATGCCAGCCCACAAAAGCCCACATACAGCCATGCATAAAACAGGTCTAATATCTGGTCCTCTCACTCTAGCATGTCCCCATTCATCAAATTTGAATTTCTCCAGGACCTACTAGCACTGTGCTGGGCATTTTAGGGGACTGTTGTGTCAGATGTGATCACTGCTCTTAGACGATAAGAAAGATGAGGAAGTAGAATTCTTCCTCTGGGAAAAGGCTTCTGCATCCTGCTTATGATGCCAGGAACAGCTTTTGAGGTTCCCAGGGTGTTAACCCAAGGAGGCCTTATGTTGGGGAATATTTTGGTTCCCACCTGTGTTGTGTAGACAAATCAGCTGTGAGATGTGTAGCTAATAATGGTTAAAAGTAATGAACTCTGCAAATGATTCACTTGCGTGCTATTCATGGAAGGAGGAAGGAAGGAAGGAAGGAAGGAAGGAATAAAAAAAGAAAAGAACATAAAAGAAAAGAGTAAAGTAAAGAAGAAGGGTGTAGTGGAATTTGATCAACTTTTTCAGCTGCCCAGAACCACTGATGACTTTACAATATTTAGAGAATTTCCTATATTATTAGTTCATGGTTCGACAAGGTAGAATTTTACCTTTCCAGACTCCCTTGCAGCTATGATGCAGGCATGTGACCTGGGCTCCAAGCGAACAGAAAAGAAAAGAGTAAAGTAAAGGAGAAGGGTGTAGTGGAATTTGATCAACTTTTTCAGCTGCCCAGAACCACTGATGACTTTACAATATTTAGAGAATTTCCTATATTATTAGTTCATGGTTCGACAAGGTAGAATTTTACCTTTCCAGACTCCCTTGCAGCTATGATGCAGGCATGTGACCTGGGCTCCAAGCAAGTGGTCTGACATAGGTAGAATATAGAGCTGACAAGGATGGTGGCAGAGATATATGGCTTTCAGGGCTAATGGTAACAGAGGCCCTGCTGGGAGTGTCCAATGCCCAGCATCAGTGATGAGAAGGTTAAGTGTCTGTGCCCAGCCATGGAGGCTGAGAGGTCTCTGCTGGAGCAGTCCTGGGGTACGACTTGGGTACTGTTCCAGCTCATGTAGCCTTGAGACCTGATTTTCTGACTTCAATGCCCACCAGAAGCTTTCTAAGCTCTACTAAACATTTAGACTCATGGGACTACCACAGGTCACATGTGGCCCAGTAAACCATCATCAGATTTTTTTTTTTTTTTTTTAGTAAGAGTCCTAATGGTAATTCACCCAAACATCCCAGAACTACTCTCTGCCCAGGAGACACTCAGGGGCGAGGAGATGAGATAAACTTGGGTGGTTGTGGAAACTTTCCCAGTTTATGAACCCCAATATCTCCTATAACAATTCCACAAAAATAGGTTCCAAGGTTCTTGCAAGGACATTGCCAGTTACAAGTCAATGAATTCAAGGAAGCCGAAAGTTCTGAATATTTATGCAGTATTGATAGTACTACCAAGCCAGATCTAATTTACCAATTTAGGGTAAATGAGACTGTAAGCAATGTTGCTTAGTAACACAGTTGATACTGTAATTTTTAGAGGTTTCCAGGAGAACAGAGCTGGAGAATTAACCCAAGGTCATATTCTCATGCAGAAGGGAGAAGGGTTTGGTAACCTCTGCCTACACTGGACCTCCCAGAGGTTCTCTTTCTGCTTTAAGCAGTTGTAGTAGGTTCAGCTTTTACAACTAAGTATTCCACTAGTAGTGCCGCTTGTATCAAAGACACCTCCACTCACTTGGATTCTGATATATTCCTTCATGTGGAAGAATGGGGAAGAGTTATAACTAGAATGCTGGAAAGTTTGCATAATCTTGGGTATGTCCATTGGAGTATGATAAAATTTGATTATCACTTGTCACATATGCCACAGATGAAAAAGCATTAAGAACCGACGTGTTTGGGTGTCACAACACATCAGTTGAGTGAGTACAGAGTGAGTGTCTTGGAAGACACTTTCTGCTGTGTTTGTTTTACTAACTCTATTTCTTCAAGTGTAAATTCTTCCATTTGTTGTTAAGACTATTTTGTTTCTCCCATTAGTTTTCCTTGAATAGCTGATTGGTGATTGTATACTTGTGTTTGTGGTTGAGAGACCCCTGATAGACAGTCTGCCACATTTGTTTGTATAGCTCTGCTTGAGAAAGAAGTGAGAGTTGCCACTGCCTACGTATAAATTCTAGTTTGTTTTCAGGGAGATTGGGGAAGAGTAGAACTACCTAATTGCCTAGTCTTCTGAGTAAAGCTGATCACTGTTCCTCTCAGCCATTATCAGCTACCACAGACAACAAAATACTTCTATTTATCTTATTTTTTCACTTTGTGGTAACAAATTCCTGAAATCATCCATGATAAACACATCTAGGTATCGCTGATATTTCCAGTTGTCGCAGATTTAAGATGACTCCATTTAAGAACAGCAACCTCATGTGGCCTCTACCAGCAAAATTAAGGTATTTATATTTATCATTACTATGTGGAACACAAATATTGCCTAATCTTACAAAATATTGCATAATCTTACAAAATTTATCTGAGTATTTTTTTAAACAAAAAAATACCTAAATAATTTCAGAAGTTTAAAAACTAGTAGCCAAAGTTCTGGAAAAACTTAAATTACAGAAATTTTACACTGGTACTGAGCGTCTTCAAAATCCCACATGAAAAATGAAACTATCCAAAACAAATGCAGTAGAGCTAAAACTGTGCCCACATGAAAGAGTAAAGTGGTGCACGTAGGCCTAGTTCCAAACACTCCAGCCAAGAAAGGTTCTTCTGACAAGTAGAAGTGGTTCCAGGCACAAAACAATCCATGCTTCAGTCAACAAATATTTCCCAGGCTTTCTGCTGGGCGTGAACAAAAGCCAATAATATTCAGCCCTTGCTCCTGAAGAGCTTGGACAGTCTAGTGGAAAACCATATAACCACCGTGGCCCTACCTGACTTTGACAGAATAGAAATAGAGTCAAGGAAATGTTGTTTGATCTCGGGGGGCAAAAAGGAGACAGAGAAAGGGAGACCAATAACTGCCAATTTATGTCCTACCTCTCACTGGAAATTTCTTGTTTCGAGGTTTTGGTACAGTGTTGGTATCAACACTTGACTGAAAAAGGCCCTCTCTCTCCTAAAGCCATTCCACATGTGTTTTCAGATGCTAAACACCAATGCCTCGTCCATCAGACACAAGAAGAAATAGCTTTTGTCTAGAAGAATTCACACAAAGTCTTCTATATGGACAATAACAGATTTTAGAGCAAAAAAACCCAGAAGTCTATCTGACTCCCAAGTCCAACCTCTTTGCAGAGATTCAAAGTGAACAGAACTCAAAAAATGACCAAGTTCCGCTTTGTGTTTCGTGTCGTTACCTAAAAATTCAACCAAAAAGAAATGGAAAGACTGAAATAATTGACTCTAACAAATTCCGGGACATGTTCTCTTCACTCTGCTCTCCCTCGCAGCTCACGTCTCTTTAAAAGTTGTCCCAGAGAATTTGAAATCCTTAGATGGTCTCCCTAGACTCACAGCCATTTCAACTACACTCTGAATTCTGAAATAGGATCTGGAAGGTGAGCAGGAGGCAGGAAGTACCTCACATGATGAGGTTTATATTTTAGAAACTTCAGTCTGGTGGCTGTGAGGAGGATGGAGCTGGTCAGGATATTAACCTTCACCTCATCTAGAAGCCAAATGCATTAACGGAAGTAAGAGGGAACGAGGTCCTAAATCATGCAGTAGCAGCAATCTGGGGAGGAAGGAATAGAGACATGAGAGGTGTCACAGATGTAGCATCAATGAAACCCTCAATGAAGCCTACTGACCGGTTGGCCACAGGAGGGAGTGTGGGGTAAGTCACAGTTTTCTGATTGGGGTGACTGGGATGATGGGGATACCATTCTTAGAGACTGGGGAGAAAGGAAGAGCAGTTGGTTTGGGAAGAAAGACGATGGCTTCAGTTTTGAGGTGGTTGTGAACACTCCATATGGAAATGTTCATAGGTAGCTGGATCAATGGATCCGTTCATTCTTTCATTCTACAAATACCTGTTGCCTTCTCACTGTGCACCAGATGTTAAGCTTGGCATTCGGTGTGTAGTGATGATGAGAACAGGTGTGTCCTCTGCCCTCATGAAGCTTATAGGCAATAAACAAACACAGAAATACATGTCTAATTACGGATTATGGTAAGCGATAGGCAGAAAAGAATAAATAATCTGAGAAGAACCAGACTGAGAGCATGAGACTTGACAGTGGAAACCAGAAGGCTGAGTGGGACGAAAAGGTTCTGGTGCTCAGAGGAGGTGATGTCTGGCTGGAGATGGAGAGGGGGTCATCTGCCTAGAGGCGGGAGTTGAAAACAACCTGAGGGAGGTGAATCAGAGAAATCGTGCTATTGTACAGGCTGTGGGGGAGGGGGCTGAAGACCTAGATGCCACAGAGACTAAGGGTTTCTATTCTCTCAACCCTCAAGATTCACACTTGTAGAACGCAAAGTCTTGGTGTATCTGACTGACCTTATTTTCTGCCCAGGGACCATGGAAATTCTGCCCCCTCTCATCTTGGGCATGTTTGGCACATGAGAAGAGGCACAGGGCACCCACTGCTTTGGCCTGGATTGCAGGAGACCTGACGATCCTCTGATTAAGTTAACTCCAGATTGAATTGAAGTATTTATGCTGACTTGGGATTCTTTGGAAAAAAAAAAAAAGGCAACTTCTGTCTAGCCCTGGCTCCATCCTCTTTCCTTACTGAAAGCCAAGAGATGTGGTTTTGTAAAGGAGCCCAGTTAAGCCCTAATCCATCCTGGCAGAAATGGAGCATCCAATGAGAATTTCAAAACAACTTGGAACCATTTAACAGAGAAAAGTCTACTTGAGCCCAAACAGAGTTGTTCAGCTACATGCAGATAATATCTACAATAGAAGTGAGCATTTATTGAGCACTTACTATGTGCTAAACACTATTCAATCCATCTAATCTTCAAACAGCCCTACAAAAGAATAACTCTTAGTAGCCCTATAATGCAGATGAAGAAACTGAGGTACAGAGAGGTTAAGGCACTTTCCCAAAGCTCCCCGGCTTTTAATTAGAAGAGCCAGGACTTGCACCCAGAAGTCTGGGTCACAGAGCCTGTTCCCTTAACCGCTGCTTTGATAAACAGGGGTCACTACTTCAGTTGTTGGAGTAAACAGGCCTGTGTGGAGGAGGGGCCTTGACTTGCGAGACACTGTGTGATGACTTTGGGGACCTGTTCCCAGAGGAAAAGCAGATGCCTCCAGGCGGCCCCCTCTCCTGAGGGTTGTTTCAGATACCCTGCCTCTGAGAGGTTGAAACTATCCTTAGAGAATCCTGGCTTTTTCCGATCAAAGGGAACTGGAAACTACTTAGTTCAGCTGCTGGTTTACAGATGGGGAGACTGAGGCACAGGGAAGCAGAGGGACAGTGCCAAGGAGCAGCAGGAGCTGGGTCAGAGGGAGCTTCATCTCCCAGGAAGCTCGCCCTTCCTTCTCGCCTGTTTTTCCTTTTCCGTGAGGATTCTGCTTCCCCTACGAAGCCGGTCTCCCGCCCACCTGAGAGGCCCACTCGAGCAGCTGAGCGGCTGAGCGCTGGGCGGTGCTTATGGTCCAATCTCCTCACTACGCCCCCAGGTCCCAGGGCAGCCAGGACAGGAAGATCAGACGCCTCCCACCGAAGGAGCTGGCATCCCCCCCAAAGCTGCCACCGCAAGGTAGCGACCCTGCACTACAGAGGCCCTCGCTCGTCCGGAATTTGCAGACCTACTCTTCTGACCCAGGCCGTTTTCATCCTGAACTGGACCAGCCTTGTGTAATCCCATTTCAAAGACCATACTTGGGTCTCGGATACCCTCTCAGGGTACCAGGTTCCCACCTGGACTCCTCCAGTGAATTTCTGAGAACTGGGCAGTTCTGACCCCAGCACCCCTCCCCTCCCCAAACTTGCACTTCCCCGGAGGCAGGAGCCACCCTCCCACGACACAGCAGTATAGGCCAGAGGACAAATCATCTCTTGGGCTACCCAAGATGAAGGCACGTCTTACCTTTCCACCTGGAGGTTGACTTTGGAAGGCTCTACGTTGGGATTTTCCCACTCCATTTGCGGGCAGTGCATGAAATAGCAGAGAGTGTACAGGGCCTCAGGCTCCCAGTAGAGCGCCCCCTGCTTGTGGTGCAGGGGGGTGCCGTTGCCATGGTGCTTGGCATTGAGGGGCTGCAGGTGATGCATTGCTCGCGACACCAGGTCACCTGTGGACAGAAGTAAGATTTCAGAGCCTTTAGGCAGTAAAGACTTGCAGAGAAGATGTGTCTGAAGATCTTTGAGAAATCCTGTCTTACAGATAAAGACACTGAGGCTCAAGGTCACAAGGTTAGCGAGACGCAGAGACAAGATTCCAATTTGGTCGGACTCTAATGCCTGCGCTCTTCACCTCACCTTGACCTAGTCCTTTTTTCCGGGACAGGCTGATGCAGCCTTGGCCAGCTCCAAGACCATCTTGAGGCAATTTGGCATTATGCAGCCAAGGTGTTAACGAATGTTCTTTACCCTTGATTCAGTAATTCCATTTCTGGGAATCTGTTCCAATATTAGAATCCAAAATGCAGCAAAAGCTTCATGCACAAAGATTTTCAACCGGACATTATTTACAGGATCCAAAATTTGACAAAGAAACAAATGTTTAAAAATAAGAGCACGGTTAAATAAACTCTGGTACATTCGCATGATAAAATCATAAACTTATGCAGTTATTAAAAATGTCTGCATGGAGGTGCAATATCATGAGAAAAATCCTTATGTTAAAATGGTAAGTAGAGAAAAAAGTGAAATTCGAAATTGCATACAGTGTGATTAGGATTATGTTATTAAAAACTCTGCACTGAGTAAATACCAGCAAAAAAAAATCAAAATGTTGACCATGGATTTCTCTGCCTCATGGGATGGTGGGTGATATTCCCTTTCAACTTTTCTGTACTTTCTAAATTTTGATTTATGGCATGTGCTCCTTGGTATTATCGCAATAATAAGCTTACCGAGGTAGTGTTTACTTTCTGGTACCTTCCATCTAGGGTCAGGATGGAGTACATTCACCTTTCTGTTTTTGAGAGTGCCCAGAAAAAAAAGCTCGAAACAAGAAAATCAAAAGGGAGTGGAAAGGAGAAGAGGGTCCATGTTTGGGCCCCTGCACCATGTCTCTAATTCCCCAAGACGCTGGGAAGCCTTGGCCTCTGGTAGGCTAACCATCTCCTCTGAGCATCATTCAGCTTGCCCTTCACCTCCAGGTTCCCTGCTTTGGCTCTTGTTGTTGTCTCACCTTAGATTGCCCTTTCCTTCATTCTCCCAACTACGGAAGGCCTTCAAGGCCATCCGTGATCAAACGTCACTTCTTCCACGAAGCCCTCCAGAACACTCCCACTAAGAATGAATCTTCCCTTCCTCTGTGTACCTGCAACACCTGCTAATACAGTCTAACACATTACTTGTTTAATTCTGTCGTGTTTCCCGGGTGACTGTCTACATGTCTGCTTCCCCTGTTGAATCTCAAGGGCAGAGATCATGAGTCATTCATTGCACTGTTCCTGAAGGAGTAGTGTAGTAGTTAGGAACATGCTGTCTGGACTCAAGACTGTCATTACCACCACCATCGCCACTACCATCACCACCAATCAACATTATCAGCATCCTTGTCAGTCTAGTCCCTGGATCAGAGGCCTCAAGGATGTCTCTGAGCAGGGCTGACCATGGGGGATGAAACCGGCACAGGTATTTGGAAATCACTGGCTCCATTTTAAACCCCGCTCTATGTTTGTGTTATCTGCTGCTTCACCTGTCAGCTTCATGAACCCAAACAACTAATTACTTGTAACTAGCTGCCCTGGAGTTGGGCTCTAGGAACCTCCCTAAGAATCTATGTATAACCCGGTTTCCCAAACGTCAGCCATCTGGGAATCCCCATCATGACTTCTCATATCTGTGTGCCGCAGGTACAATTTATTTACTTAATATTTTTCTTGAAATTGGCTCGTGCTTTCACACAAATAAATTCATTTTAGAAGGAAACCTCCTATCAGTGCCACAAATGCAAAACCAATATTTTTCCTGGACTCATAAAAAATTCATAGCAATTAAAAATTGAGAGCGTTTGTGTATCACCTACGATCTTCTCCAGTACAGCCCGTAGGGAAAATGCTGCCGTAACCAGCCAGACCCAGGCTATGGGTGCAGCTGCCGCTGAGCTGTCCTCCTGCATGCCAGATGTGACTGCCCTGGGTCACACATTTTAATGGCGAGCTCTTTCTGCCCAAGCCGGTGCTTCAACAGTGCCTTCATTGTTTCCCTGCTCTTCATTTCATTCATGGTCAGCTACGGCTTCCCTGGGACTGGGGAGAGCAGACTCTCGGAAAAGAGCCCAGCTACATTTCAAACAAGGAGAGCAACTCCCTTGTCCAAACGGCAAAGGCTGTTTTGTTTTGTTTGTTTTGTCTTCTGGTGGCTCTGAGGAAAGACAACCCAGAAATCCTTTTGATGTACAGTTGTAAATTAATGGCCCCACTGAGTGGGGGCAATAAGTTCACAGTTTAGTGTGAACAGACAACAAAAAGAGGCATTTTTTTAAAATGGAGTCCTCTGCTTTCCCTTTAAACAACAGAAAGCAATTACCGTAATTAATGACTGTCTGATGAGGGTTTAATTGAGAGCAAGGAGGCACAGACTGGGATGTGAGCAGAAGAGTTGAGACAAGATCTCAGAGGCCTCCAGTATGGGACTGGATGGGACCAGATGCAGAGTCAAGTTGGTTCAAGAAAAGCCAGGGCCTCTGACTTTTCCTCTGGCCTCAGTGGGGGAGACTGGGTGGACCCAATTTCCCCAACCGGACCTCCTCACTGGCTCAGGGAATGCGATCTGGACTGCCTGCCAGACTCTAAGTCCATTGTGAAGGTCAGTGTATCACCTTGCAAATTTCCTAGGGCTTGTTATTAAGGAATCACCAACCTGTGTCAGTTGGGGACCTTTTCGGTATCCTGATTTAGCTTCTCATTCAAATATTTTAGTGATATAGAGGTTCAGTTTCAGTTCTCTGAGTTCAACTTTCAGTTCAACGGTCTTTACTATTTGATTGGAGTTTCATGAAGAGTTCCCCTCACCTGTAGCATTTTCTTCAGCTTTGACTAGTTCACTGTGGGTCATTCATTTATTCATTTGACATTCAACAGGTATTTCCCAAGCTATGGTGATGTGTTAGGTGCTCAGAAGGCAAAGCTGAATTAGTCACAGCATATCGACGTGGAAAAAGGAAGAACTAGGTTTGAATTATGACTCTGTTACTTAGTAGTTGTGTGGCCTTGGGTCCTTTATCCTTCCCAGGCTCAGTTTTCTTATCTGTGAAATGGGAATAATAATACTTTTAATGTATTTAAAGCACTTGGTAAACGGTGTAGGCACTCCAGAAGTAGTGGATATTTTTTCACTGCAAGTCATAACAGGCTGGACAAAGATGGCTCTGGACATCACCAGTGATCAAAGCGGTTCTCTACATTTTAATATGATGCTTTGAGGATGGAGGCAGTGGGGCAGTGTAGGGAGAAATCTCAGTCTTTAGGGGTGGGTCCCCATCTAGGTGCCTGGTGAGATGCTTGGTAACTAACCTTTGTGAATTTTTGCATCTCTGATTTAGTTTTGAGGACAGTGTCCATCCACAATGCATCCTATAGAGCAAACTGCAGGTCCTCAGCTGGAAAGAACACAGACACAACCAACTCCCTGATCTTACAGAGGGGACATTTGTTTCCCTTGAAACATATGGAAACATCTGCTGGGCTTCCCCCAGGAGGAGTCCCGTCTAGTGGTAAGGTGTGAAAGCTCTGCCTTGTTACCTGGACTCGGATCTCCAATCCTTCAGCTCACGGGTGTGGCTGATCTTAGACCAGTCGTTGGTCCTCTTCTCACGTCTATTTCCATGTCAATGTGGACGAGAATGGTTCCACTGGAAATAGTTCCCTCATTCAATAATGTCAGTTACTGTTGTATTAGTATTGGCCATTAATAAGGCCTTGGTCAGGGGCTCTGCCCTTGAGCCTGATTCAAGAAGAGCAGGGATATCTGGGAACAAATTCTCTCTACTTCGCCTTTGCTCAAAAACAGCAGTTTCTAGAATCCACACTGGCAGAGTAACCTTTGAATGTGAAGAACAACTCTCTATGTACACAGAGAGAGCAAGGCTGTATTGATTCAGACCACAGAGCAAGCCTGTCTAAATTATAGTCAGATCAGAAAAAAGCCAATTTTATTACCTTCAGTCACCCATGTGGCTTATCAAAGTGCTTCCTCCCATATGTTCTATGAGGCCCACTTAATGAATGTACAAAACACCGTAGTAATTAGCACCACCCATTTGTGTGCCAACAATTCATATGCTAAAGTCAACACTCAACCACAATGACAGCATTTAATTTGCAGAGCAAATTGTCCTTAAAAACAATTTATGCAGCAAGCCGCTCCTGCAGTCTGCCTGTTTAGGTGAAGTGTAGATTTGTTTAGCAAATCCTTTCAAGACAGCTCTGGAATTAAGTAGAGCCCCAGCCCAGGGAGGAGTCCTTATGACACCCCAGGACAAACTTTGAGACCTCAGGGGACAGCTGTAGCCAGCTTCTGTGTTTCTGGTGTCCTGGGCAAATCTCAGCATTTCTTCTTAGAATGATGTTTCCCCCAGGGGGCTGTTCCGACCCTCTGTATCTGAATCCCCAGGGAGCTGTTAAAATGCAGACATTTCCTTATTCCGTTCCAGTTGTTGTAGATATCTCAAAATATCCTTCACACACATCACCATCTCAAAATAATGGGGTCCTCAGAGCTGCTGCTAAATCTTGTTAATGTGCTAATAAAAAAGCATCGTTTAGACGAAAATTTCAGTATAATTGGTTTCTTTTTGTAAACTTGCATATTTTATGCATTTAAAAATATTCTGAGGCAGGGTCCACAGGCTTTACTGGATTGCCAAAGGGGTTCATGGTACCCCCAAATTTAAGAAAAATCGAATGACTGGTTGGTAACTGGAAGAGCTGGTGACTGGAGGCAACTCGTGATTTCAGGGGTGTAATGAGAATGGAAATTCAGTTTCTAAATCTAGGTGCCAGGAAAGTAGCTCTAGTGACCACAAGGACCACCCCAACCCCCGCCCCAGCCTGGAATCAGTTACTTTGTCCCTTTTCCAGACTGCCATGTGCTAACTAAGGATGCCTGCCTGTCTTGGGTGTACAGGGAATTCCCTTGGGAAGAGGTACATGTCCCTATTTAGATCCTAAAGCCTTCTATAGTTCAGAATTTTCTAGAATCTCACATCAACTCGGACTTTAATACAACCTAGCATTTCCGAGATCAACGCTTCAATCGCATGGGGATCTAACACACAGCTAAGTCATTTAACGGTCCACGGGATCATAAGTAAACATAAGGAAAGGAAAGCTTTACTTTCCTCTGGTTGTTGGGCTCAGAGGGCACGGCTCTAAATCAGGGGTGCGCGAGCATGAGAAATCATTGCTCAAACTCGAGGCGCCCCAAACTTCTTAACAATCCCTCCTCTCCTTTCTCTCCATCTCCCTCCCTCTCTCTTCCCTCTCCCGGACTTCCTCCAGCTCACGCACACACACACATGCACGCATGGTCTCTCTCTCTCTCTCCCCGTCTCCTACATTTCCTGAGGGCCTACTATGTGCCAGGAAGTGTTCTTGGTGCTGGGGTTGCATTAATGAACAAAACAAACGCCTCTACTCTCTGCGGGACTATATTCTAGCAGGGAGAGAGACAATTAAAAAAAAAATAAACGAGTAAAATATAGGGTGTGACTAGGGGAAGGGGAGTGACTGCTAATGATTATCAGGTTTCTTGTGGGGTGATTAAAATGTTCTAAAACTGATTGTGGTTACAGCTGCACAGCTCAGTAAATATACTCAAAATCATCGAATTGTATACTTTCAATAGGTGAACTGTATATCAATTATATGCTGTTATTAAAAAAACAAAAAAATATATCGAGTCTGTCATAGGATAACTGCTGGGGGATGGCAAAGCAGTGACGAAGGGAAGGGTCTTCAGGGGGTTATAATTTTCAGTATGGTGGCCAGGGAAAGTCTCATTGAGAAGGGAACATTTGGGTGAGACTTGAAGGCAATGAAGGAGCAATCCATGTGGATATCCGAAATAAGAGTGGTCCCGGAGGAGGGAACGTAAGTGCAAAGGTCCTGAGGCATGCTTGCTATGTTCTAGGAACAGCAAGGAGCCAGGGGGGCTGGAGGTCAGCAGGCCTCAAGGAAGAGTGGAAGATGTCTGAGAGAGATGGGCTGGGGCGGTCCAGAAGCAATTCTGTGGACTTGGGGTCAGATGGGGAGCCAGTGGAGGATTCTAAACAGACAAGAGATGTGATTTGATATATGCTTTAATGGATCCCCTTGTGAAAATCAGACGAACTGCCACCATTTATAGAGCATTTACTGTGTGCCAGGCACCATGTCAAACTCCTTTATGGATTGTGGAATCACCACAACCACACTCTAAGTGAGGGACTATTATTTTTCTCTATTTTATGGGAAAGGAAACCGAGGCTGAGAAATGTTTAGGAACTTGACGTGCATCAGTGGCAGGGCCGGGGAATTTACCAGGCCCGCCTGACTCCAGAGCCCTCGCTTTTCCCACGGTCATTGGTCATCGGCACTGTTTTGTGCACACGGTAGGTGCTCGATAAGAGGTATCATGGGGCTGGTTACAAAGCGCTGCCCTGCGTGCAGTGGCACCTCGGGCACAGAGAGGGCTGGAGAACCAGCATCCACTTACTCAGTTCTGCGATGCTGCCCACGCGGGTGGCCAGCAAGGACTGCTCAATGGTCCTTAACTCGGACTGGCTGAATATGGGCAGCTCTCCCGGCTTGTTTGACCTCTGCGGGTCTCTGTGAAGATTCAGGCTGTCCGGCAGACACAGCACTCCTGCAGTCAGTGGGGAGAGAGAATGAAAAGAAGATTATTCTTTTTTTCAGTTAAACAAAGGAGGGGTGCAAAACCTCGCACAAACCTCAAACCACACCAGAGTTGGTACCACAAAGCCAATGTGACACTCAAGGCTCTGGACTCCTTTTAGAAATGATTGCTAGCTATTTGAAAAGGTTGCCTCAAAGTCCTGACCTGCTAATTTTAACAAATGTTAAAATTCAGCTGTATGCACACATCTCCAAAGGACACAGAATCCTGTCCTTAGCCTGCAGGATTCTATCCATTCAGAGATACCTCTCCAGGAGCTGGTAGTCACTGTCCAATTCTCCCTCCCAGAGGCAGCTGCCATCCCCGGGTGCCCTGAGGAAAAGTCTCTGATGGCAGTCACATCTGAGGGCTTGGTTTATTTGCCCAACAAATTTAACTCCAGGTGGCCGGGCTATTAGGTGTTAGACAAGGCTCTGGCTTTCTCTGCAGGGCTCAGTGTAAGGAGGTAAAGAGTCCCCAAGGACTTCTGTAACTTGTCTGGTGAGTACTCATGGGAAATCCCTGGAATCCAATTATTCTCTTCCTTTTCTTTCTATTCCATGAACATTTAGCAAGACCAGAGCGCTTATTCTGGTAGGTTATTCAGAAATATTCACCCTTCCCTTCATCGCCCCAACTTCCATTGGCAGACTGTGCTTCCGAGCTCCTTGAATTTGGGCTTGATCACTGACTTACGTTGGCCAAAGGTATGTTTTGAACACAATGGAACCAAAGGCCCAAAAAGCACCTGTGTGGTTGAACTTCCTCCCTTGTGTTTCTGCCACCATCATGAGAAAAACATACCCTGGCTAGCCTGCTGGTCTAAGGAGGGAGAGAGACACACAGAAGGGATCTAGTACCAACCTGAAGCTTAGAGCTGCCCCTCAAAACAAATGTTAATTTGGTATGCCATTGAGATAGAAGAGTTGTTTGTTACTTAGCATTTCTATGGTGATAACTAACAGATACATCTACCAAGAGCCAATCACTGCTGATACAATGAACAAGGAAGGCACTGTGCTGTGTTAGGAGCTGAGGACAGCGTGATGGACAGAATACACACTGCCTGCCCTCAGTGGGCTTACATCCCAAGCAAAGGAGACAGACTGCTGCTCCACATGTAACTACAAAGCCATATGATAAGTGCTCTATGGTGGGAGAAAATGAGAAATGAAGGGATGTCTTAGCAGGGACCTGAGCAATAAGTAGTTGTCAGTAAGTAGAAAGCACTTATTGAGTGCCTGTTGTATTCCCAACCCTGATAGGCATTTTAGAAATGCAAAAGAAGCAGATGTGTTCAAGGAGTGTGTAAACTAACCAAAGAGACAAGACTAGCATTGACAAATAATTTGGGAACAATAAAATAATATCAATACACAGGTGCTGAATTATTTAAGACAACTGGCAGGGTGAAGGGAAACAGACAGAATACAAAAATCAGTAGTTCAAGTCCACTCTTCACCCTGCTCAAATCATAAAATCTCAGAAACAAAGGTTCCTCCTTTGAAGATGGGCAGGCTTGAGGTGGCATGCACCTCTTCTGGCCTGTGCTGTGTCATTAGTGGCTCCAGCCACACTGAGCCAGTCACTTATTCCTGACCGTTTCACCTCTACTCCTAACGGACTGACACAATGGGGAAAGGAACTATAGAAGATGTTTTTTAGATGAGTAGTGAATAAATGATGAACGATGCACATGATTATTCAATTTTAATGTTTCTATAATCAGGAAACTGGTCAAGTAAGTTTCTTGCTAAGATTGTTCTCTCACCATTGTTTTTCAAACGTTTTTGACTGTGCTTCGGAATAAGAATGTAGTTTATATCATGATTCACTACACACACCACCACCACCATCACCACACACTTTTTTTTTATTTTCCATGAAAAAAATTTCATGGAAAATAATAATGACCTGTACTATCGCACAATGCGCTCTCGATTTTTTTCCTTTTTACGTCTCTTTTCTTACACCTGATTGATAAAAAATGCTGTCTACAGCATCAAAAGTGATTTCACTAATGGGGCACAATGGGCCATTCAAAAAACACTGTGGACTGTGTTAGTACACAAGATGGCATTAACTGGACAATATAAATTTACCATTTACTGGACACCACCTAACGCTGTGCTAGGTTCTGCATGGGATGCAGAGATGGCCGGGAGGTGATCCTTGCACTTTGTCAGCCTTCATCTTTTCAGAGATGACAAGAACTTCATAGAAATTCCCATCATCCACGTCTGGCCTCCTGCCTGTCCCCTTTTACTTAACAACTGAGTCATTGTCCTGTCATCCAGGGACATCCTGAGTCATCCTTACTTCCTCCTGTTTGTTCACCTGCCAAGACATTTGGCCTGAGGCCAAGCCACAGAGAGAATGATGGGCCAATCCCTCATTGACACCCCTGACGTCTGACTCTTATTCAGAGATTTTCTACCAGTGGAGACTCACTGCAGATGGCACCAGATGATTATGACCCAGTGTGATAAGAGACCCAAGATTCTGGGTGACAAACCTTCCTGGTCAAAAGGCTTCACAGCAAAAGAGACCCGAGAGTGAGCCTGGAATGTTGGGGAGGATAAAGTTACCTAATTAATAGTAGAAAATGACCTTTATTTATAGTCACAGGATTGCTTTCTTGGTATTTGCATTACACGCAGCCAGTTCTCATCCCAGACCACCTTTTGAAATATTGCCTCGCACGCTGGTTAAGGAACAAGCAAATGGGACTTAGGAGTCTGGAGTCCAGAGCTTCAGTCCTGGCTCTGCCACTTCTCATCTATGTTTAACCTGGGACAAGTCACGGAGCCTCTGTGGACCTCAGTTTCCTCTTCTGTGAAATGGAAGTGACAGTAATGGCTTTATCTCCTTCACAGGGTTGCTGGGGGCGGAAGGATGAAGTGTGATAACGTATACCAAAGCATTTTACATGTGCTGAGCAAATAGTAGGTGCTCAACATATGTTAACCGAGGCAAAAATCAGTTAATGTGTAGAAACCCAGCTTTAGACTACTTTATGCTTTATCATAAGAATAAACATTTTCCCTTGTGATTATTCCTCCTTCTTTAAAAGGGTTATAAAATTTAAATGTAAAAATGTAATTATTCAAAGAAGCTTTGAAAGCTAGATTACTGAGATTTGGAAAAATCTATAATTGACCCATCATGCAAAGATTATATACCAGGATTTTATTATTTCCTTCCTTCCTTCCTTCCTTCCTTCCTTCCTTCCTTCCTTCCTTCCTTCCTTCCTCCCTCCCTCCCTCCCTCCCTCCCTTCCTTCCTTGTCTGTACGAAGGTCTCCTTGAGGACTCTAGATGGGGTATACACATAAACTAGAGTTATTTATTTATTTTTTTGTATAAAAATCAACTAGGTCAATAAAAAGGTACCAGCATCATATTTTAGTGTTAGATGCAGGCCTGAGTTTTGGTCCACTTATCAATTTTCATTGTTGGAGCCAAGGATAGGCACAGCCTGGTGATTAAGACTTAAGCTCCAAGACAGGGAGAACCAAGGTTCGAATGTGACTTTGACTGGACCTAAAGGGAATAATTTTTTTTTTTAAATTCCCTGGACAGCTGATGATCATCAGCTATGGTCCATGATGGGCTTGAAGGGGTCGTGATCTCACTGAAATTGGATTATTTTGGAGTAGATTATCCATTTGTCTAAAGGGAAAGTCGTTCATATTCTCAAAGGGGTCTGCAAGTCCTAAAAGAAGATGAACCAATGCCTTTGAGCTTCCACATCCCCAGCCATAGTCAGATCTCTCTGCTCTGGGACTGACTGGCTGTAGGTAGGACGGAGTGGGCTGGGCATGACCATGGCCCTGATGGAGCTGAGCTCCAAACCTGCCACAGCCCCTTATGCAACCCAAACAAGGAACAACTTCCCAGATCCCTAGTCAGCTTCTGTGTTTGCAAAGAGGGGTTAAAATAACTACTTCATTGGTTTATCGTGGTGATTAAACAAGAGAATATATTAAAGCCTCTGGCCTACAGTGAGCGCCTGCTCAATACCCTATGCCCACAAATGTGCAGTTTTGTTTACTTAATGTCTGGATTCAAACAGTTTTGAGGATCATCTTTCCAAAATCTTGTGCAACTGAAGACAAACAACCTTTTGGTTAGGTCGCTAAGAACATAACATATGAGAACTGCTCCTCTGGGTGGGCTCCTGGGGCAACCACATCTGGCGTCTGTCTCCGATGGGGGATTCAGGGTGCACTTCTGCCTCTTTACATGCCCGCTTCTCCATACGCATAGAACGGCCCCTTGGCAAATATAACACCCTGGCATCCTTTCTCTCCTCTCAGCATTTCTCTGTGTCTCTATTCTATTATTGGACCGGATGCTATTTACCAACCAAGAAAACCAAATAAGACAGTCATCAGCACTCATCCATTCTCCCCTCAATGATGATGGTGATAATGGTGATTAAGGAGAAGGAGACTGAGTGCATCTTGGTACCCTGGACACAGGCTTGTGTTGTGTCTGGTCTCTCTCTGGCTATAAGAGGAGAACAGATTCTCCTAACTCCTGCCTGCCTACACCTTGTTTTTTGCTAAGTTATCCACAGAATTTAAAGTGGAGAGTCCTGGCACCAGTTTCGGTTTTAAGAAATGGGAAGGGAATCAGCTGGGGCACAGCAGACCAGCCCTTGAACAGGCACCAGACAGACCTGGCCGAGTTCAGATTCCCACCTTGTCATCTCCCAGCTGTGTGGTGTGAGACTCGTGACTTGGCTCCTCTGAGCCTCCATTTCTCCCTCTATAAAATGATACGATTTACCTCCTAGTGTGATTGGGAAGCCCTAATAGGATAATATATATAGACAACCCGGCACAGAAAAAGGGGTCGATAAATGTTTGCTAATAATCTAAGTGAAGTTCTTCGAAGCTGAAGATTTAGGAATTCAATAACATGATGCCAGAAGGCTTTCTTTTACTGTTAAATTTATTAAGAAACAAAATAAGAAGTTATCAGATTTTTTCCCCCTGATGTTTGCACAACCAGCTTGGAAACCTCATTTCATTTTAAGAGACCCGACAGTGGGAAACAGATTCAGAGCTGGCTCGGTGAACCCGTTCATCTATGAGAGGTGAGCCATACATACTCCAATTAGGATAAACCCAGACCATGGTTCATTCTTTTTCCCCCAGAATGAATTACGTTCAAAGAAAAAGTTCTTGGGAAGTCTGAAGCCAAACCAACAAAAGAAATAAAAGGCAGAAAACACTAAAAAAATGGAGAATTTTCAGAAATAGGTCCAATAACATGCCCAGACATGAAGCCTGATGTACACAGGAGGGACGAGTGTGCTGATCTAAAAAGAACATGAAGACTCTTAGGATCTTCATCAACCATAGACACTGAGCACCAACTACAGAGACAACAGGACACGCTTCTGCCCTCAAAGGCTCTGAGAGACAGACCTACCACCAACCGAGGTACTATGGGGAAAAGACTAGAGCGGAGGCGTGCATGGGCTCCTGGGAGTGGCGGGAAGAGTGGGGGGGACACAGCATGGAGAAGCTCAGTCTGCCCGGGAGCTTCAGAGAAGCTTCTCAGGGGAGTTCACACAGGAACAGGGGTCTAAGGGAGCAGACGCCTTACAGCAGAGTTCCAAGAGTGTGGGTTCTGGAGCCCAAATGAATGCACTGGTTGAATCACAGCTGTGCTCCTTACCAGGAGTGTCACCGTAGGTACGTCATTTAGCCTTCCTGTACTTCAGTTTCCTTACAGATGATATGGGAATGGTCATAGTATAATTTTCATAGGCTACTAGAAGATCAAATGAATTAATGATATATGTCCATTTTGGCCCCTAAAATTGCTCAATAAATTACTATTACTGCTGCTGCTATTGCCACTGCTGCTACAATCATCATCATCATCATCATCACCATCATCATCACCATCACCATCACCACCATATCATCATCATCCCCATTTTACAGATGAGACAACTGAGGTTTAAAATAGTTAGTCACCGGCCCAAATCC
>NW_006437736.1:3419990-3441566 GCF_000325575.1 Pteropus alecto
CATCATTACCATCATCACCATCACCGCCATCACCATCACCATCACCACCATCACCATCATCACCATCATCACCATCATCATCATCATCATCATCATCATCAGGGAAGGAAATTACAAAGAAGAGCAAAGGCCCAGAGGCATGCGCTGTGCATATCGGTAAGTAGTTGGCACAAAGGGTGCAAGACGAGAACAGAAGGTACAGAAGGTGGGAGAAGAAGCTGGACTGGGAAGCAGGGTGGACCACAGAGAAATGTGGGCATTGGGCCAAAAAGGATTTGGACTTAAAAACCAAACCTTCACCTTCCAGCTACTGTGTGTCTCTGTCTTCTCCCTTTTACAGCCAAAATTCTAGAAAGAGGTCTTCAGCCACGATCTCCATTTCTTCCTTTCCCTCACTATCTCTATACATTGTTATCTCCATTTTTGCTGAGCGCCCAGCAAGTTCATGTTCATCCTTCAAGGCCCAACTGAAATTTCCCCAGACTCAAAGAAGCAGCACGCCCTGTACTTAGGAAGCTCCCAGTCCAGAGGGAGATCCCTTACAACAAGGAAACCAGACCCGGCATGCCTGCTGGGTGCTGAAACAGAAAGAGGTGGGGACCGGGGTGGGGGAGAGGGTCACAAAAGAGGAAGTGGCCCAAGGTGACCTCTCGGGCTGTCCTATCCATATTAGCCAGATGCAGCCAGCCTCCCCCCACAGTCAGCTCAGGAGCAAGAGGAATTGATTAAAATCTGGGGTAGAGAATGTTGGTGCTGAGAGCAGGGCACAGAGGCAGCCATGCTGTCATTAAGGCGCTGTGCACGGTACAGGGTGCACAGAGACAGCATGGCAATGGTTTGGCTCTAACCCTGATAGCAGCATAAGTAAGAAAATCAACTGTTAAAGGACCACGAAGAAACAAAGGGCAGAATACTCCGCTCATTCACTCCTTCAGTGAGCATCAGCTGAGCACCCACTCGTTGCTAGACACAGTGCCAGGTAATGGAGATCCGGCAGCAAAACACCGGAAATCCTTGCCATCTTGGTACATGTGCTCCAAGGACATAATTAGAATATGAAGCCAGTTGGCAAGTAAGTGCCACGGAGAACAACAGAGCAGGAAAGGAGGTTGGGGAGTGGGTCACATCGAGGAGAGTCTTGAAGGAAGTGAGTATGAAAGCCAGGCTAATATCTCAGGGAAAATCCAGAATGGCAGAGGGGACAGCAAGGGTAAAGGCCCTGAGGGGGTGGGCTTGGCTTGCTGGAGGCAGGAGCGGAGAAAGTGAGGGGAAAAGTAGTAGGCAAAAGGGTCAGAAAGGCAGTGAGGGCAGATGGGGTAGCGCCTCATGGGCGACTCGACTCTGGCTTTTACTCTGAGCGAGATGAGAGCCACTGGAGTGTTCTGTGCAGGGAAGGGATGTGATCTGACCTTTTCGGAGGGTCACTCAGGCTCGTGGGTGGAGACCAGACTATAGGGAGTAGCCAGGGTAGAACCCAAGTAGTCGTGGTGGAGCTGGTACACAAACGATTTTCAATATAAAGTGGATATAACGCCAATGGAGTTGCTAATCGCATGTAGGATGTAAGAAAAAGAGGGGACCCATGAGTAACTGCAAGGTTTTTGACCTATACAATTGAAAGAATGGATTTATCATTTACTGAAATGGAAATACTACAGGAGAGTTGGGTTTGGGGAAAAGATCAAGAGTTTAGTTTTGGTCACATTCAACTGGAGGTACCTGTTTGACACCCAAGTAGAGTCGCTAAGCTGGCTTCCCTCCTCTCTCTCCCCACCTCCTACAAGGTAAAGTCTTGTTTAAGCCCCATGGTGGCTTATGCTTCTTTTGGTCTTTCCTCTCCCCCATCACTGGGGAGTATTGTCAAATATCCTTACAGATCCTGGGTTATCTCCTTTGCCCTCCCTCCTCTCCCAGGGTCTGCCTTTATCGCATTATACTTACAACTTCCCCATAGAGTCTTGAGCTACATCCATCTCATAAGGGCTTAAGAGGAGAGGAAGACTCATTTTCCTATTTTCCGTATCTCTGCAGTGAGGAGTGCCTGGAGTCCTGCAAGGCTTGTGAACATCTGCTTCAGTCCATGATTCCTCCTAAGGGGTTCAGTAATAAAATGGTATTTTAGACCGCTAGCTAGGTCTTGGGTAGCTGTGGAAATGTCAGAGGTTGGTCAGATTTTAGAGATCATCTGGCCCCTGGGAGCATGGGTTGTGACCCTTTGGAAATTTTCTGACAAGCGTCACCCTTGCTCCCTACACAGCAGTGACACTTTTGTGCATAGTGGCATGTGGTGGCGATAAAACTCAGCCCTGGGTGTAACTGACAGGGAAGTTGTGTGTTAGAATGTTCTGAGTTAAGAAATGGTCTGACATTTCAATTAATACATGTCAATAGGCCAGGGTAAAATAACGAAGAGGCAGCTTTTTGGAAAATGGAGTCTTGTTCTCTCTCAAGGTGCCCATGCATCTTCCTTGAATAATTGCAATCTAAATTAATTTATCCACCCATATATCCAGGTTTTTATATATAGAGGACCGTCTTTTACTAAACTAAAGGGTAACGAATTATTATTTTTAAAATATGGGTGCCCAGTTGTTCCAGCACCATTTATTGAAAGGATTATTTTGGCTCCATTGTATTGCTTTTGCTCTTTTCTCAAAGATCAGTTGACTATATTTATGGGGGGAGGGTCTATTTCTGGGCTGTCTATTCCATTTTTTTGATCTACTTGTCTATTCCTTTGCCAACACCACATTGTCTTGATTACTGTAACTTTATATTAGTCTTAAAATCAGGTAGTATCAGGCCCCCAAATCTTCTCCTTCAAAAATGTGTCGGTTATTCTGAGTTTTTGCTTCACCATATAAACTATAGAATCAGTTTTTTGGTAGCTACAAAATAACTTGCTGGTATTT
Source organism: Pteropus alecto (assembly GCF_000325575.1). NCBI lineage: Eukaryota > Metazoa > Chordata > Mammalia > Chiroptera > Pteropodidae > Pteropus > Pteropus alecto. Next base: position 3,422,903 of record NW_006437736.1, read on the forward strand.
TAAGACTGAGTTGAATCTATAAATGAAGTTGGGAAGAAAGGACATCTTGACAATATTGAGTCTTTCTGTCCATGAACATGGAACATCTTTCCATTTGTTTAGTTCTTCCTTGATATCTTTCATCGGATTTTATAGATTTTTTTTTTGTAGATTCCCTCATATAGATCTTATACAAGTTTAGTTATATTTATACCAAAGTATTTAATTTGGGGGCTACTAACGTAACTGGCATTGTATTTTTAAATTCAAATTCCACTTGTTTATTGCTGGTATAGAGGAAAGCAACTGATTTTTGCCTATTAATCTGCAACCTTCCTATAATTGCTTATTAGTTCCAGGAGGGTTTTTTTTTGTTGTTGCTTCTACACAGATGATCATGTTATTTGCAAACAAACACAGTGTTCTTTCTTCTTTCTAGTCTGTATACCTTTTTGTTGTTGCTTCTACATAGATGATCATGTTATTTGCAAACAAAGACAGTGTTCTTTCTTCTTTCTAGTCTGTATACCTTTTATTTCCTTTTCTTGCCTTACTGCATTGGCAAGGACTTCCAGTATTGATGTTGAAAAGGAGTGTTGAGAGGGGACATCCTTGCATCGTACCTAATTTTAAAGGGAGAGCTTCAGGCTTCTCACCAGTAAGTAGATGTTAGCTGTAGGATTTTTTTTAGATTTTTTTTTTTTATCAAGTTGAGGAAGCTCCCCCATTCCTAGTTTACCTGAGGTTTTTTTTTTTTTTTTTTTATCATGAATGGGTAGATTTTGTCAAATGCTTTTTATTCACCTATTGATTGGCATAATTTTTCTTCTTTAGGCTGCTGATGTGATGGATTACATTAATTAATTTTTTTAATGTTGAACCACCATTGTACAACTGGAATAAACCCTATTTGGTCATGGGGTATAATGTTTTTTCATAACTGTGGGATTATCTTTACTGATATTTTGTTGAGGATTTTTGCATCTGTGGTCTGCAAACAGACACAGTATGTTTTATATTCTTTTACATTTGTTGAGGGGTGTTTCATGGCCCAGAATATGGACTATCTTGGTAAACGTTCCATGTGAGCTTGAGAAGAGTGTGTGTCTGCTGTTGCTGGATGAAGCAGTCTATAGATATCCATTATATCCAGTTGATTGATGGTGTTGTTGAATTAACTATGTCCTTGCTAGTTTTCTGACTGCCAGATGTGTCCATTTCTGAAAGAGCAGGTGCTGAAGTCTCCAACTCTAATAGTAAATTCACCCATTTCTCCTTTCGATTCTATCAGTTTTTGCCTTTTCTTTTTAAAGGGTATGTTGAGGCTATTTTTAGCTATTTCCCAGGTTAATTTTAATTCTGAATCATTAAGTACTTGAATATGGTTCAAATGGTAAAGGTTATCGCACTAGAAAGGGAAGGAGATGATGGACAGCAGGGGTGGTAAGGAGATATCTGTCCATTCAAGGAAACCTCTGCATTCATTATGTAAATATACATATGTGCCCTAACACAAATTTAGCTGTATCCTTCCCTGTCGCCAACTCTCCAATTCCACTGTGTCTCACTGAGACTCTCTTGAAACACAAGTTAATAAATGACTCCTGGGTAGAGTTATTGGTGAAAAGGATAGATTAGAAGTTTTAAAGAAAAGTGTTACTAACACCTTAACACCCCCACTGAAAATTTTTCTGTTAGAGAAATAAAAGGGGCCTCAAAACAGGGAGATTTCATGCCAGCTGTTGGAGCATTTTATGCCAAAGACAAATATTCACACACTTGTCATCCCTAGGATGTCTAGAAGCCACTTCCAGGTAACAGTGAGGGGACCCTCTACAGCAGAAGCCCATGTACCTGGCAGACTTCCAACTGGAAATCTCCTTCCAGTGGAACTTCTTCTGCAGAGTAAGAGCATGAGGATCATCAATATTCATAACAAAGGCCCCCAAGGCCTGTAAGATCCTGAATCATCCAAGAAAGATTAGATCACGTTGAACCGAGCTTTAGTGTTAAGTAGATTTAATGGTATTCTAAGTCTTCAAAGACTGATTATTTTTAATTTAAACAGCCTAGTGACTATAACCTATCACTTACTTGATATGACATAGCGAGGAACTATTTACTCGATGTTTAATAAGTTGAAATACCCTATGGCTGACGGTATATAATGACAGAGGCAAGTGTCTACAGGCGTAGAGATTAGGCTAACATTTTGAGATGTAGCTAAATGCTGCTGTTAATATAGTTTAGATGTTAATGGCACGCACAAGCATAAATCTGCCATTTGCAGCTATGCATGTGTACACCGATACAAATAATTAATAGGGCTTTCACAATCCATCAAAAATACAGCAGGTCCTTGAAAAATGTTTCATTGTCATTCTATTATAATGTTGATGAGATGCCGTAGGAACTTACCTCTTGTTTCTATCAATTAGCCTATGGTAAAACTGGTTTCGTTATATGTCCTTTTGCTTAAAGTCGCAGTACCTATCGAGGATGTTAAGTGAGGGTTTACTGTACAAAGATTACTAAATTGGCTTTTAAAAACATTAGAAACCCATTAGGCTAAATTCAGCTGCTGATTACAGAGCAGAGTAAACCACGAGAGGACTCTAAATTCTTGTTTGTTGCTGCTGTCTAACGGTACTGCACTTTCGATAAGGCCTTGGGCCCCCGGCGAAGTGAACACGTGGTCCTTGCTGGTGAAGAGGGGCCCTATCCAGCCATACGCCTCGATAAGAATGCTTCTGGGGAGATGCTCTCTCCTGGCACCTGTTCTGGGAGCGCTATCAAAGAATATATGAAACAGCCCTGCTGTAACTCAATGCTTCTCAACGTTTTTTCTTTTTTCTTTTTAACTATAGCCCTCTCTTCACCAAGGAGAATTTTTGAACATTTTCTTCCATCCTGCCCCCCCCACCCCCCACCTCCACTATATTCACCATGTCTTTTATTTTCTGTATGCTGATGTTTTGACATCGGGGCCTTGTTGACTCTGTAGGGACTGCCCCACCGAGGTTAGCCAGTTCCTAGAGAGAGCAAACAACTCGCCAGTGAGTGCACTTTGCCGATGCCAATCAGCCAGTCCTGAGCCCACATTCACAACCACCTCCTTAATCAGGCTCTCAGCTCCAGACCACTATCCACCTGCTCTAATCACCCCTGACCAGGTATCATACAACCAAGGACAGTCCCCACGCCTCCCCCTAGCTGTTTAAAATGATTCAAACCAGTCAATCCTAAATCTGCTCGCCCTGCCTCTCCAGCTCCTTCACAGGAAATCACAGTACAGGCTCCTGCCCACAGGTCTCCCTCTTCCTCTGCCTCCTGACACCTGCCCCCCACCCCCGCCCCGTGCTTCCTTGTGGCACACCCCTTCATCTTGGGAACTGAGACTAACGAACTATATTTTCCATGGCAATTGTTTCTTGATCTGTTGACTTCACTGTCCCTCAGATTTTCTATTAATATATTTTTAAAACACCCCACCCCACAAAATTTTCATACCGTAGATGACACACTGTGCATCTGTTTACGTATTGTGCCCTTGGGAGGGTCACAAATTATTGTAATAACTAAAGGTTTTTTAATTTTTATTTTTATTTTTTATCTCCCAACAACCATTTTCATCCCCTCATTGCTATTTCGCCCCCATGGAAAACCTGTGGGTTAACCAACCTTCACGGCACATGAGTATAACTTGGGGAGTTTTTAAAAGTACCTACACCAACCAGGTCCCCATCCCAGACCAATGAAACCAGAATCTCTGGGGTGGGGCTCATGTACGGGTGCTTTTTCAACATTCCCCCCGGTGATTCTAAAGTGCATCCGGGTTGAGAACCTCTGAGTTAACCCGAATCACAGTTGCTGCCAAACCCGCGCTGCCCTCACCCCCCGCCCCCCTCCGCCGGCCCCGCCACCAAGCCTGGTCCCCACACACCACATTTATTTTTATAGAAGAGAACCACGGGAAAAAAAACAAAAAACAAAAAAACAAATGACTCAGGATTCCATGGCACTTCCGCACTTCTGAAAGTTCTATCCTGTTTGATCCCAGGAATTTGGTATTTAAGTGTAGACATATAATTGTTATAGCCACTGTTACAGTGGCTATTGTTATAGCCACTTTCTTGCAGAAAGTTGAACAGTGGCCCCTCAAAAGATATGTCTGTATCCCTGGAACTGTGAATGTGACCATATTGATTAAAAAGATCTTTGCAGATGTAACGAAGGGTCTCAAAATGAGGTCATCTTGGATTTAGGGTGGGCCCTTGATCCAATGACATATGTCCTTATAATATAAAGGCCGAGGGAGATTTGAGACAGAGACAAAGAGACAAGACCACGTGAAGACAGTGACAGAGACTGGAGTGATGTATCTACAAGCCAAGGAGCACCAAGGACCGGTATCCATCGCCAGAAGCTAGGAGAGAGCACAGCAGATTCAGCCTCAGAGCCTCCAGTCGTAAATAACCCTATCGACACCTTGATTTTGGACTTCTGGCCTCCAGAACTACAAGAGAATACATTTTTTGCTGTTTAAAACCACATGGTTTGTGGTACTTTGCCTCGGCAGCCCTAGGACTGATTTCTCTATGACTTTAAAAGTCTCTTACCACCTAGACCAAAGTTTTGAGCCCATGACCACTCTCCCCACTGCAATGACTTTCATGGCTTCCCACTGCCTTAGAGGATGAGATTGAATCTTCCTAAGCCGGCATTTAAGCACCTCTGTGACCTTCCTGTAACCTAACTGTCCAATTGAATTTCACACCACTCCCAAAGTGACAGAGGACTCGCTTTCCTTGAAAGGACTCCCCACCTCCACGCCTTCGCTCATGCGGTTCCTCCCATCTAGAGTGCCCTTCCCTCGGCTTTTACAGGGAGCAACTCCACCTATTCTTCAAGGCACAACTCAAATGCTCCCTCCTTCAGCTAACTGCCGCACATTTCCCCAAGCGACCGGGCCTCCCTCTTCTCCCCACAGCAGCGTGACTTATGCGGCTTCCAAGTCCATTCAGCAAATGGCAAGATAATAATAATGATACTGATGAAAACAACAGTTAGGACTTCGTATGGCAATAAGTGCTTTCCACGTATTAACCATCTTAAACCTTACCAAACTCCTCTGCCGTTGGCATTATTATTGTTACCATTTGACAGATGATGAAACCGAGGCACAGAGAGGACAGGTTGCCTCCCTGAAGTCACACAGCTGGGAAAGGGCAGAGCTGGGACTGGAACTTAGCATGTCTGGCTTCTGAGTTTGTGCTGCTCGGAACGAAAGGCAGGGGCCAAGTCAGGAAAGGAGCCGTGGGCATGTCAAAAACGCCTGGATTTTATGCTAAGATTAACCAAGAGCCACGTAAAGGCTCTTAGGGGAGCAGAGAGATGATCTGGGCTGCGGTCGTCTGGGTGAGAGAAGATGGCAGCTGGGTCCTGGGGCGGAAGTGGCTGGGTGGGTGGGAACAGAGCCTCCAGAGTAAAAAGTCTGCTCGCTGCCTGCATCAGTCACACCTGGGTGCTTGTGAAAAATAATGTGGATCCTCAGACGCAGCCAGGATGGAGGACCCATGGTTTACACAGACCTGTAGTCTCAGTAGGGCAGGGAGGTGACTCTTATAGAGTGGGAGTGGGGGGGAAGGGTGACAGGCTCACAGCCTTTGGCAACTTGCCCAAGGCCACGCAGCTCATACACGTGGGAACTGGGACTTGAACCAACCTTGTCTCCCAAGTTAAGCACCACACTAATAGTAACCAGAAGTCAGAGATAATGGAGAGAAAGCTCAGAAAAGAATCTGAAAGAATCATTCTTAGTTGCCTGGAAGAACCCCCAAGACGACGTAGTGAAAAGTGGATGAAGGCAATGCAGACTGGGTGGGAGCAGTCTCCCTCTAGGGAACCAAGAATTAACCGGAAGGAGGAAGAAGCTCACCAGCCAAGCCAAATCTCAAGGGAGGGGATCCAAATGGTCTTCCCTCACCGGAAGCCACTTGGCCACGCGCTGCACAAGAGCCTGGTCTCAGGGGCAGCAGGCTCCATAACAAAGAAATGGTCCTTGTCTTGTTAGGGTGAATTTGTAAGCCAGTTTGTTAGAAAGTCTTTGTCCGGAGGGCCCGGTTGCTAGTTAGGTGAATATTCTTACTATGTGAAGTTTGCACACACATGTGTATGCACACACAGGTATGGGTATACATACACACCCCTCACTCACAGTTGCCTATCTATCCATTTATCATATGTATGTATGTATGAGAAAAATGACACACTTTGCCTGGGAGAAGTTTCTCAACAGATAGGAATATCCAGTTGGAAAGTTGATGGTCTGTTATTTAGAACCAGTGAGTCATGAAATCACAGACGTTGAAATCTGGGAAGGGTTAGATGCCACAAATCCAGCCCCTCCCTACTGAGAACAAACACTTCCTGAGTACCTACACTATGTGCCAGACCCTGGGCATGAGGTGGTGAAGCCATGGTCCCTCTTACGAAAGTTTACAGCTAACCCCTTTATCTTAGAAATGACAAAACAAATGTTTAACCAGAGAGGCTAAATAACTCACTTGAGGTCACACTAATTTGATTTAACTCCATTTCTGGATAATGGAAAAGCACTTCCAGTTCCCGGCAGGAGTTACCAGTTTTGAAAGAATCAGAATGCAATACTAAGTTCTTAACGCTGTGTGTTAGGCAAAATAATGATCCCCCAGGATGCCCACATCCTAATCCCTTGTTAAGTTACATGGCCAGGGAGAAAGGAATTAAGGTAACAGGTGAAATTAAAGTTGCTCATCAGCTGCCTTTAAGATAAGGAGATGATCCTGGATCACCTGGGTGGGCCCGGTGGAACCACAAGCTCCTTTAAATGGAAGAAGGGAAGGCAGAAGACTCAGTGTCGGAGTGATGGAGCGTGATGAGAAAGACCTGACAGGCCATAGCTGACCTTGATGACGGAAAGAGCCCATGAGCCAAGGAATGGGGGCAGCCTCTAGAAGCTGGAAAAGGCAAGGAAAGGGCTTGATTCTCCCCTCGAGCCACCAGAAAGCTACACAGCTCTGCTGACACTGGATTTTGGCAATATGAGACTCATCTGGGACTCGGACTTCCAGAATTATAAGAGAACAAATTTACGTTGTTCTAGGCCCCTCAGTTTGTGGTAATCTGTTACAGCAGCCACAGGAAACTAATGCTCCCTATAATTAGGCTGAGCCTTACACAGCTCCTCAGGGTGCTGGGGGCCTGCGGGACTCATTGTGAAATGAACATCACTTTTCTTTCTAGAAATCCAGACATCTCGTTTCACTTTAAAACTTAGGATCTGCTTGCAGTCAGGATACCTCTCTTCAGCCTTTGCCTTTTTCTCTGTGGGTGAATTCCAGTGTTTAATGCAGAGACAGAGATGGCGAGATGCCATTTTTCATAGCTTTCTTCCTCAGTTCTTCCAGATACTTCTCTCTGCCGCTAGATCGCTGTTTCTAGCATTTTATTTTCAGAAACACTCTTGGCATTCATTCCTTGCAGCCCCTTGAAGAAGTGATCTTGTGGCTGGTGCTGCTCTCCTCATGGCCCCAGCCTCCTTTGCTTCCTGTTTCTGCTTGGAGACTGTCTTCTGCTTCGAGGATGTGCTTCAGATTCAAGGCCCTTCTGACGCAGATAGAAAGCAGAGGACCTTACGGAGAGGGGCCAGGCTCCGTGTTCCGGCGTGAGGAGGGGGATTTACTTCTGCTCAGCAGGTGGGAAAGACCCACTTCCAGGAGAAGGGAGGATGCATCCTGGGGGATGGAGATGGGTGACAAATGGCTTCTCTGGGGACTCAGAGAATCAGAATATCGATCTTCTGACAGTGAAAAGCTGTCCCTCCTAGCAATGCGAGTGATTTTGAGAAATGCCTTGTCATCCATTATTCAACAAAATATTCACCAAAAATATTCTTAGTGCCAGATTCTGTGCAGGGGACGTGATGCTGCTGCTGCTGCTGCTGATGATGCTGATGAAGAAGCAGATGGTGATGATGGTGCAAACTAACGCTCACCATGTACCAGGCACTGTCCAGAGTACTTGCCATGTACTCACACATTTTATATATTCAGGTGGTGGGCATGAAATATTTGCTAAATTAATAAATTAATGAGTAGAGGATGACTTGGTCCCCACCACCCTCAGTTCATGACTAGGGGCAAGGGTTGGATTGAGCAGAATGAAGGGAAGATGTTAGAGGGCTAAGGGAAATAGAAAGGATAATGTGATCCAGTAAGACAGAACAGTGGTTAGGCGCGTGGGCTTTGGAGCCAGACTGCTGGGTTTAAATCCAGGCTTTGTCACCTATTAACTCTATTAACTCTCTTGACACATGAATGAATCTCTCGGTGCCTAAGCGTCCTCATCCATAAAGTGGGGTGATAGGAATAGCATAGGGCTGTTGTGTGTGTACCCACACCTGAAGAGTACCTGGTACACACGAGACACTCAATAACCCGTGTTTCTTATTATAAGGTGCTCAGCAGAATTCATCTAAGACACTCAGAGGCAGATCTGGTTGCTTCAGATGCTAATTTTGGCTTCTCTCCCAGTCCAGTTCTCAGCATCTCATCGGGAGTTTTTACTGCCTCCTGGATGCCCAAGTCCTCACTTCTGATCAAAACCTGACTTCCTATTTTCCATTTTCATCTCTCCCCAGCCCAGGAAGACTTCATCAAACAGATGACATTTGAGCTGAGTCTTTAGGAATGCGTGATTTTTAAAAAGGGAAGGAGTTAATAAAAAAGGAAGAAGGATCTGGTCTGGCTAGAGGAGGGAAGTAGGTTCGAGAGGTGCGTCCTGGCGGACGTGCAGGGCAGCAGGCTGTGCCTGGGGATAAGGCGGGAGGCAGAACTCTAGCGGGTAAACCCTTGATCACCACATCAACATTTTAGAAGTCCAGTGGGGAGCCAGTGAAGTATCCCAAGCTTTATAAACTGTAACCGCTACGCACATCCTGGGGGTGGGGGGGGATGTCTCTCCTAATGGTGGTTTTAGAACCAGCACAAACAGTAGCTGCAGTACTCATGGCATCGATAGTCAGAGCAGTAATAATAGCATGTGACATGACAGTGGCAGCATTGTGGGAACAGAGCCATCCATCCTCCTCGTCATCGCCATCTTACAGTTAACTTTCATTTAGTATTTACTAGGCGCTATTCTAAATACTTTGAGTTTTATCTCGTTTAAGCTTCACGATAACCAAAGAAGTAGCTACTGTTATTATCTCCATTCTACAGATGAGAACACAGAGGCAGGGAAGAGTTATGGGACCTGAGCGAAGCGGCGCTGGAACCCAGAGCCCCAGGACCCGGATGCTTGTAAAAGACTGTGTCAGGCACAGTGAGAAGCTGCCTGGCTTACCCAGTGGGAAGTGGACGTTAGGAGCTGATGCCTCAAATACCAGCTGAAGACAGGAAGGGACTCCCCCAAGTTCAGGGGGTATTCACAGAGCAGAGCCCCTGAGAGGTGACTGTGGCGGAGCCTTGGGAGGTGATAATTGAGGGGGGCAGCCAGTTCTAGCCACTTTGATGACTCTCTGGACCCTGTCAGGGATGGGGGGTCCAAGGATGGCTGCCCCCCTGTTCTAGTCATACCCAGGACAAGGCCTACAACTAGCACACAGGAGTAGGCAGAAGCAGGCCTCCTGCAGGCCCTTCACCATCTGGGGCTGGCCTCCTTGGCCATCACTCCAAGCATGTGGGGGTCTGGCCGGGTCCCTGAGTCCTCCATTGCTGCCTGCCTTGAGTCTGGTATACCTGCAGAGCACACAAACAGAGGAATACCACAGTGTGGCTGAGCCAGTGAGCCTGGCTTTCTCCTAAGCCTGGTCCAGCAGGAGGCAATGGCTAAGGCAAAATGTAATTAAACCCCAAGTGCTATTTGGCTCTGCTGCCTGCAAAACATGTCATGTCACCCTTCCACTCCCCTTTCCCAGTCACCAACGGAGAGGTGGCCTTCTTGAGGACAGCTAGAAGTGCAGACACTCCAGAGAGAGGTCCTGGCCACCCCCTGCCTTCCCTTGGGTCCTGAGAAGCGACAACCAGCCTGTTCTCTACCTCTGCATTTCCCCCGTTAGCGACAGCTCCCCAGAGTCCCCCCACAATCCCCTGGCAGGAGGCGGAGTTAAAAGTCCTGTTTTGCAGGCTCCAGGGGACTGCGATGCCATCTTTCCATGCTTTGATTAAGAATGACCCTCGGGGCCCTGCTGTAGGAGAGAGGAGCTCCCCTGATCTGCGGGGTACAGGAAAGGGAGCGGGAGCCGCAGAGGAAAGGAGCTCGGCAGGAAGGGGAGGTGCTGCCTGGGGACAGCTACTGGAGCCCTAGAGAGGTGGCAAGGAGAAGAGGGGGCCCTGCTGGGAATAACCCGGTATTTAGAACAGTGCGGGAGAGGCCCAGGCTTTGAAAACCCACAGGAGAACATGAAAGAGACCCAGAGGCGGATTTACTCAGGCGTCTGGTGGACACTCCAATGCCCTCTTGGCTCCTGGCTCCTGCAAGGCCAAGCCTTAGAGCTGGGGTCACTTGACTTCCTGGCCACACCCAGCTCAGGCCAGAGAAGCCTCTGGCCCCTGGCCTTTGGTCAGCTGGCTGAGGGGCTCCCTCTGATTTCTGGTTGGCTCCTTATCCTTGACTTTTTCCAGATTCCTCACCAGTGACTCAGCTCAATACCTCTGGGCTAGTCCTGACTTTTCTGTCCCAGCCCCCCTTACTGAAGGACCTGGCAGGACGCAGTCTGTAGGCCTAGAGTCCCAGCTGCCTAGCGTTTTCCCAGGGAATCTCACAGTGCTTCTCGGCTCTCTTTTGCTTCCAACCAAGACCCAAGATGCTGTGCTCACGTGCAACCCACACTGTCTGTGCGCTTGGAGCTGGACAGAGCAGGGCCCACCGCACCCTCTTTTCTTGCTTACTGTGTGGCTTTGGACAAGTCACCTGATCAATCTGAGCCTCGATTCTTCCGTCTGTAAAGTGTGGATAGTAATACCTCCCTTTGCAGGCTTGTTGTGAGGTCTAAGAGGGTAACATACTATTTCAGTTTCCTAGAGTTGCCATGACAAAGTACCACAAACTCAGTGGCTTCAACAACAGACATTTATTGCCTCAGTTCTTGAGGCTGGATGCTTGAGATCAAAGCGCTGGCAGGGCTGGTTCCTTCTGAGTGCCGTGACAGAGAAGCTGTCCCAGGCCTCGCCCCTAGCTTCTGCTGGTTTCCCTGGCATGGAGAAGCCTCACCCGACCTCTGCCTTCATCGTCCCATGGCGTTCTCCCTGGGCGCACGTGTGTCTGCGTCTAAATTACCCTGCTCCTGTGTGACCTCATCTTAACTAATTACATCTGCAATGACCCTAGTTCCAGACAAGGTGTCAGTCTGAGGTTCTGGGGGTCAGGACTTCGGGGAGGAAGACAATTTAACCCACGTACAGAAAGATACTAGGCGTAGGTGGGTTTTCAAGAAACGCCAGACCCTTTTCCTTCCCCAGAAAGGAGGAGCTGTCCTGAGGCTGAGCCGCTCTGCTGATGGGTGCAGGTTCTGCTTACTGGGAAAATACTGCTTGCAAGTGTCCTCAGGCACCCGCCTCCATGCTCTGGCCTGACTTCCCATCGGGGACGCCCTGCCTCACAGGACCTTCCATGTTCCACACCATGTTCCTCTGCATGACAGCTCCCCCGGTCCGTCACAGTGAAGGGACAGGGCCAAGGCTCGGCAGGGAAAGGCCAATCCACTCCCGGTCTTTCTCTGAGAGCTGGCTAAGTCCCCAGGTGACTCCTCTGGGCTGCAGCTTCGCTTTTTCCCTCTGTGTCCTATTATGATGGAAGAGGACTCTCTTCTTATATGGCTTGGCCCTGGGGAAGCTCTGCTCATCTCTCCAGCCCTGGGGGTTAACATGCTTCCTGTTTGTCTAATATTCTGATCCTAACAGCAGCACTGGGAAAACAATACCAACTAAACACTGACTCTGGGTGACACTCATTAGCCCAGGGTTCCTTCTGGGCACTGAGCTCACTCTGCAGCAGCAGCTGGAGGCCGCCAGGTTATCTCCTAGGAAAACAAGTGGTTGCCCGAGGGCACAGAGCTAACAAATAAGCAGGGAAGTCAGCACAAGGTTCTTCCCTGTGGCTGCCCCAAAATGTGCTTGTTTAAACCACCACGCTGTTTTCCTTTGGTTGTGCTGAGTGTGGTTGGTTGGCCTCCTCTAGAAGGACTGGGCAGACCTCTCAGGGGGGAGGATGAAGAGAGGACAGCAAGAGGACAGCAAGCGGACAGGGAAGGGGACAGTCTAGGGCTTGGGCACAGGACACCAAAGTGGGAGGAAGTGTGGGCCTGGCTGAAGCTTCTTTCTCTGCGTTTGTGGACAATGGCGCCTGTGTCACTGGTGTTAAGAGAGATAATGGGGTACGGCGGGGAAGGGGCCAGCTTTGGGGCCTAGAAGGGCCATCCTGCCATTCTCTCCACCTTCCCAGGGGACACCCTGGGCAAAGCACTCGCGTCTCTCTGGTCCTCAGCTTCCCCATCTGTAGGACAGAGAGAGGATAAGCACAGGCCGCACTTGGGTTGACAGCATCACCCTCATTTTTCGGATGAGAAAATAGTGTGGGGTCCATAAATGATCATTAGGAGGTTTCAGTCGATGGAGGTGAACATGAAGCATAACAGGAAAGGGGCAGGGTGGGAAGAGAGTCTTTCTATTCTCAAAATCTAAATTCTCATTCAAGGTCTTCAGAAACAGAACTATGTAAATTCTCCTCAGAGAATTTGGCTCCTTTTTACCACCCTCTCTCCCCAAGGCCCCTGGATGCCAACAGGCTAGCACCACGGCTCTACCCCATTCCTGGATGAAGTGCTTTATCATTAACACTGACAGCTCTGTGGGGGCAAGAACTGGGCTCCATTTAACCGGCAGTGACCGTTCTTAGCTCAAGGTCTGGTACAAAGAGAATGTTTGGCTCATAATGTTTGTTGAATGAATACATGAGTGAATGAGTGAACGACAGAACGAAAGCATTTAAAAGGAAACTGCACACTTCCAGGACCACATTCCCTGCTATTTATTAACATTGTGAGCGGACGTGAAGAACAGAGCTTGAAGACAGGGAGTGTGGACCTGCTCTCATCCACAGGACAACCAAGGTGCTAAGGCAAGGGGCTAAGGAGCTATGCGCCTAAGTGATGAATGAGTGAATGAACCTTGGAGAGCTGGTCTTCTCCTTATCTTTGGTCTTGGAGGCAGGTTGATTCCTCGGCCACAGAGGCCCCCGACTCTGATGTACAGTGTTATTATGCAACAATGACCCCCAGCAGGCTCTGGAGTCAGGCAGCTCTCAGTTCTAATCCTGACTGCGCCTCTCGCAAGCTGTGTGGTCTTGGCCAGTGATTCTGTCTCTCTGAGCCTCTCTCCTCATCTACAAAAGGGACCTATCAACAGCTCAGGGTGATTGTGAAAACCGAACGATGTGAGGCAAGCTTTTATTTAAAAGCTCCTAGTGCAGTCCTGGAAAAAGTGCATGTGGCTAATAACGTGACAGTGACTTTTCTCCCCTCGTCCTTGTTGAAGCACATTGCCCTGTCCAACCATGCCTGTTTCTTCCTCTACGAAGTATGGCCAATGATACCTGGCCAGCCTCCCTCAAAGGACTGTTGTGAAGAGATAAAGAAAATGGAAGAGCTTTATGAACATAAATGCACCAAGAGAAAGGGCTGTTTTCATTCTGCAGTTAACTCCTTTGGGTGTTTGTTCCAATTTGATTCCTAAGGCTGTTACTGCTTCCTGGGTTGGCCTCCTCCTGGTGAATATCCACATCTCTCTCTCCTGGACACTATCATTTCTGATCTTATAGCCTGAGAAGTCCGGAGGCAGTACTATGACACCACCTGCGCCCATTCCTCCAGTCTGGATGGAGTAATATTCTTATCAAAGTGGATAGAAGATACTCTCTCCAATCCATTCTATCCAACAGCCATTGCCAGTTTCAGTGATGACAGTCAGGCCAGCTCTATGTCTGGGTAGCTGGAGCAAAGTATGATTAAAAAGTCTATGGAACGAGACCCTTCTATGAGTGGATCTCACTTTTGCAATGGGCCTATAATTCCCTAATTGTTGCATATAAATGTAATTTCTGTCAAATTATATTTTAAATACCTAAGGGTACCTCCTTACATCATGAAGCCCTACAACACATCTTTAAAAATATTTTTTTAAGGGTCAATGGCATGGTTTATTAAACTATTCCATTATTCAGGGACATTCAAGTTGCTTTCACTTGGGGGTTATTGTAAGATGATGATGATGATGATGATGATAATGTGAGGTTCGTGGATATCAACATATACGTAGCTTCTGTGAAATCTGTATTAATCTGAGGATGGATTCCTAAAAGTTGAAGCACTGGATCGGAGTAAGAACCACTTCTGAAATGGCTTTTGACATGTATTGCCAAATTAGTTTTCTAAAGATTGTGCCCCAAGTAATACACATAAGTGCCAATTGCACCATGCCTTCACCAGCATTAAGTATTATTAAGACAGCCAGATATCAAGCCAAATAGCATGTTGGGAATAGAAGTACACTTTACAAGGAGAGCTTGAAATGTCTTTTTATTTCTTCTTGGAAATCATAGTCATTTTTGATTTTTCTTTCTTTCTTAAACCCAGATTTCTTTTCTTTTCTTTTTTTTTACGCCTACAGCACCTGGTCTTCCTAGGTGGTCTCCCATCCAAGTACTAACCAGGCCCGACCCTGCTTAGTTTCCAAGATCAGACATCAGACTTGTTCAGGGTGGCATGGCCGTAGACCATGGACCATGGCTCTACTGGCATGCAAACCCAGGACCTTTTGTGTGTAAAGCAGACATGCTAACCGCTACATTGTAGAACCACGTCCCAGATTTCAAACATTTACCAAGTCTTTAGATTTCTTCATTCCTAAGTTCTCTTATACATTTTTTCCATCCCTGTAGGTTTCTCCTTAGTTCAGCCCCTTAACATCTCCCTAGTGCCCTGCTCTAACGACCTTTCTGAAGGTCTGCCTTGACTTTCACTCTCACCTCTGGGTTATCCTGTCCAATTCCTCTTTTAAAAACAAAGTTTTGGATGGTGGTGGTAGCTGCACACCAATGTCAAGGTACTTAATGGTAGTAATGTGTATATTTTAAAAACGGTTAAAATGGTAAATTTTGTTTTGTAGTCTTACCACACTTAACACACACACACACACACACACACACACACACACACACACAGAGAGAGAAAACAAATGGCTCCCTGCATCTACCAGACACAAGTTCAAAGTGTTCAGCCTTGGCTTTTAAGCTTCTCCACAATCATAACAAAACCACAGTAATCACAACACAACCACAGTAATCATAACTTAACACTGAGCTAATATCACGCTAAGCGATTTATAGGCCTCGTCTTGGTTGATCCTCACACTGTTCCTGTAAAATAGACATTATTATTATTCCCACATTCAGATGATGAAATCAGGGCATGAAGAGATTTTTTTTTTTCCTTTTAAAATCAACTTTCTCGTGGTACAATTTACATACAATAAAACATCCATTTTTAAGTGGACAGTTTGTTGAGTTTTCACAAATGTCCAACCTGTGTAACTAAGACCCTGATCAAGTCCTAGTACATTTTCATCATCCACCAAGAGCCAAGGGCACACTATCAGCAAAGGGAGTGGCTAGGAGTTGAATCCAGGCCTGACTCTAGAACCAAACTCTTGGCCACTCTGACCCTGCAAATCTCCCATCACAGCTGTACTGCCTCACATGTGTCCCCTTGAAGCCAGCCCCTTGTACTGGAACCATACTTTCCACCTGCCACCGCTGCACCTTTGTAAAGTGTCCCATGCTGGGATGCCTGAATACAGAATACGGAATACCATCCCTCCTTCAGCCTTACCAAATCCCACCCCTCCCTGAGAGTTTAGCTTCAGCCTTTTTCCTCCGGGAAGTCTTTCAGCCCTGACCCAGCTGACCCGAGGGCGGGCCTCCTCTCCTCTGAATGCTTTGTTATCTGCGTCACCCTCGGATGCTGCTGAAATACTCAATTGATGGTGATCAAATACCATTTGTACTTTGGTGATCTAAAAAAAACTGTTCTTCCCGTCTAATGGACCAGATGATCCCTGAGAGTCTCTCTGACGATGACTGTGATTTTGTGAGTGCAAAAATGTAGCTGGGGTCTTTGTCAATCAATGATCTTCCTCAAAGATCAACCCCGCTGGAATGAAAGGGGGTTGAATTATATGTGCTGAAATATTTCAAGGTTCTGGCAGAATTTATGCTGATCTACTCCTTAAGTGCAATCACTGAAAAGGTGGTCAAGTCACATTAAACACCAATGAACACAGCAGGTAACGTCCTTCCCTATTCGGAGGAACGCCTCCCGGCCAAGTTAAACAGACCACAGAACAGAGGATTAGCTGACCTTTTCCTATCGGCAGTCTGGAAGGTAGAGGCCTTGTGTCTTAGCAGCCAATACTGTGTAGAAATAATGAGCTGAAGGCACGAAGGAAAGGAAGAGCACGAGAAAGCCAAGAAAGGAGGGCTTCCTGCACCCGGAAAATCCCTTCCTTCTTCATCCATTTGCTGACCCCAGTTCTTTGAGGCAGGCTCAGTGCTAAGGCACAGGGGGTCCGGCGATCAATGAAATGATCTCCCCGGACTCGAAGGGCTCCCAGTAAGTGACCCCACTTCAGCCTTTAGCTACTGAGAATCTGCTATGTTCCAGGCACCAGGATGGGGTGAGGAGAGAATTTCTGCCCTAGAGGAAAAACTGGGGAAGAGAGAGACTTGGGTATACCTCATATAACACAATGGAATCTGGGCTGGGCAACAGTCCTTGCTCTTCATCTGTAAAATGGGGATAATAACAGCATTTAATGGCAAAATGATGAATGGACTGGCCTTTGAAGACAGACTTCCTGGGTTCAAACTCCATCTCACCTATGTACCTGCTGTGTGACTGTGGAAAGTTACTTAACCTCTCTGTGCCTTGGTTTCCCTCATCCATTAACTCTACTAAGAGCTGCTGTGAAGGTTAAATTCCTTAGGCCATGTGACAACGCTTAGAACAGTGTCTGGTCCATGGCATTCTAAAAACATCAGTGATTATTTTCCATTCACCATTTAAGAGAGTAGATATATTAAGTCATTTTTTTTTCAGATTATCCACACAGACTTTTTTTTTTCATGAAAATAATTCTGATCACAGTTTTGTGCAGTCCTAGAAATACTGCTTTCTAGAGAAAGTTATGTTATGTGTCAAGAAACTAAAAAAAAAGAAAGAAAACAACAGTCTCATGTATTGCCCTACACGTGCAATCCCTCTCGGGTAGAGTGGCTGACTTGTCTGCAAGCTTGGGTTATTCATTCCACAAGTTCAAACCTTCTGCTATGTTCATTGTTTTGGCCTACGATGTGCGTAAACATACACAGAGACACACACGGACAGACATGCCCAGAGTCCCCCAGAGAGCTTCCCTCTCAAGAGGCATTAAAGAAAGAGCTTCTACATGAACCTGATGACATTGTCAGGGTCCCTGGATCCAGCTGTGTCTGAAGCTAGAACCCTGGATGTTCTGGATACCGTATAAAACACTTGGCTGGATCCAGTCTGAGCAGGATTTCCTGCCACTTGCCAGAAGAGTCCACGCAGATACACAGCTACAGCCTTGGGCAAGTCGGTTCACCTCCCTTGGTTACAGTGCCTTCTTCTCCGAACATGGAGCAGGGGGACCCAATGACCTCCCAGGTCCCTTCCAGCTCTGTGCTGTGAGTCTGCTCAGAGGGCCACCACCAGTGGCCCAAGTCCTGAGTTCCTACTAGTAAAGGGGAGATGCACCGTGGTGTCCAGAGGGACCCAGGCCAAGTGGGTGCTGAGCAGGGTCTCTCGGGTCAGGCCTGGGTCCTGCCTGCATGGTCCCTTTTTGTACTGAGGGTTAATGGATATCACAAAACATTCTAGGCACCTGTTCACCATACTTAAGTCTGTCACTCCACAGGAGGCCAGTTAGCCCTCAGTTTCTTCTGGAAGCTTAGCAGAAGGCATGAACCCAGTGGTCCTGCTAAGCCCTGTGCATATTTACAAGGCAAGACTTCTTTTTCTCTAAAGCTGGGCTTCTCATCCTCAACACTAGTGACATCGTGGGTCAGATAATTCTTGTCATTGGGGGGCCGTTCTGTGCTTTTTAGAATGTTTGGTAGCATCCTTGGTCTCTAGCCATGAGATGCCAATAGCACTGTCACCCCTACTTGTGACAGCCCCCAAATGTGTCCAGACATTGTCACATGTTCCCGGGGGGAGCAAAATAACCCCCTGGTCAAAACCATTGCTCTAAAGAATGTTGATAGCCCGGAGAACAATACTCGGCTTCTAAGCCTGAAGTATTCATTTTACCTCTATCCTTCCCTCTTCCCAGCAAAATCAATCAAATCAAATCAAATCAAATCAATCAGTCAATCAGTCAGTCAATCAATTAATCCCTTTTCTTCCCTTTCCCATTGCTTTCGGCTTCCAGGCATTGCTCCTGCAGAATCCTGGGCTTATGACGCCTGATGCATCGCCGTAGTTTGTCATTGTTTTTGTGGTGATGGCTTCCTCTAAGAAGCTGATGCAGTGACCATTTCCCAAGTGAAATGCCACTTGTGCACATGCTCA
>NW_006437736.1:3441661-3466707 GCF_000325575.1 Pteropus alecto
ATGAATGACCCTTCAGAACTGATGGTGCTTAATCTGTTCAGATCTTTTAAGAGACTCAGTCATGACTTTGACTGACAGAGCAGAAAGAACACAGAGTTAGAAGACTTGGCCGGAGTTTGGGCTCCTAATTAATTAGCAGTGGGACTTTGGACAAGTTATTTGACCTCACTGAGCCTAAATTCTGGCCGATTGGGAAGACCTCGTTTGTTTAGGGCTGCAAGGAAAATGAGGCATCATCAAATCCAATGACCTCCCAATGCCCATTCTCTCCACCTTTCATTCTACCTGACATCCCTCTCCCGGGTAATCTTCCTAGAGCACAGCTGTGGGCACATGTTCCTGGGCTCAAAAGCATTGCATGGCTCCCTATTTCCTAAAGGATAACATCCATTTTCATTATCCGATGCCCTCCTTAATCGAGTCCTGTTTTAGCTTTCTATCTACCTACAGCCTAGCTAAAGCTAGCTACTTCTGTGCTTAAACATTTTCTGGGGTTTTTTACCTTTATATCTTTGTTCATGCTGTTCCCTCTATCATGACTACCCTGGATCGAGTCCTGTTTTAGCTTTCTATCTACCTACTAAAGCTAGCTACTTCTGTGCTTAAACATTTTCTGGGGTTTTTTACCTTTATATCTTTGTTCATGCTGTTCCCTCTATCAGTGGTCCCCAATCTTTATGGCACCAGGGACTGGTGCTCTTATGAGAATCTAATGCCTGATGATCTGAGGTGGAGCTGAGGCGGTGATGCTGGCGCTGGGGAGCGGCTGCAGATACAGAGGAAGCTTCGCTCCCTCACTTCCTGCTGTGCGGCTGGGTTCCTAATAGGCCATGGACCATACCGGTCTGCAGCCTGGGGGCTGGGGATCCCTGCTCTACCTGGAATGCCCTTTTCTATCTTTACTTCTGTTCATCCTTTAAAAGGCCTTGCTCAAAGGCCACCTCCTGTGGATGTAGATATAACTTCTTCCCACCCCAAGTTTCTACAGCACTTGGCATCATTCCCTATGCAGCTTTTTACCTGAGACTTTCCTCTGTACAGTGGTTGATAACATGGGATTTGAGGCTGACTACCCTGGATCAAGTCCTGGAAACCACTTGCTTTCTCTCTGAGCCTTCTTTTCCTCAGCTGAAAAATGAAGCTAATAATAGTGCCTGCATCCAAGAATGATTGCATGCATTAAACTCTGTGTCAGGCATGGAGCCAAGCTGTAGGATCTCATATAGGCTATATATGTCAAGCGCTTATCACAGTGCCTGGCACAGAGGAGGTGCTCAGTAAATTTCGGTACTATCATTGTGATCATTATCAGACCCTGGGGAGAGATTAGGAAATAAGACGGTTCCGCTGTGCTAAGGTGAATTGATAACGACCAATTAAAGGACATGAACCAACTTCTAATTCCACAGTGGCCTTCGGAGAAGGAGGAAATTAGGAATAATAACAGCAAATACCAACTTCATGCTGAGTATGTGCTAAGCACTGTCCTAAGCATTTTATATGCATTAACTCTTCAATTCTCACTACAGCCGCACAAGGTGGAAACCGTTCGCTCTCTTTTAGAGATGTGAACACTGAAACACAGAGAGGGCAAATAACTCACCTGAGATCACACAGCTGAACTGGGATTCAATCCCAGGCCACCTGAGCCCCTTTACACTGGTGCCCTAACGGGGTGTGTTTGTGATGCCTCTTGAAACAGAGACCCTGGCAGCTCTTTAAGGAGCATCCTAGATCAGGAGGAGACAGTGTCAAAGGCCATGAGGGAATCTGAAAGGTGTCTTTATGCAGGGCTGTCCGCTGTTTAGTCTGAGCTCTGTCCACACTACCCGGGACCGCCTACCACTCTGCAGGGCTGGAGAACATCTGGAGCCCAGATGTGTCCACAATCCCCTAGGCCGGGTAAACAAATGTATGTGCAATTTTCAAAAGTTGTTGGTCCTCAAAGCATTTTAAAATACCTGGAGGGAGAAGGAGGTTGGAGGGTAGAGTTAGAAAAAAAATATCTCCAGGAAGAATCTCAAACAAAACCCACTTCCTCCATAAGTTTCCAAGTTTGGGAGGTTAGGAAGTCCAAAGGCTGCTCCTGGTTCAGTGTGTATTAGGGCAAACTTAGAAGCTGGTTAGGTCAGAGGCCATTTGGGGTAGGGGTGATCGGAAGCTGGGAAGGTAGGAATCTGGGGCAGCCAAGGCAGAAAACTATCCTTAGATTATAGATGATGATGATGAGACCCATGAGGTGAGAGGGGTTCCAAGCCCCCTGAACCCCAAACATAATAGTTACAAAATATCTAAATATGGAGGAGAGGATGAGACTGGATTCTTATCTGAGATACAATCCTTCATGAATTTAAGTCACTGACTCCTAATTCAAACTTTTCAAGTGATGGAAAATGAAAAAAAAAAAAAGTTCAGGAAACTTTTCGCTATGACTGTCTTAATGTGCCTACGTTAATTCATTCTTTTCTTTAAAACAGTTATCAAACTTCTGTTCAAACCCCATCCCAGCCCATTCATTCAAGAAACACTTAACTACGAGCACCTACTGCATGCCACATACCAGAGCAGGGGCGGGAGGCACAGCAGTAAACAGGCCCACGTGGCCCTCGCCTTCGGGGGCCTGGCCGTGTGGTCTGGTCAGACAGGCTTCTGGCCCCATAACCCCTTCCAATCCCTCTCCATCCAACAGTCACAGCTTTTGAAACTCAAACAAGATCGTGTCTTCTTAAAAAAATGTATGACACATCATTAAACACCAGTTTAAAAATAACTGCACATAGTTTCAGCTCCGGGACAAGAATCCTGTGTTAAACCAACCCAAGGAATTGCAGGAGCAGCAGAGTCGAGCATCTGGGCCAAAATATATCGCTCTGAATTGTACTTTGAGGAAGGCCTGTGCTCAGCGTTACCAAGGGCACAGAGCTATGTAATGTGATGTCGAGCTCTCTGTAAGAATTTTCCTAGGGAGGCTGTTTGTCACCGCACTGGGTCCTCTCCACGAAGGGCTCAGAAGGAACCCCTCAGGTCTCCACATCAGCCATAGCTTTGCTTGTTCTGATCAGCAGGTTTGTTTGACTGGCTGGGTTTCCCTTTTCCTAATGTCTTCCTGAGAGCTCGGAGCCCTGTGCACAGCTCATGGTACAGCGTTCATGTTTCAATTCATCCAATTTCTGGCTCCTTCTTGCGTCTCCACCCTGGTTGTTCTTTGATCTCTGTCACTGAGTTCACATTTAGTTTATCTTGCCATGTATTATGTAACCTTGAAAGTTAAATTTAATCTTTTTTGGGACATGGTGATGCATAAAATAGGATGAAATGGAATGAAATGAAATACAATAGAACAAAGTAGAGTAAAATAAAATCGAGTTTTGAGCTCGAATTAAAAAAAAAAAAAAAATCCAGGTCTGCCCCTATACCAGGATGACATAGCTACAGTATTCACATGAAAACAAAAGTGTACATTCTAGCATCTTCTTTCCGAAGGCCCAGCAACACCGGTAGTTTAATAGTCCCATCTCAACTGATGCAGCCGGCAGGAGGAAGTTTTAGTGCCAGTGTGTTTGCTAACCCACATGACCTTCCCACTCTAGGAAAAAAAAAGCTTTCATCGCCATTTTCCCACTAACAAGCATTAAGAGAAAGTCAACTTTCCATTCCTTTGTTTTTCACAGTGATGTCCCTTGACATCGAACTCTTTATCACGGACACGTGCTAAAGGCAACAGCAGGA
This sequence comes from Pteropus alecto, assembly GCF_000325575.1. Taxonomy (NCBI): domain Eukaryota; kingdom Metazoa; phylum Chordata; class Mammalia; order Chiroptera; family Pteropodidae; genus Pteropus; species Pteropus alecto. The sequence goes on from NW_006437736.1 coordinate 3,445,391, forward strand.
GAGAGGCCACAGGCCTCTTTCACTTTACTTTGGTCAGAGGTGAGAAAAGGAAGTGGCCTTTTGCAATCTTTCGAGGCATGAGTACCAGTGCCTTGGTTTTTAAGCACAAAGCCTCAGACTGTTTAAAAAGAGGCCTATTTAAATGCCCCTTATAAGCCAGCTCAGAGCACCAGCAGTCCTGGGGACACAGCTGATGCAGATTTCTCCCCAAAGCCGGACTCCCCAAAACCAGAGAACAAAACTGTTTTTCTCTAGTTTGATTTGACAAATATATATTGAGCACCTACCATGTGAACATCATATTAGATACAAGTATACAGACATGAAATGAATAAGGAACACGCGTGTGTTTGAACATGCATGCACAAATAAGCAAGTTAGCAGGCAAGCAAATCCATGCACACAGACTTCATGCATCCTCTTCTACATATTTGCTCCCTGCCTCCAAGGAGCACACAATCCAGTTATGGGTTGGGGGGACAGAAACTTGCCTACAATCCTGGCTCTCTATATTCTGTTAATTTCTTTGGAGACTCTAGAATGTAATTCAGGCGTCACCTCCTCTGGGAAGCCTATCCTGATTCTCTCCACCATGTCTCCCCCGGGCAGGCCAAGTCTATTATAGGTCTAGTGACAGTACCAATGGTATAGAATAAATCTGACACTCAGGTTGTACTTAATAAATATCTGCAGAATGAAAGAGTGAGTGAGTGAATAAAGGAGTGAGTGAATGAATGACTTTGCTGTTTTCCCCAGTACTGAACCAGAACTATTGTATTTGAGCAGATACTGTGAGTCAGGCATAGTGTTAGATGCTTTTCCCTTATTAGCTTATTTAATTCTTACAAAAGCCTTATAAAGTAAGAACTGCTATTATCTCCGTTTTGCAGATGACAAAATGAGACCTTTTGAGATTGTCCAACACATCCAGTTTTTCACCTCCAGGCAAAGGAGAAGCTGGGACTGAATCCAGGCCTTCTGACACCCGAAGGTGAAGATGAGGGGTTAGATGATTAGATGATTTCCAAGGGGCTCAAATTATGAAATTACGCTTTGAAACCATTAAGCTCCCTGATATTTCACAAAAGCACAATATGCAGATTACAATCTAGAAAGAAGGTGTGGGATGGTGGAGACCCAGCTTGGCAGTTCCCAGCTCACATCTGACATTTCAGGAAGCCTGACCAGAGAGGGGCAGGCACTGGGCCGAGCAGCCTGAGTCAGCCTGAGCACAGTCTGCTTGCCCCGGACGGCCAGGGGGCCCAGCCTGCCAGCCCCCTCTGCCCTACCTTTCACCTGCCCTACCTTTCACCTTCCTTTGCTGTCTCTCTCTCACACATACTGAAGGAAGTGGCGGTTTGATGCTGCAAAATAAGCAAATCAGGGCCTCAGCTGCTGTAGGAATGTTTACATCTTGCCCCATCCTGCAAAAACGTGATCTATCATTTTAATCCCCAGCCACCAAGAACCAATATCTGAGACGCCAGCTCAGTGGGCTCCAGGGGCTGGGGGAACGATAAAGATGTTCTCTGGCCAGGCCAGGTGGGCCTGCCCTGAGGCATTTTGCCACCTTCAGCTGGCATGGCATGCTCTGCTGTCAAGTGTCACTCACAGTGGCTAGGGCACCCAGAGCGGGGCCAGAGGACAAACTGGTACAAGGCAAGAACGTGGGCTTTGGTGTTAGAAGCTTTAGGAGCAAGGCCCAGCTTTATCGCTGACCTCTTTGTGCCTCAGTTTCCTCCTTTTTAAAAGTAAAAATAACAATCATGCTATCTGCACAGGTTTGCCATGAAGAGGAAATGAAATAACCCACGTAAAGTCGCTACACCACAGGGTCTGACACAGAGACGCCACAGGCTTCACCCTAGTCCTCTTGTCCTGGAGAAGATGCAGTGCAGGAAGAGTCTGAGTCAGATCTAGGATCTACCAGGATCCCTCTGGGAGCTGCGTGGAGAAGGACTGGAGCAGGCGAGACTGGAGACGGGAATACACCAGGCAGGAGGCTGGTGCAACAGACTCCAAGCAACAGAAATAGTTTGCACTCACCCTCGGCTTCTACCTGTTCCTGGCTGCCCCGATACCCAGCTGGCCAGCTGACTTATACTCAGTATCTCATGTCCATTGCATCCTTTGGTAATCACAACTTAATCTAGGTCTTACTATTCCCGGTCTACAGGCGAGGACACTGAGGCTGAGAAAGGTCCCGGTTGATCAGACTTCCATCCCGAACCCATCAGCTGACAGAGACTACTTTTTGATCTCGGGCCTGGAGAGATACTGTCTCTTAAAAGGTACAAAAAGGAGGTCAACATGAAGGGGGAGTTATTCGACAGCAGCTGCCGGAGGAAGCTGGGATGAGGAGTCGAGTTAATGCTGCAGCTAGACAGGGAGCAACGGGGAAAAAATCATCCTGAGAGTGAAGGGCGCGCTCAGTGTTGGGACAGCCGAGAAAGCCAGGGAGCCAGGAGGTTGAGGGTGATGAGTTGGGAAAGCTAAGCCCTTTTTTGAGGTGGCTCAGTGTAGGCCAAAGGGACTGGTCCCTTAAAACAGTAGTTTCCAAATCTAGCATCAGAATCACTCCTGGGGCTTGTAAGAAATATTGCTCTTTTGGCCCCAGCCAGGGAGAATATGAATCAGTGTTGGGGGCGGGGGGAGGGTGGTAGACCAGATGTCTGTGTTAAACTCAACCCTACCAGTGATTTCTGCAGCCCTGGGAGGCTGGGAACCAGCACGGCACTAAAGGTTGGTAAAATATGGTAATGAGTGGAGGTTCATATTATTCTAATTGTGTGTTTGACTGCCCCTTCCTTACCTGTCCCTCCAAGGCCAAGGGCATCCTAATCTTCAACCTTTCTAGATTTCTCTCTAATGTCCCACCTTCCCTGTGTGGCTAACTGCTCCCCTTCCCAACATCACTGGTCCAGCTACAGGTTCACGGCCCCAGCCTGGTTACCCCAGAGCTGAGCCGTTTCAGAAAACAGGCTCTGATTTCTTAATCTTTGCACTAGTGTCCCTGCTTCCCTCGGCTTTTAATCACTCAGGAAAGGCCTACTGTTCAGAGCAGTATTCTCTTAAACGTGCTGATACCTTGTTATAAATCTTCCATGCGGCTCCGTCCCAGGGGCCTGACTCAGGAGTCACATCCTCATTAGAGAAACAGTGAACTGAGGTGGCTCTCAGCTGCGGTGGGTGGTTGGGCGCCCAGCACAGGGTTTAGCTCAGAATCATGCCCATTACACGGGGGCTGAGCGGCAACTCTTGAGCCTGATGCCAGGGGTCAAGTACAGAGGACTCGGTCTTTCCACTCTCAGGAACATGCCCCAAAAGATCACAGGCAAACCATCACCGACAACACGTTCTAGTAAATTAGGGCAGCACCATATGTGGTGGTGCTGGGAAACAACCTAATGCCCATTAAGCATAGAATGAATAAATCAAAGTGGGGTTTTTCCATCCAAATAAAATACAGCTGCCCAGAACAACATGGGTGAATCAAGCAGTCATAATATTGAACAAATACATACTGTGTGATTCCATTCCTGGGAAGTACACAAACAGGTGAAACTAATCTATTGCTTTAAGAGTCAGGACAACATTCTGCAGGTGTGCTCTGGTGGTGACAATACATCGAGGTATCCACTTTGGATGTGTGTACTTTCTGTATGTATGTTACATTTCAATTAAAAACAAAAAATCTCACCCTAGAGATATTCATGAATTAAAAGAAGGTACAGAGTATCCAAAACCTGCCACATGGGACTCCTTTGTCTTTAGCTGGCTACTGGCTTGCCGAGGCCTCACCTAGGTCCCTGGGCCTTCTGGGGTCTCAGTATCACCCTTCATTAACAGAGCAAGGGCACTGGAAGGGGATGACCTCTATGTGGCGGGGACTGTCTCTGATGATGGTGCTAAGAGATGTCAAAAGGCCAAGGTCACACTCCAGATACCTCTGACTTCCTCTAAAAACCCCATGGGACATCCCTGGGGTCAGCTAAACCTTAATGGCCTCTCAATGATCAATTTGATCATTATGTCCTGTCCCCCCAGCCTGTGAATTCCTCCATCTTTGAACCACTCATTTTTGCACCATGAGGGCCAGCCCCCAGTATAGGATCAGACCAACATCTGTTGAACTGGACATTCTCAGTAACAGCGACAGCCAACGCTCACACGGCCATTACTATGTGCCAGAACTGTTCTAAGCCCTTTCCAAGGAGTAGTAATCATCAGAGCAGCCCTTCGAGGCAGGTTCTGTCTACTCTCTCATGCTGCAGTTGGAACCTGAAGAACAGAGGGGCCAAATGAACTGCCTGAGGTCACACAGCTAGTAAATGGCAGGGCAGGGTTTCAAACTGAGGGAGTCTGGCTCCACGGTCCATGTCTTTCCCCTCTCTCTAAAGCTGGCTGGGCTTTGATTTGTCCTGGCTTCTGGCGAGGCCAGAGTGTCTACTGTCCTGTGTTTGCTCTATCATCCCTTCCCCCTCGACATTTTATAGGCTTCCATCATAGCCCCCCACGGCCTGGAGAGGCTTTTGAGGTTTATCTGTATACATCCACAGCAGCTGCTCAGAGCCCTTCATCTTTGAAACTTCCCTGCTCTGGACTTCTCCAGTCTCAATCCATCTCTGCTGCAGAAATATCGGGGGCTCTGCCACACCAGACATGTTCACGAGCCCCTCAGTGTTTTCTGTTTGGTCCCCAGTGTCTTGCCTGGTGATGATCAGTGATTTTTTCTTAGGTTCAAGAGGTATCAAAGAGCCCTAGAAACTGCGGTGGGCTGGGAGCATGGTTTCTAGTCACCCCCTGAGCCTCAGTTTCTGCATCTGAAAAGTAGGGAAATGATGCCTGCTCTATCTGCTCCAGGGGGAGGGGTTATAACCAGGGACAAGAGGATGGTCTGGGAGCCTCAATGTCTGGGGCCAATTTGCAGTCCTATAGAAAGCTTTAGGACAAGGAAATCAATACTTTTAAATGCCAGGTACTGGGGCCAGGGGGAGGGGCGAGCATATGCTATGCCTCTGAGGCTCACAGCTTTGTGAGGGAGGCATTCTTAGTCCCATTTCATAGATACTGAGGATACTGAGACACAGAGAGCTCACACCACCATGGGCATCAGGATGGTGGAGCCCAGGGAGCCCCAGTGGTCCATCTTACAGCTTGACCTGGTGGATCGGAGGGAGACACTGCTGCCATGTCTCCATCCCAGAGACTCCAAGACCACTTGCATTGTGTCCTATCTGGAAAAGCTACACACTGGGGACAAAACTTATACCAACTTCAAAGTATTGGTACTCTAAGGATGAAATAAGATGCAGCACCTCAAGGGCTTGGTCTAGAACTCAGCACATAGTAAGGGCTCAATATCTACTAGGTATTATTTTTATTACAACTACTTCCTCTTTTCTCTGCTCCCAAAGAGGGAGCCTCTACTTTTGTTTCCAATTCTAAGATTCCAGGGAAATGAAAAATGACTCCTTAACTGGCAGATCAGTTTCACCCAAATAATCCATCCAGATCTCTCCAATCCTGTGACCCTTCTCTTATCCCTAGTACTTCTCAGCTGTGTGACTTCGTACTGGTTATTTAACTTCTCTGTGCCTTGGTTTCCGTATCTGTAAAATGGGAGAAATGATCTTTATCGCAGAGTTCTTGTGAGACTCCCTCGCGTTAACATATATATTTAGGATAACACTTGACTCAAAGTACCATACGAGGGCTTATGATGATCATCTAGCTAAAAACACTCACTGACCACCAACTATGCACTTATAGCCCCATCCGCCCATCCATCCAGCCACTTAACAATTTATTAATTATTAAACGCCGCCTTCGTGCCCAGCATGCCTGGTACTTCACATCTGTTCTCTCTGACAGCAACGATTCCCAACAACTGTTCTAAGGTGCCAGGACAGCGATGGGAATAAGACGCCACGTCTCATCCTCCCTCCCCGTCGCTCCCCTATTAGACCAAGATCTCATTTCATCCAGGTGGCCAGTGAGGCGCCAGGTTCACTCCAGCTTTCCAGATGGCTCGGTGCTTTCTCCCCCGGGGTCCCTGTTCTGGGTGGGTTTCCTCCTCTCTTGGCTACCATCCCAAGTAGCAGGGGCGGCCCCTCCCAGCTGAGGTCCAGTCAGCCAGAGCCAAGCACTGGGAGAGGTACCACCAGGCCGGGGTCATTAATCTTGCTTTTAATTAGCAGACGTGCTAAGTGACGAGGCCCAGGGGCGACCCTGCAGATGGCAGCCTGCTCAGCTCCAAGTGATAAATTAGGAGTGTCCAGCTCTGCAAAGGGCCACGTCCAGGCTGGCTCCGGTGACAGTTTCACACCTGCTGTTTCGGCATCACAGGGCCAGGGATGGGTGCGGCCAGCCCAGGCCCTCTTCCGGGCCCAGGGCCAAGGCTCTTGACCAGCTGCCTGTAGGACACTGAGCTGGAGTGGATGAGGGGCGAGGGTAGGACTCTCAGCTTTCCGCAAGACTCCAGGCTGGCTTATCCCAATCAGATTCATTGGGAAGAGGGAATTAAACATTTATCGAGCCCCTGCCATAAGTACCTTGCTAAGAAATAATCAAAATAATAACTATTGGGTTGAACCATATGAAGTTGACCTTTTTATAGGTCAGAAAGAATTGAATATTGACAATCTCATATGGTTCAAATTATTATCGTCAAATAAGTACTTCCTACGTGCCAGGCACTGTTCTCATATTAACTAGGCTGAATCTTCACAACCACCCACTGGGTGGGTAATAGTTGCTGGAGGTGGGTAACTCCCTCTCTCTGGCTTTGTGCTTCAGACTAGAGACAGCGTGCTGCCTCACCCTCTTCACTCCAGTGTTTGCCAGGCCCTGTCCTAAGTAACTGATACATGTCGCCTCATTTCCTCCTCACAGGAACCCCATGACATCAGTGCCAGTGTTGTTCGCATTTCAGGGATGAGAAAATTGAGTCCCAGAAAGGTTGAGCAGCTTGTTCAAGGTCATATACCTAGCAAAGGGCGCAAAGCCAGCACTTGAACCCAGCATTGGTGGGTAAACTGATGCAAATATGGGGAAGAAGCCAAGCATGCACCATTCAGCCCCTTCCTCCCTCTTTTCTCGTCTGTTTCCGGGAGCCAGCTGGAGACAGGAAACACATTCTGCTTCCGGGATCCCTTCATGCAAAACTTTACAGGGGCGGACTCGGTGCCTGCGGGGGAGGCCTGTGGCTGTCCAGAGCTGCCTGGTGCTGGATCCGGGGTAGGAAGTCTGCTGCAGCCCCCCAGGAAAGCTGCCTCCTTTGACCCAGCCCTTCCCCCACCAGAAAGGAGATACTGTTATCTTGCCTGCCTGTCTGCCTGCCTTTTGGGTCTTTCTGTCCAGTAATCCCAAACTTAGGGGTATGGGAAGAGAGGTGTTACTTATAGAACCCCTAATATCCTTACACTAATCATCCCACTTTTACAGATGAGGAAGCTGAGGCATGGAAAGGTTACGTGATCTGGGAAGAACTTTTCTGAGGTCATACGGCCCTGCTTACGTCTGCCGGACCACATTTTAGCCATGTCATGGGTGCCTAATGGCTTCAAGCCTCAACTGCCTGTGGGTGACAGAAATGACAACATTCAGATCGCAGAGTGGCTGAGAGGGTTAAATGTTATAAATCACAGGTTTAAGGCTCCTAGAATACTGTCTGGTGCAGAGTAAACACTCAATTATTGTTAAACGTTACAGCAAGAGCAACAGGAAACCCCCTGCCCTCCTTCCTAGCCCCTTATCCTGATGTATTTTTTTCATAGCATTTATCTACATCAGAAGGCATAGTATTTATACATTTATTTACTTGCTTATTATTTTCGCCTCACCAAAACGTAAGCTCTGCAAAACAGGACCCTCATTATCTCATTCATCTCTGTATCCCCCTTGCCTAAAACAGTGCCTAACACACAGTAGGTGCTCAATAAATATTTGTCGAATAATCTGGTACAATAATAGACTGCTCCCACCCCTTCGCTGAATACAAAGCACCATTCAGCTCACAATCCATAGCCCAGAAGCGGCTCATCTTTATAGCTCATCTTTTCCTGACCAGCTTTGTTCACGGTGGCTCTTTGAAGAAGCACTGTTTGTTCCCAAGGTCATGCTCGAAGGCCCCTTTCCCCAGCCTGCAGCCCCCAGTGACATGTTGCTCACACTTTAACTCTGGCTGTCTGCGATTCTTGGGGTACTGGAGGTCCCCTGTCAGAAGCCAGAGCCCCCTTCAACTCTACCCACTCACGAGGTCACTGTCCGGCCAGCTTTCCTCTCTCCCACATAATGCGGGTAGGGGCGCCTGCCTCCTACCAGGCCCACAGAAGTGCAAAATAAACACCGCGTGGTGGCTGGCTCCAGCTCCACCTTCACGGCTGCCAAGGAGTGCCTGGTCTTCAGATTTTCCCTCTTTTGCTTGATTAATACCATTCCAGTTCCCTGCTGCCCAGACTTTAGAGGGGCACATTTTGCTTTTAATTCAGCTGACCTCAGCTCCTGCAGGAAGGGCTCGTGTGTGAAAAACTGCAGCAAAGAATGGATTTAGCGTCTCCTGATTGAGAAAAGCATGGATGAGTTCTGGCAAAGCCCAAGAACCTTTGAAGTCAAGACAAAGACAGGGGTCTCTGCAGGCATTTCCTTTGCTTCTTCCTGCACATGGGCGGGGGCACTTCCGGTCCCTTCAGGCAGACCACATCTGGAGGGGTCCCTGGTGGCTGCATCTGGAGCCCTCTGAAGCCAGCACGCCTCTGCTCTTCGTTTCTAGTGGGCAGCATGCAGCGAAGCGGCTCCAGAAAGAAACTAAAGACAAAACTTCTTCATAAACAAAAGGAGGGGTAACCTTTGATGTAAAACAAAGCATTTTCTCCTGGCCCTTATCTACAGCGCCTTTCTCTGATAGAGAAAAACAGGAGAAAAATGAGTGTTGCTTCAAGAAACTGGTTTCCCTGGAGCCCTGAGTGGATCAAAATATAGGCTGGGTCTTGGGGTGTGTGTGTGTGTGTGTGTGTGTGTGTGTGTGTGTGTGTGTCTTGGGGGCAGCGTTCACAGGAGACTGTGATTAAGGTACCTTTTGTTTATCACACAAAAACCATAATGTGTGTGTGTGTGTCTTGGGGCTGGGCAATAACACAGCATCCTAAGCCGGTCTTGACTTAGCTTCTGCTTGGAGTCAATAGGTGGGATTCAGTGAATAATTATCACATGCCCCAGCTGGCACTGAGGACAAGAGGGTGACAAGATGGCCTGGGCTGCCAGGCACCTGTAGGCTGTCTGTAACACACCAGGCCAAACCGAGCTGGCTGCGGGCATAGGACGCCCAGTGGGAGCGTGAGCCAGAAGTGGGTGTGACTGTTGGCTACGAACCAGCACAACACAAAAGCTACTTTCACGTGGCCCCAACTACGTGAAGCCAAGACTGGCCATCTGTGCCGATGGCTTTCCTACCCCACCTGGCTGTTCGCTGCCTCCCAACCCTGCAGACTGTGAGCTCTGGCCCAGACTCTGGCACCAAAAGCTTTTAGTATTTGATAGCTCAGCAAACTAACAACATAGACAGTCTCCACTTATTGAGTGTTTACCATTGGCTGTCTGGCACTGTTCTAAGTACTTCACTTGAATAAACTAATTTTTATCCCCCTCGACAACTCTGTGGATGAGAGAGACGCTACGGATATACAATCCCTTTTTTAAAGGGCCAGATGTGTTTCAGAATTAAGAAACTTTTGAATTTCAGGAAGATGACATAGTGAATATGCTATGTGTTACTGACTCTCGCAGTGGATCCAGGAAGATGCCTATAATCAAGCACCTTCATGCTTCTGCAGCCACTCGTAAGCAGAGTCTCACCTGGAAAAATAAGACTATAGGGTCTTATGTCCTTTGGGCCACACTGAGTTGCCACATGAATTTGTGCCAAGTGTGCGGATAAAACCTCTGGTTTCCAGAGCTTTTTGGGTTTTGAGATCGCAGATGTGGAGTCAGAAGCCCCGTTTTACAGAGGAGAGTGACATGTGGCCTTTAGAAGCAGCGTCGCACCAGGCTGACTGGCTCCAGAACTGCGGTCTCATCCCAGCACAGTGTGCGGCCTCCCTAATGTATATGTGGAAACTTCTAAAGAGTCACCTTCCCAGATGTGAAGGCCTGCGGGTTCCGCTCCCAGCATGCCTCACTGGAGACCTACTGCTATTCACACGCTCCTGTTCACTCCCTAGGTAAGAGGACTTTCCCAAGGTCACGTGTTTAGGGTGTGGAGCCAAAACCTTACTAGGTAGTCTGGCTCCAGAGCACAGGCTCTCACCACCAGCCTCCACTCTGTGGTTTAGGATCATCTGTTTACATCTCTGTCTCATCTCTGTCTTCCCCGCCTCCCCCAGCGAGCCCCTTAATATCTTTGTATCCCCAGCACCCAGCTTCGGGAAAGTCATTTTACCTCTGTGCCTCGGGTCCTCCATCCCTAGAATGTGGTTGGTAACGATGCCTATCTCACTGGATAGTTGTGAGTCTACAAAAGTTAATGTATCTCGAGTCTTCAGAACGCTGTATGGTTTGCAGGATATAAGGCATGAATTTGATATACTACTACCAAAGAGAACAGTAATTATGATTACACCATGACAAATGCTGTGACAGTCTTTGCCATGGCCCCCAAGGCCCTATTGACCTAGTCCCTCTCTGACCCCAACTATTAACACCCCTCCCCACTGTCACCCCACTCACTCTAGACCAGGGTTTCTCAACCTGAGCACGATTGACATTTGGGATTAGAGAACACCTGTGGTGCGTGGTGGTGGGGGGAGGACTGTCCTGTACACCTGTAGGATGTTTAGTAGCATCCCTAGCTTCTACCCACACTAGACACCAGTAGCATCACCCACCTCCACAATCAGCTGTGTCATCTAAAAATGTTTCCAGATATTGCCAAAAGTCTCCGAGATGGGTAAAATGGCCCCTGGTTGAGAATCGCTGTTCTAGACACACTGATTTCTTTGCCATTCCTCAAAAAAAAATAAGCCCACTCAGACTCCAGGGTTTTAGCACCTGGAAAGCTCTTCCCCCGGATAATCAGATGGCTCAGTCCCTCTGCTCAAATGTCACCCCCTCCTCAGAAAGGCTTTCTCTGATCACTGCAACATGCAATGCACACACCACATACGTATTTCACGGCTCGCAAACTCCCTTCACCCTCCGCTCTGTAGCTAATCTACATCTGGCTGGAGTTAAAGATGACCTGACTTAGGCTGTGGGTCTGAGTCACAGAGACACAGAGCCAGGCTGCAGCTGCCTCCAAACGTGGATTCGTAGGCCCCTTGAGACTGTGCCTCCCCTCCCTGGGCTGACCCTGATGGGTCGTGGAGATACCTGTATCTCCCCACACCTGTTTTTAAATGAAATAACAGAGGCTTAGAGATGGGGCAGATCTTCCCAGAGTGGCTATGCAGGGACCAAGAATCTCCATCTTTTCTGATTCCTGGCAGGATTGGCATTCTCTAGAAGCAAAACCTGAAAGAGGCTGCTAGCTGGTTGAGGCCCCTGAAGGCAGCATTAGGGAAAGCTCTTTATCTGCAAAATGAGGGTAGAGGCCCCTTGTGGGGCTGTTGAGGAGATTAAATGAGAATGTTTATGAAGCACCCAGCACACGCCTGGTGCAAAGGAGGAGCATGTTTGTTACTGCTGTTGTTATCAACATTATTGCAAGCACTTGTCTCATACCGAGTTTATGTGGCTTATGTGGCTTTGGAGTCTGTCTTAGTTCAAATCCCAGATCTGTTACTTAAGGGCTGTGTGATTCTGGGCAAGTTATTTAACTCCTCTGTGTCTCAGCTATCTCATGCATAAAATGGGGGTAATCATGGACCTACTTCATAGGGATCTTGTAAAGATGAAATGAGATCACGTGTGCAAAGTGCTCAGCAGGGTAGCCAGGTACATAGCCCGTGCTCATCAAAGATTACTATCACCATCACCTTCATCATTATCACCACCAACCCCATCACTACCATCAACATCATCTTCATCATCATCATCATCATCATCATCACCATGCCCATCATCCCCATCACTACTATATAATCATCTTCATCATTATCTCCATCACCAGCACCATCATCCCCATCACTACCATCATCATCTTCATCACCATCATCATCATCATCATCCCCAATCTCATTATTCCAATCTTTCCATGGAGTCAGGCACAATGCCAGGCCCACAGAAAGGCTCTATACATCTGCTTGTTGACTGATTTCCAAATCCCCACCCCTTGGTTCCCAGGGAAGCTTTTGTTTCTCCCAAAAGAATTGCTTAGAGGATTTCTCAACTCGCAAAAACTGTTCTGAATACAGGAGAAATCACAGGCAGGTTGAACGTGCACTCAAGATAGTTTGATTCATTGAATACTAAACAAACATTAAAATCTCACCTCTTTTAAGGGCATTAATGAAAAGAAGACTTTAATTGTTCTGCAAATAAAAAGACAGCGTAAAATTTACAAAGACTCCCAAGGCCCCACCCTATCTTCTTCCAAAGCGATTTCTAAACTGAAGCTGATTTAAGTCTCAAAATCCTCCCCAGGGACCCCCAAGGGGAACAACCAGTCAGGACGCACTGTGACCCTTCTCCCCATGCAAACGTCTTCTCCTGGGGACACCCTCTTCTCCCCAACCTGCGGTGCACAGTTCGATGGAACTCTCCAGAGAAACTCTGCTTCTGGCTGGCTCTCCTTATGTATTCATTAGCAGACTTGAAGTGTGGTCATCTTCGGAGTCATGCCAGCACGGGGACACTCGATAATGCCGGGTTTATCTTCTTCTTCTGGAGGCCTTGGTGTTGCTGTGAATCTCTGAGGTTTCGGTTTGACTCCAGGCTTATCTTGTCCTTCACCTCCCCAATCTCCTCGCTCTCAAAACTGTCTTTCTTTTTTTCAGGGCAAATCTACAAGAGAATTCTCAAGCAGATGGTTGAGTTCTCAGAAACCACTAGAGTCAAAGACTTGACAAAACAAGGGATGGAGGGGTGTATTCGTTTACCCAGGGCTGCCATAACAGACTCTTACAAACTGGGTGGCTTCGAATAACAGAAACCTATTCTCTCCTCGTCTGGAGGCCAGAAGCCTGAAATCAAGGGGTCGGAAGGGTTGGTTCCTTCTGAAGTTCGGAGGGAGAATCTGTCCAGTACCTCTCCTAGCTTTTGGCGGTTCTCAGCAACAACCTCAGTGTTCCTCGGTTTGTAGCTGCATTGCACCAATCTCTGCCTCCTTCTGCACAGGGGCTTCTTTCATCTGTTCTCTGTGTCCTCTCTTCTTATTAGGACACCAGTCCCAGTCATACTGGGTCCAGTGTGACCCCATCTAAACTAACTACCTCCGCAAGGACCCTATTTCCAAATGAGATCACATTCTGAGGTTCCAGGGGGACATGAATTCTGGGGAGATACTAGATACAGGGGGCAAGAATTTTAAGAGCTTATTTTGTACCGTCCCCCACAGGGACCCTCTCTGAGAGCCTCCTCCCTCCCACCCTCCCCTGCGTAGGATAGAAAAGGTGGGGGAAGTGTCGAATTAGCAAGAGAAGCATCATTGTGGCTCTTCTGCGGGAGAACTTGGTATTTTCAAACCATTTTCGCAGCCAGTAATGTCACTATGATGTCATAATGACCACGGAAGGAGCATGGCCTTCCTCATCTTCCAATGAAGAAACAGCTCAGAGAGGTTAGGCCACTTGCCCAAGGTCATATGGCTGCTAAGTGGAGAGCGGGGCCCAGAACCCAAGCCTTCTCCCCCAAGTCCAAGGCTCTTTCTGTCTCCCCATTTTCTGGTGAGTCTGCAATGAAAAAGAGGTGACTTCGAAACCTGTTGGGGGTTCTGGGGAGAAAATGCCTTTTGAGAAAGTAAGAGGGCGCAGAGGAGTGCCCCAGAAAACAGCAGCGGAAATGAGGAAGCCGGCACGTTTTCCCCTGAAAAGAAAAACTAATCAAGAGAAGCCAGAGGTTGTTGAGTCTCCTTTCCTGCTGTTCCCTCAGACAAGTTCTTAGAATCCTGCTGCAGGCTCCTTAGGCTAATTCCCTCTTCACTCCCCCAGTGCAGCTTTAAAATCTGCCAAGAGATGAAAGTGAGGGGCTGATGTTCGTCTGGAGGGTGGGACATGCTCAACCAGCCTGCAGGGGTCACTCTGGAGGGCTGGGCCACATCCCTTCACACCACATGGCACAGGGCTGGGCCACAAGGGGTCATGTGCGTGCCAGCCAGCCAGCCAGAAAGCATAGCATCACCCTGTTCGCTTAATAAATGGCCAACAAGCTAGAGTTTGATAACTAGCCTCTTCGACCCCATCTGCCTTGGGGTTGCTGCCCCTGATATTCCCTCTGCCCAGAATATTCTTCCGCAGACAGGCGCAGGGTCACCGCCTCACTTGCTTCAAGGCTCTGCTCAAAATCATCTCATCTTTGAGACCACCTATGGCCAGCCTTCTTAAAACTGCACCCCCAGCGCCCCAGGGCTCCCTCCGTGCATTTTCCTCCGACATCCTCCATATTATCATTTTAAATTTTGTGTTGTCGATCCCTCTATGTTGTAAGGCCCACGAGAGCAGGGATGTTTGCCGGTGACGTTCACTCTTGAATCCCTAGCGGCTGCCGTATTAACTGGAACTCAATAAATATTTGTTAAAGAAATCAATACATGAATGAATTAATTTACTACAGGATTCGGCGTGGCAACGTGAGGCTCTGGATTCAGATTCTCTAGCATTGAATCTAATTCCTCATTGCCGAGCATGTGACCTTGGGCAAGTCAATGTCTCTGAGCCTCAGTTTCCTCATCTGTAAAATGAGGATAATAAGAGTGCCTACCTCGAAAGACTGTGAGCAGGTTCGACAGAGACGGATCCAACAGTGCTTTGTATACTGCCAACCCTCCCCATATAGATCAGCTCGCTACATTATTATAGATTTGTGGTCTTATTTGGGGCAGAAGACTGCAAAGTTCTGCTGGGGAGAACGAGGTGAGGGAGACATACCCCATGTCCTCAGGGGCCTTAGAGTTTCAAGGCCTCCAACAAAGCTACCAGTATCTGTGCCAGTGCCTGCCACGGAGTGGGCATGCAGAAGAAGGTGGCAGAAAAATAAGGAGAAAATGCCTCATTCCCCGGGGTCCTGACAGAGGATGGTTCCGTCTTCCAAGGCCTCATCCAAGGGAGGCAGCGAATAACTCAGGGGTGAGGGATATTGCCAGGGGAGCAGTGTCCAGATGGAGTGGGTTGCCTGTTGGTTTTGTCCACCCTACGGGGCCCTCCTCACCACAGATTCTCCTTGGACATCTGAGGTTCAAATTCTGGCTCTGTGTCTCTGGAACAAACCATTTGACCATTCTTGCCCCATCAGCAACATGAGGGAATAGAGCCCCCTCTTCCAGCTGGCTGTGTGTCTCTGGAACAAACCATTTGACCATTCTGGCTTCCAGTTGCCCCATCAGCAACATGAGGGAATAGAGCCCCCTTGTAACTATGACACTCATGGGTCCTTGGTGGTCTCCCTTGGTCTGACCATGCCATTTTTCCACCTGGAAGCCTTCTAGAAAGAGACACATCTCACAGATTCTATCCTGACCCATAAAACAAGTATTGATGGGGCTGCTATTCTGGGTCCAATCCTAGTGCCAGGTGCCCAGAGTGTAGGCCTCGGTCTTGGCAGTGAATGGGCTCCAGTCCCAGGTCTGCTCTTGTTTACTGAGTGACCTTATAAAAGTCACGTGACTTCTCTGTCCCCATTCTCTTCATCTGTGAAATCACAATAAAACCCCTTTATCCCACAGGGATAATGAAATAACAAAGCCCGAATAAAACACTCACAACAGTGCCTGGCACACAGTAGGGGCTCAGAACAAATTCCCTCCCTTCTCATCCAGCCTGGGAGGAAGGGGGAGATCAGGTGGCCTCGGCAGTGATGAGGAGAAGGAGGAAGGAGAGAAGAGAGAGAGCAGTGAACAGGGACCGAGTTTTTGCATCTAACCTTGCACAAGGTTAAACGTGATCACCCATTCTGCACATTATTATTCCTATTTGACACAGAAAGAAACTGAGGCTCGGCAAGATCAAGCAAGGTGCCCAAGGTCACATAGCCATTAATGGACAGAGCAGACTTCAAACCAATTTCTTTCTGTTGCCAAAGCTTTTATTCTTACTGTGCTATACCGACTGCCTCTCGCGGAGTTCACATTTGAGCCTCTAGTTCTCTCAGCCCACTTGGCCAAGCCGGAGGTGCAGAAGGAGGAATGGGCACGAGACCTGGCACAGAAGAGGCAGCAGAGGCCGTGTCTCCAGGGCCATGATGACATTACTGCTTTCTACCGAGCTGGAGAAGGCCATGTTATCACTGTCTGCCCAGGGGGACACTGGCCCTGGGCTGGGAGCTGGGATGGCTCCGAGCTCTCAGAATCATTTCTGCTCTAACAAGATTGAATGCTGTGAATCTGTACTCAGAGGCCTTATCTATTAGTTGATTAAAAGGCATAGATCAGCCTGCCTGGGACCCGCCAGCACCATTATGAATAAGACGTGTCAGGGAATCTTTGGACGTAACCAATGCCTTTGAAGTTGCCACGGCGACAGTTAATAAAACTTCTTCGGAGTCTATCTCGGCACATCGGCTCTGCTGCCAGCAGTAAAATTTGGACTAGCCTTTGAAGCGGTTTGTATTTAAATGAGCCGTGAGTGCCATATCTCAAAGTTCCACACCCTCGGATTAAAAACAACCATAGCCATCAGAAACAAGCTTGTCAAACAATTATTCCAGGCTAACATAAGTAGTTGTGAACCACATTAAGGGCTGTCCAAGATTATGGAGAGGCAGTAAGAACACCTTAACAGCCACATACATGGTCGCTGGAGCCAAACTGCCCAAGTTCAAATCCAGGTTCTACTACCTCCTAGCTTTGTGTCCCTGGGCCAGATACATAACCTCTCTGTGCTTCTGTTTCTTCATCTATAAAATAGAATAAACCTTAGTAACTATTTCAGGGAGTTGTCAGGATCAAACATGTTAACATAGATGCCTTAGTCTGTGTGGGCTGCTATAACAAAGTGCCACAGACTGTGTGGCATATAAACAACAGAAATTTATATGTCATAGTTCTGGAGCCTGGGAAGTCCAAGTTCAAGGCTCTGGCAGAGTCAGTGTCTGGTGAGGACCTGCTTCCTGGTCCACAGATGGCTGTCTTTTCACTATAACCTCACGTGGCAGAAGGGGAAGGGGAGCTTTCCTGGGCCTCTTCTAAAAGGGCACTAATCCCATTCATGAGGGCTCCACTCAGCACCTCCCAAAGGCCCCATCTCCGAATATCATCACATTGGAGAGTTAGGCTTCAACAGACAAACTTAGAGGGGGACACAAACATTCAGCCTATAGCCACAGAAGAGGCTTAGAATGGTCCCCAGCACAAATTAAGTGCACGTTCATTTACTTCGTAAACATTTATTGTGCATTGTGTCTCCAATTTTTCATGTCTCTCTGATCCATACCCTCTGATAGCGCCTGTCCTTCTACACTGACTCTGAGCTGGACCTTGTGACTTCATCTGGCCACAGGAATGCAGTGGATGTGATGGTGCTCCAGTTCTGAGCCTAGATCTCAAGAAATCTTTTTCGGTTCCATTCCCTCTCTTGGAAACCTGATGTGGCCATGCGAATGAATCTGGGCTAGCCTGCTACAGGATGAGAGACTTGGGAGGGAGGACCTAGAGTCTCTGGGTCATCCGATGTGTCAACTGAGGCCATCCTAGACCAGCCTGTGGTCAGCTGACCACCAAACCTGTGAGAAAGCCCAGCCCAGAAGGCAGAGCTGACTCTCTAACCTCCAGCTGACTCCCCAACCTCTGGCTGACTCAGAAGATGCATGAGAAATCCCAGCTGAGACCAGAAGAACCATCCAGCTGTCCCCCAGACTTGTATTAAATGCTTCCTGTTTAAGTCATTTTGAGTTTGAGTGGTTTGTTATGCAGTAATACTTAACTCATACAGAACCGACTACATACTGAGAAATGCAGTAGGCATGGAGGAAGCAGTGGTGAATGAGATGCTGCTCACACCTTCAGGGGTTTGCTGTCTAGAAGGAGAACAACACACACACAAAACTCCATCACACTGAGCTTTTCAGGCTCTCCCTACCCGAACGCACCTCCCCTCCTCCACCCCAAGAAGAAGAAGGGGCATTCTAGGCAGAAATACCAGCGTGGGGAAAGGTATGGAGGTGTGACAGCCTTTCTTTCCCACTACTGCCATTGTCCAGTGAGCAGGGGATCTGAGGATCCCATCCCTCCACAATAAGAAATAGGGAGGAAAAACAAGTACCAAACAACCCTTTCCATGTCACCACAAGAGCGTGGCACTTTAAATGACTCATGTCACCATCCCGACATCCTAAGGTGGTAAGATTTTGCAGAGAGGTTAGGAGACTTGCCTAAGACCATACGGTTAAGAAGTAGTACAGATTCCTCTCCCAGCATTGTGGCACTCACTGTGCTCTAGCTTTGGAATTAGAGAGACCGGGGTTCAAATCCCTCGCTAACTTTATTTTTTTGGCCCCTCACTAGCTGTGTGACCTCAGGTTAAATATGACTCACCTGCAAATAAGGTGACACACCAAGAGCTGAATAATCAGCAGCCATTTGTTATTATTATTTATCATAATTCAAGATAGCCTGATTTAACGGAGATGATGATATTAGGTGGAAAGAGGGGAGTGAAGGAAAGGGGTGAAAATGTGTCCTCTCCCCACCCAGCCTATGGGTCCTGGGGTCTACGTGCCTTTGGGAACTGGAGTTTAGAGAGCAGGGCCACTACCTCCTCCTGTCCCAGGAAGGACACCAACCACATGAGGGTCTGCCTTCCCACCTCCGACTGGGCTACTGCCCACTGCACCAGGACCTGCCCCTACGAGGAAGGAGGATACATCATCGAGGAGAATCCATGGCTGAATTCTTCCCAAAGACATGCAGGCTGCACACAGTCTGTTCCCACTGGGCTCTTGAACATCTGAGCTCCTTCTGCTACTTCTAAGGGAGGTTCTGTGGCAGACTGTGTCTCAGAAACCTTGGATGAACCCATGTTTGCCCTCAAGAGGTGGGC
Organism: Pteropus alecto; assembly: GCF_000325575.1. Classification (NCBI taxonomy): domain Eukaryota; kingdom Metazoa; phylum Chordata; class Mammalia; order Chiroptera; family Pteropodidae; genus Pteropus; species Pteropus alecto. The sequence goes on from NW_006437736.1 coordinate 3,464,515, forward strand.
TTCCTACTAAGGAACAAGGCCAGCCTCATTGGCATATGCAGTTGCACAGTACCTTGTGCTTGGTTTAATGCTCTCTTGTCACCGTCTTGAATTTCCTAATAAGTTTTATCAAGGAGCCCCGCATTCTCATTTCGCACCAGGCCCTGTGAATCGTGTCAACTGTCCTGCTTGGGGTCTAGTCCAGTGAAGATCCTCTGGGTAGATCGGCATCAACAGGGACCAAAGCTGCACCCCCATCGGTCAGGTAGACTTGAGTACGCATTCCTTCAGCACCTGCTGTGGGCCAGGACAGGGCTGAGTGCTCAGGTAGGTACAATAAGCCAAGGACTCAACCTTCAAAAACTCTGCATGGCCCAACTGCGCTCCTGATTTCCCTTAAACCTGTTCCCTTCCTCCTGCCTTTCCACTTCCTCCACTCACTGAAGTGTGCCACTGTCCTCCCCGTCCCTCCAGTTGGAATCCCAGGGGTCATCCTGACACTTTCCTCCCCTTCAGCCCTATGTGTAGATCAGGAGTAAGTCCTGTAGGTTTTATCTTCAAAACTTAGTCCTAATCCGTGCACTTCTCTCTGTTCCCACTGGAACCTCTTCCTCCCTTGGGGGCTCCAATAGCCTCTTAACTGGTCTCCCCACCTCCGCTCTTGCCCTGTCCCATTCATTCTCTTACCAGAGAAATTAAAATGTAAATAAGATATCACTCCCTTAATCTTAAAGCCTTCCGTTCACTTTCTGTTGCCCTTTGTATAAACTCTCACCTCTTAACCTTGGCCTCAAGCCCTAGGATGTAGTCTCCCTCTTGCTCATGATTATCACGACAACCCGGCCTCCTTCTCTGAGTACGGCGAGCTCTTTGCCACCTCAGGGTCTTTGCACATACTGGTCCCTAGACCTGAATCACATTCCCCTTGCTGTTCCAGAGCTGGCTGCCTCTTCCATGAGTTCTGAACAGAAATGTTTCAGCTCCAGGCAAGCTTTCCTTAACCACTCTGTCGAAAGGTGTTTCAGCCCTGCTTCCTTATCTTGTATCACATCTTGTTTTTCACCCATCACTTTTCACAATTCACTTTTCCTCCATGACCCACCCCTGGAGACTGTAGGCTCCATGAGGGCAGAGATCTTCTCCTTTGCCTGAGTCACTCTTAACCCCAGTACCAGACACACTGTCTGGGACATAGTCAGTGCTCAATATTTGTTGGCCAAATGAATGAATGAATGAATGAATGCGTGGAAAGCAGGGAGGCAGGAAAGAGCACATGTGTCTGGCGATCTGGGAGGAGTGCTGAGTGGGTGGAGAACGAGCAGTGAGGGATGCGGCTGGGGAAGCAGTAGGGGTCAGACCCCGAAGGCCTTGTCAGCCGTGCTAAAGGGCCTGGCCTTCGAGGGTCGTGAGAAACCTACGAAGAATTTAAAGCACGACAGGATCTGTTTTGGACAGTACGTTGTGGTAGTTGCGCAGAGGATAAATTAGAAGGGGACAGGGGAAGATAGTTTTTATGACTCCAGGGAGCACATCCATCTATTTCACGCAGCCCTTTGTAGGGCTCCATAGGGCACAAGGCAGTGGGAGGGTGGCGGGGTGTTGCAGACAATCCTGCCTTCGACATGCTCTAAATGGGCTCACCTTTGGAGTTTCAGCATCCAGCTGACAAAGAAATGAGGTTTACACCTCACGTCTTGCAAGGAAGAGAGAGTGATAGAGTTATCAAAGGACACCGATCTCGTCTCAGATTAAGTCGTGAGCAAGAGAAGGGAAAACGATCCTCTGTGGTGCCATATTCTCTCTCTTTAATGTCACGTCTTTCAGACCTATCGAAGCAAAACGTGCTGCACACAGCAGTTGCATAATATCTCGAGGCTGCTGTATGGAGTCCATCTGGCTCTGTGAAAGGGCACCATTTCTAATGGTGAATTCCTTGACCAGAGAATTTTTAGAATTATTTCATATGCTCTCTCTCTTTTTTAAAAATTATTTATATCTTTATCCAGAGGGGAATTCAAATTTTCTTTTGCCCTGTTATGGGAAGAGAAGAAATTGGTTTTAAAAAAAAAATGACGAAAGAAGAAAGGAGGGATGGAGAGGAAGGATGGAAAGAAGAAAAGAAAAAAAGGACGGAAGGAAGGAAGGAAGGAAGGAAGGAAGGAAGGAAGGAAGGAAGGAAGGAAGGAAGGAAGGAAGGAAGGAAGGAAGGAAGGA
>NW_006437736.1:3466757-3485869 GCF_000325575.1 Pteropus alecto
TCGGTAAGAATAAGATAGACCAGAGACAAGTAACCCCCAAGAAATACTTCAGATCACTTTCTACCCATCTCCATGGGCTGTTCATGACTCAGAAGTCTAGCAACAATACATTTGGACAGCAAAGATATACTATTAAGGGAAGAAGAACATTGACATTTATTGAGCACCTACTGCATACTGTATTAGATTCAACGTCTGTTAAATCTCACGTCTTTCCTTCAGAAATCAGTATCTTATTACCTTTATGTTCAGATGCAAAAGCAGAAGCCTGAAAAATTCATTGATGTGGCTAAGGGTACGCAGACAGTAGACGGCTGTTAATGGCCAACACAGTGCGGGGCTTGGAGGGGTTCCAAAGAAGCGGAAGGCGAGGCCGCGCCCCCCAGGAGCTCAGTGTCGCCTGGGCAGAGAAGGAAGAGTCAGGCAGCGAAACGCGAAGTGGAGGAGAGGCTCCCTGCAGCTTTACATTTCTACATTTTAGGATGACCATTTGTTACTTGTCCCACATACCATATGGAGATATGATGCTGACATGGGCAGTTTAGATCTCAAGAGTGCTGCTTCATCAGAGCGTACCCAGCCTGTCCACGCCGTGAAACGAAACCATCGCGGGAGGGAGAGAAATCCGACTGCAGGCAGCGGCTCTCCCTGCCGTGCTGCCTGGGCTTCTCGGAGCCTAGCCCCCGGGTGAAGAGCTCTGGAGGCTAACCTGGCCCCACCTGCAGTTATGCAATATATAGACTAAGAGGGTAACCTAGGGGCCCAGACACAAGATTGCCTCACCCGAGGTCACACAACTGGCAAGTGGCCCCAGGTCACCTGGCTCCAGCCAAATCTTCCTTTATGCTTCCTCATGCCTCTTACTTCTCTGTACTGGATTTCCTCATGCTTCTCTAGATACTGCTTGGGTTCATTCATTCATTCATTCATTCATTCATTAAGTACCACTGAGCTCCTACTCTGTGGGGTCCTGAGGCTCCACAATGAACAAACTCAGATTCTGTCCCAGCACAGGTACTCCTAATAGATATGGTTGAGGTAGGTGCTTTGCGGGCCTCACCTTGGGCTTGGTTACAAGTTTTGCTTTAAATTATTTTTATTCCTGTTTCTTCTAATTTCTTCAGAAACTGCCATTCTTTCTTTCCAGATGCCATTTACAGCGACAGGAGTCAGCAGAAGAGCTCAGGCTCTGAATGGCGCCCCCTGGAGGAAGAGCATGGAACTAGCGGTCAAAGAAGCAGGCGCCACCCAACCGGCCATGTGGGATTTAGGCAAATCATCACTCACCGGGCTGCCATTCACGGAGTTCCCACCGTAATTAATAACACATCTTCATTCATTTACTCCTCACAGCAACCCCTCAAATCAGTAAATGATCTCCATTTTCGCAGGTGAATAAACTGAAGCTGAGAGGATCCGTATTTTGGTCAAGTCACACAGCTTATCTTAAGGGATGGAGCCTGGTTTGGAAAATGGATTTCCAACTCGGATCAGTCTGATTTTCCTTCTGCCTCGGCCTCTTTCTAATCTCTAAAATGGGGATTGCAGAATTTACTTTCACAGGGTTGCTCTGGAGCACATTTAAGGCAGCATGGAGAAGTCCTTAGTCCATGCTCAGTCAGTACCTTCATAAATATTTGGGGGGAGGGGACAATAAACTGAGCTTGGGCTGAGCACAGGGACTCCTGGGATCTGCTCTAGTCAACACCACTGGGTACTCCCTGGATATGGGTCAAAGGTCAAGGCTAAAGTTCTCTCTTGGCTTCAGTAAGCAAGTTCAAAATCACGTTTTTATCTTTCTGGAGGCCTGAACAAAGGGCTGTGCCTGGTGCCTCTGATCTCCTTCTCTCTTAGCAGAGGAGACCTAGGGCAGGCTCCATAATTCACGGGGACAAAACCATCACATGAGTTGACCCACGAGTGCTGTCATGAGCCTTTCTCCCTGGTAATTGTGACAGTTCACACAGTGAAGGGAAGTGCTGCAGCTATTTGAATTTCAAATGTGGCAAAGCTGCTGGAAACATCCTGGTGTGCAGGCGAGGTATATATCGCTCTCTTACTATCCCCATCACCAGTTTGGGGGTGCAGGTTTAAAGGTTACCTGGATTCTCAGGTAACCACCAACATGAAGAACCAAGCAGGGCTCAGGGAAGGGAAGATAAGATTTAAAAACTCAGCCTAAGAGCCTCCATCTCCTCTTCTTAGCCAGGGAGCAGATGCCTGAGACCATGCATTCTGCTCCCTCGTAATGCTCTGGGACCTCTGAGATCCTGGGTGGATAACCACCTTTCTAAGAGTTAGAATATACTTTTAAACCCTACTTCCAAAAAAATTATAAAGCTCTTATTCAGAGGTTGCTTTCCAAAGCCCCGAATCGTCAAATCTTCCCAACAGCCTCCTGGAGGAGAAGTTGTTATCCGCCCTTCTAGATGAGGCAATTGAGGCTCAGAGAGGTTAAGGGCCACACAGCTTAGCAGCAAGACAGCTGGGATCTGGGAACGAATCTTCAGAATTTGAGTCCAGCCTCTTCTTGCCATCTCATATCTACCGGACACTCCATTTGACTGAAGGTGAGTCTTTTCTCTGGGATTGAGGACTTTGTTGGCATCAATGGTCACTCTGGGGACAGACACAGAGGCTGCTGAAGCCCGGGTTGAAACTCTGCTGACTCCAGGAAAGACCCAGATGACACTCTGACCTCTTCGCAGTCACCTAGGGTTTGCCTCTCAGCCCACATGGTAGGGGCAAAGGGGAGGAATGATCCTGGTCTTTGGGGTGTCTCATTTTCTGTGTCCAGGCTCTAGCACACACTGGATGTCTAGTCTCTATAATTTATGAAGGACGTGCCAACCATGTGCCCATTCCCTGTCCCCCACTCCCAGTCTGCTTGGTGTTAGGCCCTCCCCAGTCTCCACACGGTCCCTCCTCCCACTGTGCCAACCAGATGCCCATTCCCTGCCCTCCCTACCCCCAGTCTGCTTGGCCCTCCCCAGTCTCCACACGGTCCCTCCTCCCACAAGCCACCGCAAATAAACATGCCATTCAAGTAAAGATAGAGTGCTTGTTAGGAAAGATGGTAGCTTCAGAACAAGTCCCTTGGATCACCTTTCCACCCAGATCTACCCCCAGCATCTCCTGTTTAGGAATCCTGCCTGAGCTAAAAACTTCTCCCCAAGGAGGGGCCCCCTGCCCAAGGCTCTGATTCTTCTTTATTTACACAGCACTTAGCATTGTGTTTACTAGACTTTGTTGAAGCAGTATCTCCTACCTGGGGTATACTCCCATCTGTGGAAGGCAGAATCACCACCCTCCAAAATAGAGCCAAAGCCTCTGAAGATGTTCCCTTACATGACAAAAATTATTTTACAGATGTGAGTAAATTAAGGACTTCGAGATGGGGAGATCATCCTAGATTATTGGGGTGATCGTCCTAGATTATTGGGGTGGGGGCAATGTAATTACGAGGGTAATAGAGGGAGGCAGGAGGGTCAGACAGAGAAGAAGATGGGGTGACTAGCAGAGGTCAAAGAGAGAGATTTGAAGATCCCGTACTACTGGTCTTAAAGATGGAGTAAGGAGCCACAAGCCAAGGAATGCAGGTGATCTCAAAATACTGGAAAAGGCAAGGAAGTAGATTCTCGCCCAAACCTGCAGAAGTAACACAGCTCTACTGACGCCTTGATTTTAGGGTTTCTGACCTCCAGAACTGTAAGATAATATCTTTATGTTATTTTAAGCCACTAAATCTGTGATTCATTCTCCACAAGAATCTGTGTCTCAGAATTGGCTTCTGGGAACCTAACCCCCACCAAGGTCTTTGCTCAAATGCGATCTTATGAAGGAGACTTTTCTGGATTGCCCTATTAAAATGGCCTCTTCCCCTGCCCCAGCAACTCTCTGCCTCCCCCGTTCTTGCTTTTTCTCCAGAAAACTTATCACCAGCCAGCAGAGTCTATATTAGATTGATTGACTGACTGACTGACTGATTTTCTCTCTTCCCCACTGGAATATAAGCTCCACAAAGGCTGAGACTTTGTGTTGTTTGTGGCCGTATGCTTTTCTAGACGCTAAGGCTGCAACAATGAACAAAACACAGTAAAGGCTGAATAAATAGTTCAAAACAGAATGAATAAATGAGCGAGTGAATAAGTGAGTGGCTTCTCTGCTCAGTCACTCGTCTCCCTAGTTGCCTCCTCTAGTTTCTGGCTTCCTGACTGCCGATTTCTCCGTGTGGACCGTCTGGGACATCCCAGTCCCTCCACCCCGCGTGCCGCCAGGTCATACCAAGTTTCTCCTTGAGAAAACTAATAAGAGAATCAGCTGTGCCACTTCATTTTCTCCAACTCTTTCTGATCAAATGCATCAAATGCATCCCACTCCTTTGTGTGTGTGTTTGTGTGTGTGTGTGTGTATTTTTTTTAGAAGAAAGTTGGCTGTCCTGGGAATCCTGTACACCAAGTCAAGGCCAGAAGATTCTAGGATGGCAAGCAGACTAAGTGCCCCACCCCATCCCCTAAGCTCTTTACTTAAGAGTCTTCCTAGGCCTCCAGGACACATAATTCTCACCAGATTTGTAGACTTTTAGCTTTTCATTAGTCTCTTATCACTTATCTTGGAACCATTACTTGCTGGGAGGAAAAAAAAAGAAGAAAAAATGGGGGTGGGGGGAGAGAACCCACAGACCTCTGTATTTACGACCTAATTTCCTAAAATTTTGGAGCCCCGTGAAGAAAAGTGAGCAGATGTTAGGATAGTTTGCAAAATAAATAATATCAAATAATCCTTCAAAAGCAATGCTCTGCAGTATAGCAATACACAATTAAACAATAAAAAATTTTTGGCATCCAATGGGCAAAAAAGCAAATAAAACCTACAGTCTTCTCTACTTTTCAAATACAAATTAGGTTATAGCCCAGAAAGGAGGAAAGTGATTAGGGCTAACACTCTATTAAATTCTAACAGGACCCAAATTACTTTCAAAATTTCTTGCTTAATTGGAAAAAAGGATCTGAAAACATTCACTCGTTCATTCATTTACTCATCTACCCACATTGCTACTGTTTAATGAACACCAGCTATGCACCCCATGGTGCACCCTAGAAATGCAAAGATTGGATGATCCCTCACTGTCCTCCAGAGTACGAAAAATGTGTAGACCAACAATGTTTCAAACAAACTGAATCCAGGGGCCCCCATCCCAGACCTAATGAAATCAGAACTTCTGGGAGTGGAATTGGAATTCTATATTTTAAGTAAACACTGCAGGTGAGTCACAAGCACATTAGAGAACCACTGAACCATCATCCCCACAGGAACAGAGAGGCCAGTTCTGTCTCCTCCTCCAGTGTCCAGTTCAGGAGTGAGCACAAGCTGGCAGGCGTGTCAGCTAGTCGGTAGACGTCAGACTAAACTCGCGCCTCAACAATGCTGAGCTGTGTGATTTGGGCAAGTCACTTTCAATGTGGAGCCTCATTCTTCTCATCTGTGAAATGGGAGAAATACTACAAACTTGCAGAGGTCATTGTGAGAATTTAAAGGAGATTCCGATGGCATGCCCTTGGCTCAGGGTCCGGCTTGGTGTAAGCTTTTACTGAGTGCAGCTGTCATCTTTACTGTCTTCAAACTGATGGGGCCTCAGCCCTCCCACTCACTTCCACTGTCTCTTTTTCTCCTCATTCCTTTCCCAGTCTCCCTTCTTTTCACCTTCCATTCAAGGAATAATTATCATGTGACTTGTAGGTTCCCAGCACTGTCTCAGGCAGTTGAGAAGTTCAAGTATGATCATTACAGACGTGGATCCAGGCCTGGTGGAGCATACATTCTCATGGGGAAGAATTTATAAAAACATGTGACCAAACAAACAAAATAATCAAGGCTGTGCTAACTTCCACGAATGAAATAAAGAAGGTGCAGAGATAGAGAACGAGAGAGGGACCTTAACTAGGAAGCATGTTAAGGAAGATCTCTCTGAAGAGGCAACAGTTATATGGTGGCTGGAAGGATGAGAAGGGCTTGGAGATGAAAACCTTCCAGGGAACAGCATGGGCGAATGCTCTGGAAAGCAGGCGTGAGCCTGGGTGTTTGGGGAGAGGTCAGTGTGGCCACATGAAAAAGGCAAAGGCGTGAACCTAGGTGGGGAAGCTGAGGTCAGATGATATGGAGACTTATACGCTGGGTCACGGGTAGAATATTTAACAGGCCTCCACAGCATCAGAATGGATGCCGAGCACAGTGTTGAAGCAGAGGCCTCGAGAACCCAAATGTGCCAGGTGTTAACCCCTCACTGCTGGATTACGAGAAGCTATTGTGGGGGTGGAGGGGTTTCCAGGTAATGAGCCGGATAAGACTTCTAATAACCAGCATAGCCTCACCAATGAATAACAGCTAAATATCAGCCCATCAGATAAGTCCTATGAAGGCATTTAGATTTTATTCTACGCACAACGGGAAGCCACTGATGGGTAAAGCAACAGAGGGATAATGCCAGCAGGATGACATTTTAAAAAGCCCACTCTGATTGTTGTGTGCGATGAACAACAGGGGCCAGAGTCGGGGGAGGCCTCTTTGCTGGTCCAGGGGAGATAGGAAGCCAGGGAGGGGCAGTGGAAGAGGAGAGGTAGGGCCAGTTGGTAGTCTCAGTGCAGCCCACGTGGATCCCAACATGCACTGGAGCCCACCTCACCAATAGGCTCGGCAGAGGGAATGTGTAGCCTGAGCATCCCAGCCAGCAACCGGACAGACAAGGTAGAGGTGAGATTTCTGACCTGCAGATGCCTGCCCAGGAGAAAGAGGCTGAAGATGAGAAATGAGAGGCTAACTGTTCTGAACGCTTCTCCGCATTACGAACATCCCCAGAGCTAAAGTTCAGACCCGGCTCGTGTCAAACAGAGACAGCCAACCTTATTATTAAGCCAGGCATGTCTGGCTAAGGTTAAAACCTTTAAGAAGAAAAAAACACAGACATTTGAAGTGCTGTTATCTATGAATTACAGCACCATTAAAGACGTGCAATTATTAGCACTTCACGCGTGTGGATGACTGTCTTTATGTTCAAGCAACAAACAGTTTGTTCTTCAAGAGACAAGTGTTAGCCACACTTCCATAGCTGTTAACAATCACGAGAATAAAATAAAAAGGTGACGCCTTATGTTTGCAAAACACATTACCATTTGCTAATTGCCTAATCCTGGCACAAACAGGAGTGCTTTCTTCAGCTAAACAGATATCAGATAGGAAGTCTTTGAAAGGTGGTGCCATCCTTTTGCATTTAAAGTTATTTCACCTGGAGCAACTGCCCTCTGAGAAGCAAGGGGCTGTAGTCTTCTGATATTAGAATTTGTTTTTCCATCAAGATAATTCGTACAAAAAATCCGGTGCTAGTATGTCTTTGGGTCTCATCTTTGGGGTCGCTAAATTGAATGGCTCCAAGAACTCAAGGGGGGAGTCAGGGCAATGATAGCAGTTTACTGGTTAAAAAGAAAAAGAGAAGGAGAAGTTCTCTGAGGGCTGATGCCTTTTATCTGTTGGATGATGTGTTTCCTGAAAGCACAGATATTTGCATTTCCAGAGGACAAAGCATTGAGCATGTAAAGAATATTCTAATGTCTCTCAAGGCTGCAGCAGGAAAAGGGCAGGCTTCATTTGAGTATTCATACACAGCTCTATTTGCGTTAAACACCACACCCCCACCTAAGGGAATCCATCACTGTGTTCTGCACAGTTGACAGAAGACAATTCTTAAAAGGCGATCTTATTTCTGTGGCCTAGAAAGGCACAAATGGATGATGACTTCCCATCTTCAGTAGAATGGCTTACAGACCATCCTCCTCATGCTTGCTAATGCATTAAAAGGGGGTGCCGTGTGAAACGCCCCTGCCCTCGATCTTCTTCACACTTCCAGAAAACAACATCACGAGTGTTGTAACCCAGAGCACAATCGGGGATACCAGAGTCAGTGCCCTGGGGTCTGGCTGTGCCACCTTAGAGCTGAGCCAAGCCCAGCTCACGTTTCTGGGCCACTTCTGAATGGCCTCCCCATTAGAAAACAGCCTCAGGAGAGGCCAGCCGGGGCAGAGGAGACAGGTGAAATGCAAATCAGTCCCTGCAGCTGTGATCGAGCAGCTCTAGATCAAGGTCCAGGCTATCTGGGGGCAGTACTGGGATGACAGCAAGAAAAGGCAAACAAGCCTCCACACCCATTGCAGCAGGTTGAACGGTGACCCTCGAAAGATACATCCACATCCTAATTCCCAGAACCTGTGAGAATGTGACCTTATTTGGGAAAAGACTCTTTGCAGATGTAATTAAATTAAGGATCTTGAGATGAGAGGCCATCCTGGTGGGCCCTAAATCCAACGATGAGTGTCTTTGTGAGAGAAAAGCAGAGGGAGATCGTAGATAGGCAGAAGAGGAGGAGGTATGGGCGCCATGGAGGCAGAAACTGGAGTAATGTGGCCACAAGTGAAAGAATGCTGGCAGCCGCCAGAAGCTGGGAGAGGCAAAGAACTGATTCTTCTTCCCTAGAACCTCAAATGAGTGCTGTCCTGCTGACGCCTTGATTTTGAACTTGGGTCTCCAGAACTTCGAGAGAACACATTTCTATTGTTTCAGGCCACCCACAGGAATCTAATACACACAGAGGACATGATCCACAGGAGCTTAGCCTCATCTGTAGCCCAAGCTTTCTCATGGACCCTAAGAGCTCAGAGATGGCTTTTGACCTCTGAAATCACATACAAAATTCTGGGTGCTCATGCATTTTTGAGGGGAAAGTGTTCACAGCTTTCATCAGTCTCTCAGATGGGACCAGGAATCCAAAATCTATCAAACACCACAGATCTCCATAAGGCCCAGAGCTGTCCAGGGTCACACAGCTCATGACTCATTCACTCATTTGTTCTAGCAATCATTCTGCAAAGATTTACAAAGCACCTACTATGTGCCAGGGGACTGGGTGTGCGCTAAATTAGCAGAGACAGATTTCCCACTACAGGCTGGGAAAATATAGACAGAGAGACAAGTGTGACATCTGGATTTTCTGCCCACTAGGTCCAAATTCCCTTAGACCTTGAATGCTTGCTGCATCTGGAAGAGTGTGGCAGTCAGGATAAGCCTCCCAGAAGCTCTGAGTCAATCACAGTCTTGAAGCTCACACACTTAGAATGCTCCGGAAATTCCAATATGGCAACCATACACCTGACTGCCCGTCTCACCCAGAAGTGGCCTCAAATCCTCGTTTAGATCATGCGTCTGCATCGGTGGTACTGAAAACATAGCTCCAGAGCTAGCTGCAGGTTAACTGCAGTCCACGAAGCTGCTGGAGGGCAGCGGTTGAGTGTCATTTCTGAATCCTCTTCTCCAGGCACCACATCGGTCACCTTGGAGAGTATTCAGAGGTTGTTTCCTGAATGAAGAATGAGCCAATGAACTGTCCCTGTTCCCATCCGTTCACCTTGGCTTAGGAAGAATCATAAAAACTCCATGTGGGCGGATGTGGGAAAATGAGTGGCACCGCCAGCTGGCTGAGGCAGATGCCCCAGAAATCCTGAGAAAAAATTTAAAACAGTCTCTACCTGCGCTGTCCAATATGGCACCCACCAACCACATGTGGCTAGGCAAATTTAAATTAATTAAAATTTTAAAAGTTAAAAACTCAGTTTCTCTCGTCATACTAGCCACATTCCAAGTATTTATAATGGCCACACATGGCCAATGGCTGTCATGTTGGACAGCACAGCTATAGAACTTTCCATCAGTATAGAGAATTCTTTTGGACGGCACAAGGATATGCCCTCTGGTGTCAAAATTCCATGTCAGGAATTACATCCTGGGGAAATAATAAAGGAAGAACAAAATATCCTGTACAGAAGGTCCAATTTAAAACAAGGGAAAGCTAGAAACATCCCCAATGCCACACAGGAGACTGGCTAAGCAGGCTACATTAACATGAAGGAAAATACGATGACCCCTCACATTCGTACTCATCACTCATTCCACGAATACTTATTGAGCACTGACAGTGTGCCAGGCCCTGTGTCGAGTGCAGGCAATAGATGCCAAACATGGCAGAGAAGGCCTCTGTCCTTGTCCTTTCATTCCAGAGCAGAAACAGATGATAAACACATCGATGAATTAAATTTTTTCTTTTTTCAAAATGTGTTACATATTGCCAGACAAAAAGCTTGCATGCAGAGGTGACTGGGGGAGAGTACTATTTACGAAGGGTTCTCGTGTGCGTCACCCCCCTAACCCTGTGAAGACTCAGTGGCTTCTCTTAGAGCATGTGGATCAAAGTCGGGGTCTGGGAATACAGGCACACAGCGTCAGGAGGAATGGCCAGTGTGCACCAACGACATCTCCACAAAAAACATGTGCACGGAGCACCAACTGGAAGAGAACTCAGAGGCACAGATGTTTGACTAACATCTGGCAAGTAAAGTTTGGGTTTCTTTGTTACTGTAATGCTGTGGAAGTTCATAGTTTTAAAGAAGAAATCTCAGCTAAGTATAGTTTTCCAAAATTAGGGCTACGCTGATGAGTTGCTGAGGGATGATGTGGCCACCTAGGGATGGTGCTGGTCACACTCAAGAGCCAGTTTGCCATCTCCTAGGCTCTGTGTCCTGAGCAGAATTAATTATGTTCTGTTCCATGCTCCTAATGGCCTTTATTCCTAACACATATATAGCTCTTGGACATGGAATTATAGTTAGCATCTGTCTTTTGGGTCTGCTTTAACTATTTGGATGGAGCATCTTAGACTGATGGAAGCTGGAGTATAAATACCCCAGCTGTCTTGCCCTGAAGGTAGGATAACTGTGAGATATGAGTTCCATGCTGGCTGCCAGGTGTCCTAGTGGGAACAACCTCCAGTCATCCTTTGGGGTAACTGGCTAATTAACACACCCTTTCCTGGTGGTCTTCTCGTTCTTGACTCATGTCTCTACCTTCTACCTTCACCTCCCACAGAAATCTCTAGCACTCCAATCCTTGCTTAGGGTCTGCTCCTGGGGAAAACCTAACCTAAGACCATCTTAGGTTAGAAACCTACCCTGTACAAGTGTCACAATTCAGAGAAAGACATCACACACCCAGAATGACACAATGTAGGCACTCAGCAAACTGGACTTGCCCTCCATCGTGGCTGCTTTTTCCTCGATTTTTCTGTCTGTTCCCATCGAGCCCTGCAAAGCTTCCCTGGGCTGCCTAAGTCATGCTCATTTATCCCCCCAACAGCTGTCTGGGCAATTACAGTTTCTAATTATAACTCATCTTTATAATTTGTTAGATCCATTAGCGCCACCTCCAACAAACTTCCATGGCTCTTATCTTGAATGTGTTAACCCTGCTCTGCCATGAGGAAGAGACAGGCGAATAGGTGTGCTTGTTAACGAGTGGGCTGTGAACAGGAAGCTTTTCACATTATCTCATTAAGAATCATCACCTAGAGCATGGGTCTCAAATTGAAGAGCGCCTCGGAACCTCCAAGGGGGCTTATTAGAGATGCATATTCCTGGGTCTCTCCTGTAGAGATTCTGATACAGAAAATCTGCATGGGGCATAGGAATTTGCATTTTAGCTACTTCCCCAATAGATTCCAATGCAGGCAACTCCCCGGTACACACTTGGGGAGACATGGTCCTTTTGTTCTTTACTTCCACAGGTGTTTGCTGGCTCAGTGCCTCGGCATCTTTTACCGGACACCTCCTCTGTCCCAGCCTTGAAAGTGGACTGGGATTACCATAATATTTGCCAAATGGGGACAGGGTCCATATCTGCCACTTTCAGTACATCGGGAACCAGCTTTAAACACGGAGTAGGTCCTCGATGAGGAAGGAATGCCAAAGCTTTTCTAGAATAAAAAAGAGATGTTGATTCTTCCACAGGAGCTAAGAGTCCTATCTCAATGAGGGCTCAATAGTTTTATGGGGACTCTGAGAGGTTAAAAAAAATGTACCCAAGGGGCATTTCCACAAAATTGGCTCATAACCCACTTCTCTTATATTCTTCTCTCTCAAGCAAAAAAAAAGGGAGGAGGGGGCTCTTTCCTCCTCTCCCAACCCCTATCCATCTCCTCAAACCTCAGAGAGACCTTTGACCTCTAGAGCTTTCTACCCTTAGTACCACTTGGCTCCACAAGGGATGGAGAAGCAGGTGGAGGGAGGTAATACAATCTCAATGTGTCTGGCCACACAGACCTAACTTACAGACTTGTTGCCCAGGAAGAAAAGGTCACACTTTGCAGTTCTTTGGGTTGACTTTTTTAAACACTTACTATATGCCAGAAATCCTAGGAGTGGAGAGGTGACTAAGCTAAGCCTGTTTATGGAACAGAATGAGTATTTCCTTTGTGCATGGCCACTCACCAGCCAGCAATTGACAAGAACAGAAATCAAATTGAGTGAGTCATTTTTTCAGGTCTGACAGGCTTCATCTTCCACTCATCCAGGTCTTGTGGACCCTGATTCATTTACTAGAAATATCCGGAGGGAACATAAGCACTTACGTGTTCATATGTTTACGGTGTTTCTGGGAATGAAGAGCCAGGAAGCTTTTTCATTTATTTTATAAAGTTAGCATAACGTTAAAACCACATGCAGTGGTATGTTCTAAAAATGGTAATGATAAGTCTTGACTAAGAAGAGTTCATTCTAATAACAGAATGCAGTTCGACATTAAGAAAATAATAGAATTCAATCACACCGATTGATCCAAGGAGATAAACAAATGATTTTCTCTGTAGATGACAACAGGTAAATTTAACAATCTGCTTAAGATTTGAAAAACTAAGAGTGCAAAATATTTTCTTACTGTTATGGGGAATTTCTCTCTAATTAATAATCAATACCATACTTAGTGGTGAAACACTTCAGATATTCCCACTAAACCCAAACACAAGAAAAAGCTACCTTTCCCCATTACTTAACATTATTCTGGAAGCTGTACCCAATACATGGAGGAAAGGATGGATAGATGAAGGGTAGGTGGAAGGAAGACAAATATTGGAAAGAAGAGGCCAAAGTCATGCTTAAATGTGGGTGTGGCGACTGTCAACCTAGAAAGTCAAAGTGTGGGGAAATGAGAACTTCTTAAATACTGATTGAGTAGAAGTTATACAGAACTTCAGGTTGACTTTTTAAAATACCTACTATGTGCCACAAATCCTAGGAGTGCAGAAGTGACTAAGCCAAGTGTAATATCGAAACAACAAACATAAAAAGCAAAAGCCCTTTGCATATCTTTTAACCCAGTAATTGCACATCTAGAAATCTGTCTTCAGGAAATAATCTGAGATGCATGGGCAAATGTTATGTTCAAGGATGTTTGACATTATGCTATTTATAAAACTACAACCTAAATGTCCAGCAAAAGGGGAGTAGTTCAATAAATCAAGATTTCCCTAAGATGGACAGAATATAAAATAATTATATTTTAGCTAAGTAATATTTATTGCAACAGAAGGCATGATATACTACTAATTGAAAAATACTAGTACAAGCAGTGTGCTTAGAACAATCTGATTTTATAAATTATAGGTATAAGCAAAGAAAACAGACTAGAAAGACTCTCACACAAATATGAAAACTGGTATCTTGGTGGTCTTATTTTGCTTACTAGTAAGTAATTAGAAAACAAAATATGCTATTTAAAAATTCAGTTGACATAATGCTTACGAACTGTAAATACTGTCTGCCATGCTTGGTAAAGAAATGCCTGTATCTCAGAAGAACACTTATCTGCAATGGGTACCCAACACCAGAAATGGCAAAGGCTCTCCACGGACCAGTGACAGGCTAACAGCCTTTTCTGCTTTATGGCTGACTTGGATTGTGATTATCTGTGAATTAAAACAAGATCTACACAATCATAAAACAGACTGTTTTATGCACTGAGCTCTGGAGAAAACCTAATCCAATGGCCAAATCTCTCATACACCCCATTCACCCAGTGGCAATTCATGGAGTTCCAGGAAATTCACAGTTTTCGTGGAACTGACCTTGCAATTCAAACCTGCCAGGTGAGGACAAATGCCAGAGCTTCTGAGAACCCAGCCTGCAGGGTGAGGAACTGTTTGGCCCAGGTAAGTGGATGAGACAGCTGTGATTCACTGCACACGCTACTTCCCTACCTCCCGGTGAAGCAGGCAGATCAGGCAAGAGCATAATGAAAATTTAACTACTGGTGTGGGCTAAGTGTTGACCAGTTGTCAACATGGACTGCAGGGCAGTTCTCATCTGAAACCCAGAGGAAGGAGACACAGAGGGCTCTGGACGTGGGCCTCTGAGGCTGAAGGGAGGGCAGAGGAGGGTGCAGCCAAGGGTTGTCAGCTGGGCGGCTGGTCCCACTCACTCCCACAGGCATCATCCAGCTTAGGACAAGCTGACTCATTTCAGAAGCAGATGCGAGAAGGAAGTTGTGGGTACCTGCCAGCAGGTGCTGAAAGAAGCAGCACTGTCTGTGCTTTCAGCCAGAGAGTGACCCCACGCTTCCTTCCCTTCACCTCTGGCAACAGGTCTTCCTTTCAGGATGGTCTTCCACCTCCTTCCCTCTCTTGCCCCTGGACCTCCCTTAGCTCCTGCCTTATGTTCTTGGACTAGTGGCTTGGTGAAGCAATATGGCAGCTACATGACTTTGAACAAGTCTCGTCACATCTCAGCCTCTGTTTTCTCATCCAGAAAAGAGGACTGATGACAGCACCCACCTCTTAGGGCCACTGTAGGGATTAATGGTAGGAGTGTTAGTGGCTTATCACAGCTCGGGGCACTAGTAGGTGCTCAATAATGTTATCGACTTTGTTATTTTAACCTGATACTGCCTCTTTACAGTGTGTGGTATTTTAGTTTGGATTCCCCCAAAAGCGGACTCTGAGGCAAGGATTTGAGAAGCAGCATGAGGGAGTGGGGAAAAAACCCAAGGATGCTTTAACGAGAGGTTTCCACTCAGGGCGACTGGGGGCTCAGCCTTGCTGGGGACCCTCTGAGAGGCTGTGGAACACAGCCCAGAACTGCCTCGCCAACGGGGCAAGGATTCTAGGTGTTTATCCACTCATTTCCATCTGTCTTTGATGGAGGGTCCCCCCTGGGGTAATGCCCAACACTTCCCGCCTGTCTGAGTACAGGCCGAACCCACCCAGGAGCAGAGGACACACAGGGCAGACATATAGAAGCACTGGGCGGGGAGTGGGAGGGAACTAGGACATGGGTGGGGCACTGACAGCATCTGTTATTGTGGGTAAAGAGTGTTAGACAATTCGATCCCTGGATGTTGATTATGCTAAAATCTCTGAGCCATGTCAGGGCTTAGCCAGGTAAGTTGGTCTTCCTTATTCCATTCGTATGTTTGTTCATTTCTTCCATCCTTCACCCAGCCATTCGCCAAGCATCTACTGAGCACCTACTGGCTGCTGTGTGCCGGACAGTGTGTGGGATGCTGTAAAAGTCAAAGACAAAGGAGCTGGATGTTGAAAGCAGAGAAGAGCCAGAGGGTATTCCAGGCAGAGCGACCAGCAGTAGCAAAGACCAAGAGGGAGGAAGTCCTCAGGGCGCTGGACCTGGAACACACGAAAAAATGACAGAGACGAGAAGAGCAAATGGGTTAAGGCTGTCCCAGAGGATTCTGAGTCTCATGGGAAGGCACTAACGTGCTGGGGACATGCCAGGCACAGGGTGAACACCGAATCCATTTTGGTGATCAGAATTAGACTTTGATCTGTAAGCAACTGAGAGCTATCACTGATTTTTTTAAAGAGAGAAGTAATGAATATTATAGGAGGATACCTATGGTGGGCTGAATCACGGCCCCAGCAAGGATACCCACATCCTAATCTCTGGAATCTGGGGGTATACTACCTTACATGGCACAGGGGACTTTGCAGATATGATCGGATTCGTGATCTTGAGGTGGGGAGATTACACTGGATTATCCAGTGGGCCCAGTGTAATCGCAGGGTCCTTATAAGAAGGATGCAGGGGGGTCAGAGGTTAGAGAGAAGGCAGTGTCATGAAGTGATGCAGCTGCCACCAAGGAACGCTGGCAGTGTCTAGAAGCCGAAAGAGGCAAGAAACAGATTCTCTCTGGCGAACCTCTAGAAGCACTGCTGACACTTTGATTTTAGCTCCGTAGACTCATTCTGGACTTCCAGCCGTCATAACTGTAAGAGAATATACATTTGTGCTGCTTTAATCCACAAAGTTTGTGGTAATTTGTTAAAGCAGCAATAAGGAAACTAATCGAATGAATGAAAGAAATCGAGGAAAAAGCAAGAGAGTAAGGTGACCACAGCCAGGACATAGGGGATGAAGACCTACAGGTGAGGCCGTCACAGTGAAGAGCGTGGGGTAGTGGACGGATGAGAGAGGAGTCACAGGACAGAACCCCGGAGCTTGGCGGAGATGGGAGAGGTGGAGGAGAGGGCACAAAGTTAGGCTCGGGTTTCTGGTTTGAGTGATGGAGCAGATAGAGGTGGGGGTGGGGGTGGAGAAGGCTGAGTTCTGCCTCAGGGAGACTCGAATTCCCAGTGGTCGCCCCCTGGGGTCAAGGCAGTGCTGACCTTCCCTGTCCATAATGGCTACCTTTCTTCTCAGTCTGACCCTCCTCGAGGCTACTGCATGTCATTGAGCTAATCCAGAAAACCAGACTGGTCAAGATGTACCAGAGACCCAAGTTGTGGGGAGGCTGCAGGGAACAATGTGTGGATATTGCCTGGGGGACCAAGGAAGGAGAGAGAGAGAAGAGCCCAACAGGGTGGGCAAGAAGAGAAGTCAGCAGGTCCCGAGAGCCTAGCTCTGGAGTTGACGCTGCCACAGCAGACCGGGAGTCCCCTCCAAGCCTCTAGCTGGTTCACATGGGGGGGATTTGCAGGCTGTGTCCTGTCAGGGATGGGGAGGCTGCCCCATGGGGTCTGCACAGACTCACAGTAGGCTCACAGCCACAACTGCAGGCTTGGAGTCGCTCCTCTCTTTCCATGTCCCCATCCATCCACCTTCAGCCTGCCCTGACACAATGGGGCCAGCGGACCACTACTTGGCCCCAGTTATGTCCTTAATCAGTCTAAACTGCTCCAAGAAGAGGGACATGGCCCTGCTGTGAAGTGCTGATGGCACAAAATTGGAGAGAATAGTAAATAAAAAGGAAACACCCAAGAGAGCCCCGAAAAGGAGATGCCAGCATTTGTGCAAGTAGGCCAGAGCTCCGTGAACGGCCCTGGTGGCGGGTAGGAGGGAGGTGGGCAGGGAAGCCCGTGCTAAAAATGCAAATTTTTTCTGCAGCCTCAGAACAGATTCTCAGAAGCCTGAGCACCAGGCCTCTAGTAAGGCTGTGATGGATGGTCAAACACAAGCAGGTGAAGGGCTCCTCCCTTCTCCAGAACGTGAGGACTTGAAAGGCTACGGCCTCCCGGGATGACAAGACATGGTGATCTGAGCATCACTGTGTGCCTGGCCCTGCGCAGGCTGGATGGAGCTGGATGGACGCTCTCCACTAGGGGCACAGACATGGAAATAAAGGAGTCCTGTGGTGGAAGGCGGGGGCGGGGGCACCTGATAAAAATCTAGACGGCACATGGCGGGCATGGGCACCGCCATGGAAAGAGGGGTCTGTTCCACCTGGGTGGTTCAGAAAGTCTTTATAGGATAGGCAGCCCTTTTTGTTTGTTTGTTTGTTTGTTTAATGTAAAATTCACGTAACATAAAATTAACCATTTCAAAGTGAACGATTCATTGGTGTGTAGTACGTTCAGAATGTTTTGCGACCACCACTTCTATGTAGTCCCAAACCATTTTCATCACCCCAGAAAGGAAGCTGTAACCCATTAAGCAGGACCCATTCTCTGCTTCTTGTAGGCCCTGCCAGCCACTAATCTGCTTTCTGCCTCTGTGGATTTACCTTTTCTGGATATTTCATATAAATGGAATCCTACAATATGTGACCTTTTGTGTCAGGCTTCTTTCACTGGGTATAATGTTTTTGAGGTTCATCCATGTTGTAGCAGATATCAGCACCTCATTCCTTTTTATGGCTGAATAATAGAGGAGGTGATTCTTGAGAGGATCTTGAAAAATGAGTAGGTGTGTGCAAGTCAGGGAGACAAAGGGGAATGACTGGTAGAGAAGGGGACATGGGGACATGGACAAAGGCATGGACACACAAAACAGCAGGATCTCCCCAGAGGGCAGGATGGTTGGAGGGGTGAAGAGCCGTGAAAGACGAGGCTTAGAAAGTAGAAAGCACCCAGCAGGCTAAGGGGACTGTATGTTTCGGTATCGAGAGCCATGGGAGGCAAACTAGGGGGTCACATGACCAGATACGCACCTTAGAAATGATGTTCTGGCTGCAGTGTGGACCACTGAAGTGGGGAGACCAGTTAGGTGGCTACAGGGAGGGGACGGGGAGAGCACTAAGGCAGGAGCTGAGGGGACACAGAGCAGGGACCGGCTGCAGGCGTGTTAAGCAGACGAATCGAACGAGCTTGGCCCACCCACCCTGGATGTGAGTGGGACAGATAGGCAGGAGTCTCAGATGAGCTCTGGAAGACGATGCCTTGAAGGGAGAAGTGAGGGAGAAGGCGGTCTGCTGTGGGAGAATTAAGTTTTAGGGTTCTGGGGGTCCATCCAGACGGACCCCTCCAGCAGCAGTGGGGTGGATGCTAGGTCTGAATCAGAAGAGGTATCTGCGCTGAAGGGGAAGGTTTATACATTTTGCTTCATTTATTCCTTTCGGCAGTCTGCATTACAGAGTGGGCGTGTTCCCATTCTACAGATGAGAAAATGGAGACTCAGAGAAACGGAGCCACATACCCGAGACCACAGAGCGAATAAGTGGCAGAACCGGGGTTTGAACCCATATTTGGCTGATTCCAAAGCCTCTGAACTTTCCATTAAGCCAGGTTACCTTTTAAATTCTTTCCCTGCAGCTCCCGCCCCTCTCCTTAAAACTCTAAATCCACACAGCACTTCTTTATAAGAAGGAATATGGGCCTGAACGTACCACAGAGCAGCCATTCTGCCATCCTGATGTTCAACTCTGATGGGCTGGGGGTGCAGGAAGGAGCGAGAGGGAGGAGGACACTGTTTTCTAAGTAAACACTTAAAATTCCCCAGGATGCACTGGAGACGCTG
>NW_006437736.1:3485887-3487036 GCF_000325575.1 Pteropus alecto
ATCGTGGTGAGGATGAAGCAGCCTCAGATAAGGTAACCAGGGAGACGTCGCCAGGGTGGAGAGTCAGAACTGTGCATATTTTTTTTTATGCCACTCAAGTGCCCGCTCTGGCCTCTTAAGGTAATGACATTAGCTGATCCCTCCCATGTCATGTGGCCCAGCTTATGATGCCATGGTGGGGAGGAAGATGCACGTTAACAATTTCATACACAAATTTGGGGCTTTGGGGAGCTTCTTAAATGGCAAGAATAAGCCAGCCCCAGAGGCAAACAAAACCTAGGAGAGAGCAAAACTACCCCCCAAAACCAACTCGGGGACATGATTAGGTGTCATTCAAAGCAAGAGAGGCGACGGAGGAACCGTTATCATAATGAAGCAAAAACAGCATCTTCTTGGAATGTTTCTTTAAATGAATCCAGCTTGCAATCACAAGGCCAAACAGCCCAGGTTGCTGAGGGCCAGGCTTGGCTATCAGGCTGTCGCTTAACTCGCATCCGAATAATTCAATATGATTCAGCCGCCCTTTTTAATAGAAAACCCCATGCTCGGGGGTCATTAGGCATCACTGGCTACAAATCTGGACCTCTATGCAATGGTGCCCACGGTTCTGAGCCAGCTCCTCTCCCGCCCAGCCCCCATTCCACCCCACTGTGGTTATGAGTCTCCATTCTCTCTACACAATAGCTCCATAAGGTATGCTATCCCTTCTGAATGCAGGAAATACTGTGCTTCTTTCCGCTCTCACTGGGCTCATCAGGTGGCTAGAGAACATGTGACTGTCAGCTTTTCAGGTTCAAGTTCCTTTTCTTGGCATGGAGATATCGTGTTCTGCAGCTGGAGAATGTGTGGGGAAGCATTTTGAAAACTGGTATC
This sequence comes from Pteropus alecto, assembly GCF_000325575.1. Lineage (NCBI taxonomy): Eukaryota > Metazoa > Chordata > Mammalia > Chiroptera > Pteropodidae > Pteropus > Pteropus alecto. The sequence continues at coordinate 3,486,761 of NW_006437736.1, forward strand.
CAGCACATTGTAGTTCTCATTGCTACAATTACTTTTTGTGTCTCCAGGAAAGCATATTTTGTGACACAAGAAAAACGAGAAGGCAGAATTCTCATTTATTAAAAAAAAAATTCTTATTATGCCTGCATAGTGTAAATCGGTTATTTCTGCCTACACAGCATCCATCTTCCCCTCTTCCTAGTAATGCACAATTATTTTGGTTATGAAGGAGAATATGCTTCTCCCTTGCTACCAACCTCTGCTTTCAGGTTGGGCACGTGACAAGGGCTACCAATG
>NW_006437736.1:3487080-3526721 GCF_000325575.1 Pteropus alecto
GGATGACTTAAGGTGAGTGAATCGTCAATTTTATTGAAACCATTAAGGAAGAAATACCCTTTTCACATGGCTATCTGTAAGTTTCTTCTAAGCCTGGAGTTGTGGGGGCCACCAAGTGAGAAATGAAGCCAAACTAAGATATGAAAAGAGGGAATAACTAAATCGTAAAGACAGTACTTACGCTCCTGGAACCAGGCATACCTGAAGCCCATTACAGCTAGAATATTCTATTATGGGAACCAGTTGCTGGCGGGTTTCTGCTCTAACAAGCAAAAGGGTCCTGATTCTTATAACCTATTACAGTGCTTTGCACAAAGGAGGTATAAGAAATTATCTCTTCATTCCATCTATTAGAAATCTTGCTGGATCACTACAAAATATATCACAAATCTTACCACTTCTTGTCACCTACACTGCTCCCATAAAGGTTCAAACCACCGATATCCCTCACCTAAACTACTGTGAGTCTCCAACTCACTTCCACTGTTTCTCTTCTTATCCATCCTCGGCCTATTTTCACTTAGCAGGCAGGCAGAAAGATCCTTTTAAAATCTCTCAGACCACTTCACTTTTCTGCTCCATTAAGCGGCTTCCATCTGCCTTGAGTTAAATCCAAAGGCCTCTCACCACCTAAGGGGCTTGGTCATGGACTGTGAGGCCACACAGACCTGATGTCACGCAGGCCAGCCAGCTCCCTCTGCTAGACAAAGAGTCTTCAGCCATGAGGGATTCAAGGTTCTCAGACATTCACTCCCGAACCTCGTCTTTCTTGTAGAATCCAGGTAAATAAATGTTACTGGGAAGGATTCCACGGTCAAATGAATTTGGAGGACATGGAGGTAAGCAAGCCCATCTCCCATCTCCCTCGTCATCACTCTCTCAGCCCTGGTCCAGCCGGCCTCCTCGCTGGTCCTTGCTTGTGTCATGTCCATTCCATCTTAGGACCTTTGTACTTGTTCCTTCCTCTGTCTGCAACCCTCTTTGCTCAAATTTCACCTCCTCAAGGCTTTTCCTTGACCATCCCATCAAAAATAGCCCCTCTTACCATCACTCTTACCATCTTGTCTTGCTTTATTCTGTAGCACATTCTACTACCTGATATTATATATGTTTTCCATTCGTATGCTGCCTGAACTCCCGCTGGAATGCAGGTTCCAGGGGACAGGGATTTATCTCTTTTGCGTGCTGCCGTAGCCCAGGACCCAGAAAGGTGCCTGGCACATCATAGGTGCTCAGGTTGTGAGCCTGGGTAAATGCTGAATATGTAATGAATGACCTTGGGCAATTAGCAGATTCTTTGGTCCATCAATTTTCCCATGTGTGAAGTAAGAGCTTGGATGAGATCTATGGTCTTCTAAGTACAGTTCACCTTCAGGCCGAGTTGGGGTGGTGGAGGGAACTCCGAGACTGCTTCCCTGCTTCCACAGAGCAGCTGAACCTTCATTTTTATATACTAGGGTTCCACGGAAGAAAGAAACACGTACCGCTGTTACGAGCTGGGTTAGATGAGCTGGATGACCTCAGTGCTATGTCCCCACCCCTCTAAGTCATTTCAGCACTCTTTATGTTTTCTTTTAGCAGAAGAACTTCGTGGGCTTTTTCTCTCCGCCTTAAATTCTGAGAAAGTCTAAGCGGAATCTCTTTCTCTCCAATCAAGAGGCACGGAGGGGTTACTGTCTCTGGCGCCAATCTATTATCTGGTCAGTATTTACTGAACCCTTCTGCCATGCAAGGTCACTGCAGAGACGTCTCGATGCTCCGGGCGTTTAAAGGAAATTCCTTCCCTCCTCTTTACTTGGCAACAAATTTCCCCCTTTTCTTTTACTGCATGCAATTTAGAGAAATTTCTCTAAAACTACAGAGATGTTAAGTTTAAACAGGAAGAGAAAATCGATCCATGTATGAAGCTAATTAAAAAGCGTCTCAGTAGACTGTGCTTCTTGCCTATTCTTGCACCTTCTCTTGGAGGCAAATGTTTCCTCCACAGACTCAGCATATTGAGAGATGTGCACAGAAGAAAAAAAGCTCAGAGTAAACCTTAGACAGTAACCTTCAGGGGACTTTGCCCAGGAAAGGGGCTCTGAGACCTCTCTAAGGTTTTATAACAACTTAGAAAGCTGGTGGAAGAGACAAGAAAGACGGAGAGCCGAGGCCTAGGTAACTGGAACAGTAAGGATGCAAGTGGTCTCCTCGGAGAATACGTACATTTAGGGGCAGGATGATAAACGGAAGGTGGGAGATAGAAGAAAAGGGTTGGGGCGGGGAATGACTTCTGTGTGCTTAACATGAATCCCCAGACCAGGTCTTTTAATCCCTAAGGTACAGAGGAGCTTCTGAAGGCGAGAGAACTTGCCTGGTTCCCACCGTGGAGACAGTGATGGAGACGGGATTCCAACTCAGGACCAAGGTCAAGGTTTTCTCCAGCACACGGCACTGCCTCCCAGCAGACCTAGTAACATGTCAGGGAAGCCAAGGGTATGGAAGGCTTAGGAGGGATGGTGTGCTCAGGTGGAACAGAAAGGTCAAGGGTCAAGGACACTACCTGAACACCCACCACTGGATGAACAAACCGGGGTCTCTGCGAGAGCCGTTTCAATGAAGTGATGGGGACCACTGTCTTTGGTTTGATCCTTAGGTGGGGAAAATCATGCAGGGCGATCTCTCCAACGTGCATATCTGAACACAACTCCCCTGCCAAAAACCTGCCACTGGTTCCCCATGGCCAGCCTCCCAGCTTGGCCCGCCAGGCCCTCTGTGACTCCCTCATCTCGCTCCTCTCTCCTCGAACATCGCGCTGTATTAATACTGCTCTGCGGGGCTCGCTCAGCTCACGATGCTGTGTCTCGCCTTTGCTCATACTGTTCTCTCCGCCAAGCATGCCCTTGTCTCGACTCTCCACCCAATTCTTGTTCCTTCGTCGATACTCCCGTCCTTGCAGCACGTGTACAGGAAAAGCATCCTCTGAGGCCTAAAGTCAGGATTAGCAAGTCTGGGCTGAAAATAATGATGAAGGTGGTGATGAACATAACGTTTATCGAGTACTTCCTCTGTGCTAGACTCCGGTTTAAGTATCCTTTGTGTAGTAACTCATTTAATACTCATAACTAAAGGTCCTATGTGATAAGGTGCCATTATTTCATTGTTGGGAAGCCAAGGCACAGAGGGGTTAAGTAGCCGAGCCTAACAGGATAGAGAGCGGTGAGGTGGCAGTGGAGAATATTATGAACTGAATATTCCTATGTCGAAGCCCTAACCCCAATGTGACTGCATTTGGAGATAGGGCATTTAAGGAGGTAATTATGGTTAAGTGAGATCACGAGGATGGAACCCTGACCTGATAGGATGAGTGTCCTTATAAGACACCAGAGAGCTCTCTCTCTCTCTCTCTCTCTCTCTCTGTCTCTCTCTACCCACCACGTGAGGACACGGCTATATGAAAACCAGGAAGAGAGCTCTCAGCAGAAACCAAGGTGGCCAAAACCTTGATCTTGGACTTCTAGCCTCCAGACTGTGAGAAGATGAATTTTTGTTGTTTAAGCCATCCAGTCTATGGTAGTTTGTTATGGCAGTCCAAGACTAATACGGGGAACAACAAAACTAGAGTGCTCCGGGCATTTATCTCAGAGGAGGTAGCGTTTCAGCTGAGACCTGAGTGGGGTGGTCACAGGAATATCTGGAGCAGAACAATCAGGCAGAGGGAACAGCGAGAGCAAAGGTCCTGCGGCAGGCATCAATCCCCAGACTGAACACACAGACGTATAGTGAGCCAAGGGAGATTGGTACTAGGAGGTCTGGATATGCAGGCGGGGACCAGGCCATAGAGGGTTTCTTAGGACACAAAAAAGAATCTGGATTTTATTGTAAGTGTCTCACTGACCTATGAGGAGACAGAGCAGGTCAGTGCCTGGGGAGTGGGGTGAGAAAGGGCAAGGTCACAGAATAAACATCTCTCCCTCCCTCGCAGGCCGCTGCACATAGCCATGCAGGCCATGCTCCACACCACTCCATGGGGTGGGGTGTCAGTCACCTGGGCTCTGGATGGGTTCTAGGGCTGTGCGACCCAGTGACTCTGCTCACTCAGCCCTCAAATTTGTCTCCGAGAGCAAGCAATCTAAAAGTGCTTTTGTTTTTTAATTAAATTCCAGCAAGCCGCTTCCTTTAATGGCATTAAATTGTCAGGCCATCGGCTCCCTGGGAACAGAGGAGCAGGGAGGCAGCCAGAATTCAAGGAAGCAGGGGAAGTGGAATACCAGGAGAGGTTTGGGTGTCTCCTCCTGCAGGCATTTTCCTTATGCAAATCCAACCGCGCCTGCCCAAAGACACAGGGAAGGAGAGAAAAAAAAATCTAGATAGGTTGGGCAGATTTATCCACGGTTCCGGTCAATGTACAGATTAACGGGGAGAGTGTGAAATGGGAGACAGGAACCTGTGGTTCCCACGGGCTCAGCTGTCTCTCAGAAGGTGACCATCTCAAGCCCTGGAAGTGATTCTACGTGTCAAGGATAATTTCAAGCGCAAAACCACTTTCTACCCTAAGCCTGGGTGAGGCGCGGCTCCACTATGTAGATCAGAGGCTAGAAGAGGCTGTCAGATCGTCAGTATCCGCTGGACCCCTGCTCTGCACCAGGCTGCAGTCAGTGCTGGGTTCATAAGAAGATAGATAGAGTCTCATTTTAGAGGGAGCAGAAGAACATAGTGGGGGAGGTGGCACTTGAGATGCCTCTTGAAGGAAAGGCAAACGCAACAAATTCCTCAAATATTTGACTATGGAAGACACTGAGACCCAAAGACGATCAAATCTCAGCAATCTGCCTCCAAGGAGTTCACATCCTGCCAAGGAAACAAGACCAGATACCGAGAGCCAGATTAGCAGGCAGGACCTGCTGTAACTGAATGAGGTCCAATGCCATGGATTGTAAAAAGGTGAAAGAGTGATTCTGTCTGGGAAAGAGAGGGATGCTATACAAAGGAAGGGACATTTGAAATGCTTCAAATAATACTTAAAGGTGGCCAGAGTAGGTAGGATAAATGGCCTCCTAAAGGTGTCTACATTCTAATCCCTGGGGCCTGTGAATATATGACCTTACAGGGCAAAAGGGACTTCGCAGATGTGATTACATTAGGATCTTGAGATGGAAGATTATCATGGATTACCTGGGTGAGATCAATATAATCATAAGAGGCCTTAAAAGAGGGAGGCAGGAGTCAGAGAAAGAGACAGGATGATAGGAGCAGAGATCCAATTGATACGATGTGAGAAAAACTAGATGGTCCACTGCAAGCTTTGAAGATGCAGAAGGGGCCACAAGCCAAGGAATACCAGAGACTCTAAAAGCTAGAAAAGGCAAGGAACAGATTCTTCCCTATAGTCTTCAGAAGGAACACCATCCAGCCAACACCTTGATTTTTATCCCAGTAAGGCCCATTTTAGACTTCTGACCTCCAAAACTGTAAAATAATAAATGTGTGTTTTTTTTAAGCCACTGAATTTGTGGCGATTTGTTACAGCAGCAATAAGAAACTAATACAGTGGAGAAGGGCATTCTGGGCTGGAGGAACGGCACACACAAAGGCACAGAGGCCTAAAAGGCACAGTTGGGTTTACAAAACCAAGAGGGGAACTTGGCTATAGGATACAAGCAGGGACTGGCTGGAGGTGATGTTGAAAAGCAGTTGGGCCAGGGGGTTCCAGGCCTTTGAGGCCACGCCTGAACTTGGGCATGTGCTCTGCCGGCCCTAAAGAATACCAGCAGACTTTAAGAAGGGTGAGGCAAGAGAGTGAGATGATTAGATCTACATTTGAGAAAGATAACTCTAGGGGTGGTAGTGAAAACAGTATGAAGGAAAAGTGAGAAGAAAGGAGATAAAGCACGAGGAACCCCAGTACCCACAAGTTGGGGATCATGGCCCATGACAAGCAGAAATCTTGCTCCTGACAGGCTGTGGAGGCCAGCGTACAGTCCGGCAGTGTGTCCACCCCACACCAGTCCCCGTCCTCCCAGACATGAATGGGAGAGCAGACAGGTTTCATCTGAGAGGCCAGCTCCAGGGCCACCTGGAGGGCTATGGTTGTGCTCAGGCTCTGCGGGAGGAAGTACTTTGATGGATTAGTCATGTCTGCTCTGGGACTGGAGGTGGGGATGACGGCATGGGTGGAGCTGCCCTGTGGGAGGCCAGGGGAGGAAAGTGACAGCTCCCTTGGTGGTGGCGGTGGGAGCTGAGATTGGAGATGGTGAGGAGCTGTTGAGACAGGGGCTTACTGGGGGGTGTAGGGAGACGGTATAGAGAGAAGAAAAAGGTGGGGTGAGCACTTGGAGGGTGGCAGTCCAGCTTGGGACAGGATGTGACCCCTTTTCATGGTCCCCTCGTACCTTCCATAAAGTCTATAAAAATTTTGGAGAGAGGGGAGTTTCTGTGAGAGAGGAAACAGACAGACTTCTGCACTGATATGGAGGGAGGTACTCGCAAGTGTGGACACTTGAAAAAAAAAAATCATGGAGAAGCCACGGGACCCTCACAGGGGATGGGACAATAAACAGGGTGCTCTGAGTGGACATCTGGATTACACAAAATGGGATTCTGGGAAAGATTTTAAAGCCAGCTTATGGTTATTTTTAAAAGTTGGATTGCTCTAAATCAACCCTACCGATCTCTAGCTGAATTTCTGAGCCTTGAAGAAGTTCAGTCTTGTCGCCCAAGGTCATACGAGGGAACTGCAGGTCAGGGTTGCACACTGCTGCCAGCTCCATCAGGCCAAACGCTTTCTTGGCTTCCCAGTTTCTAGGCTGCAACATGCGCTCACTGCTCTCAGAATGTTCACAGCCCTCTCATCTGTGGGATGTCTACCATGTGTGGATGAGAAGTGTCCTCATCGATTACAAACACTGAGAAAAGACCACGGTGGCTAGGGTAGGTGGGCTGAGGTGGGGGGCTAGGATGCAGGGCTGAAATGACTTCTAACAGCCAGGCAGTTGTTTCCTCTGTCCTGACAAGCCCCCTAAAAGTAGTCCTAGGATGAGCTGAGGAATTTTCTAGAACTGTCCTCTACTGCTGGAGCTGTGGGTCATTCCACATAGATATAGGAAAACTAGGTTTTGCAGAGTTCCCGGGCACTCACATAACTGGGTAGGCCTTGGTGCATATAGGAACTAAACACAGGTTCCACAGACTGTATCAGAAGGGGCACTGGACTCAACTTGTCAGAGGACGTAGGGCTGGCCCAGAGCACTATCTTAGCACATGATGGACACCCAATAAGTAAGGGTAACTGCCATTTTGAAGCATGAGCTGTGTATGGGCACTGATGAAGCTTTCCACATATCATCCATATGATCTATAAAAGAGAGGCATCTCCTCTTACATACAATAAAGACACTGAGGCTCGGAGATGTTGAATAACTTGCCTAAGGGCCTAAGGCTGCAGAGTAGGTTGACCGTGAGACCTGAGAATGTGACCTTATTTGGACAAAGAGTCTTTGCAGATTTAATTAAGGATCTTGAGATGGGATCATTCTGGATTATCTTGGAGGGCATTAAGTCCAATGACAAGTGTCCTTAGAAAAGACAGAAGAGAAGATATAAGAGGAAGAGGCCAGGTGTAGACAGAGGCGGAGATTGGAGAGATGCAGCCACAAGCCAAGTTGTGCCTGGAGCCACCAGAAGCTGGAAGAGGCGAGAAAAGATCCTCCCCCGGAGGCTTCAGACAACGAACACCTGGATTTTGGATGTCTACCCTCTGGAACTGTGAAGAAATCAATTTCTATGGTTTTAAGGCATTGAATTTTTAGTAATTTCCTACAGCAGCCCTAGGACACTAATGCAGGTCACAAGGCCAGTGGGTGGCAGAGGTAGGTTTGTTTGCCCCAGAGACCGTGCTTTTGACCATGAATGGTTCATGCTTGGATGAATGAATGGGCGAATGACTGAAGAAACTTCGTTACAGCAGAATATCAGTATTGTTTTGGTGACAGGATGGCGAAGAAGGAGATCTCAGCAAGAAAAATAAATTTGCCGATTTCTTTGCCTTCAGCCATCAAATGTGACACTCTTAATCCTGCCTGTTCCTTCATCGTTAGGATTCCTGTGCTCAACAGCAGGCCTTGCATAAAGAGGCCATGGGTGAAAATAAGAAACACTTGCCTGAGCCTGGCAACCAAATGCTTGTCAGTTCGAAGGTGAGTGGGTTGGAAAGAGAAAACGAGGCGATAGGTTCTGTAAACATCCCTAACTAGGCATCAAAATGAACCATCTATTCTTCGAGAGGCCAAGGCCAAGGCCAAGGGCTTCAGGCATTCGCCTCCTTTTCCGCTGTCTTCTCCCCCTCCTATGTCCTTCCCCAGGCCTAAGGGATAGGAGTAGTGCCTTCCGGGTAAAGAAAGGGCCAGCCAGCTGGATTTCCAGAACCTACTAACAGGTTCTCAACTTGCAGGTGCTCAACGGAAGGAAGGAAGGAAGCAGACATTCGCCGCTTCTTCGTCTAGGTGTCAGTTCTTGAGGTCACGCTTCAAAACCACACAAGAAACGGAAGGGAAGGTGGCGAGACTTTTCTTCCGGCGACAAGCATGTCTACTCTGGCCCCTTTGCTCAGAGCTTCGTTATTACCTGTGGGCCAAGCATTTCTCCAGTCTGCATTCACCTCCTGCGGTTCCTGACCACAGATGTTTTCCAATTTATGGCTGGGCCTGCCTGAATTATTTCAGACTCTAGAATGTTTCCAAACTCCTATGACTGGCTGGCTGTGAAGCAGAGCATAAAATGCCAGTCATACTTTCTTCTTTCAAATTCCATATTCATCTGACATTAAAACAAATTTCAGACTCAAAACTGTCAGAGCCCAGACTCAAACATCTCTCGGCCGGCCCCTGAAAGACAAGAGGCAGCTTGGCATGACACAGAGGACCTTGAACTTGGGGTCACACAGGTTAGAGTTCAAATCCTAGCTCCACCATTTACTGACAGCACGGCCTACATAAATGTTCTCACGTCTTAGTCTCAGTTTGTGTGTTCATCCAACAAATAGTTACTGAGCCTTCACACTGTGGCCAGCACTGTTCTTTTCTGCTGAAGGAGGCAGGCCAAAAACAAACAAGAAAAATATCAGATGGTGATAAGTGCTATTCAGAGAATTCAAATAGGCAGTGTCAGAGAAAGTGGCTGGATTGCAGCTTTAGATGGAGTGGCCATGGAATGTTTCTCAGAGGAGCTGACATTGAAAATAAAGACTCCGGTGACAAGAAGAAGCCAGCCACGCAAAAAGCAAGAGGAGCAGTATTCAAAGAAGGAATAGCTACTGCAAAGGCCCAAAGGCTGAGCCACACTTGGAAATTCAGATAGAAGCCAGTGGCGGGAGTTGTAGTGTGCCCTCGATAAGATGATGAAAGATGATGAGGAGAAAGGCAGGGACCAGATCACGGAGGGACTCTAACACGGGATGCACACGATGATCGACCGAAATGCAGGAAAAAAATACTAGAACTTCTAGTTACATTTATTTTTGAACCTAAAAATATAAGAAGGAAATCACACTCATTAATTTTACTATATTATTGCTGGCAGTTCGGGTATTTAATTTCTAAATGAACATGCATATAATAAGGATGCATGCTCAAATATTTTTGGTGGGGGTGCGTAATAAAAACCTGGGCGGGGGCGGGGGTGGGGGTGGGGGTCTGGAGAGCAAGAGACTTTTGAATGGCTCTTTAAAGGACATTTGCTAACATAGGGCTTTGTAAAAAAGAGTGAGGAGTGGGATGGAGGAGGCTTCAAAGAGTTTTAAGTGGGAGGATGACAGGACTTGGCTAATGTTTTGAAAGCATCACTCCCTGTGGAATGGAGCTGACTTCCTCGTCCAGATGACCCACACAGTGTGCGTAGAGCCCTGACTGAGATAATGAACTCGAAACACGGCTTTATTGCTTACAAAAATGCTATCTGTATAGCCTAAGAGGTATTAGAATTATTAACCAATTATCAACTCATCACCATGACTTAAATCCATTCATGCTCATTTGAGTTTAAAAATTCTACGGGCCTCTGAACTTCACATTGTCTACTGTCCTCTCCTCTTACCAATACACGCTCTTTCCATATTTACCGTGGCTTTTCTTTGCTAGCCTTATCTTCTTTCTTCTCATGTGCTCCTGGTCACCACACTAAGAAAATAATCTGTTTATTTCTCCTTCTAGAGATGGATAGTGTGCATTGGGTATTAAAGGCCCTGAGGAGTTCTGTATTTTTTTTTTTTTAAAAAGTCTGTTTAACCTACCTAGTAGCTTTTAACCTGGCCGCACATTAGAATCACCTGGAGAGCTTTACGGACTACTTATGCCTGAGTCTTGTCTCCAAAGAGAGATTCAGGGGTGTAGCCTGGACAGTAGTCGTCGAAGCTGCCCAGGTGATTTCAAAGTGCAGACAAAGTTGGGGATCATCCCTTTAACTCAACAGTTTCCAACTGACTTACTTGCATGCAAGATTTTTTTCTTTTATTTATTTTTTTTTAACCTAACTCCTAGAAATGTCCCCATGGAACTGAGCTGATGTTCTATGGAGCATTCTTTGGGGAACACTGGACTAAGGCAGTAGTTTCCAAATTATACTGGACATTAGAATCAGCAGAGGACTTTAAAGAAGTTCTACTGCCCAGGTACAACCCCAGACATACCACGAGGGCTGTGGCCCGGGAATCTGCAGTTCTAACGGGTCCCCCAGGTGATTCTGATGATCCTATGAGTTTGGGGACCATCAGGCGCTAGACAGGTAGGGTGGAGGATATGGGCAACCAACTCATGGCGAGGTCCCTTGATTGAGAGCTTCTTCCTACCACCTCAATCCCGCACTGCTGCCCCCAGCAAGAGCACCCCAATTAAGCAGGGGAATTAGATTTGCACCAGGCTTTGAGTATGACTGGGTGGTCAGGGTAATGTGTGTCTTCATTAATCTGTGAGTCACCTGGTTCAGCTATCATCTCTCCGGGCCTCATTTTCTCATTTGCAAAATACCAAAAGGGTCTCTGAGGCCTGCTCATACCTCCTGTGCCTCTGTGTTCCACTGCTAATGCAGTTTCATGAAGGGCATCATTATTTGGAGGAAACTGAGCACAAATGGCTCCCCTTCACTGCCTCTTTCAACTTGCAGGACTGATGTGTCCTGCTTGGACGCACAACATCCAACAATAAGCGTGTGGACTCAGGCATCTGAGCCAAGCTCATACCATGAGCTCTGTGGTCTGGAGCATGTTCCTTGCCAAACCTCAGCTTCCTCACGTGCACAATGGGGAGAACTGCATTACGCACAGCTCCTGGGCTGTTGCAGAATAAAATGAGTTGTGTGCAGAGTGTTAGCCAAGCGTCTGGCATTTATTAAGAGCTCAATAAATGTCTCCTGTTGAAGGCAGCAGTAAAGTAGAGTAATAGAGGGCCACCCTATAAACAATGTCAATTGTCCTAATAAGGCCCACAATTCCCAAATGACACTGGAACTGTTCATCTCTTGAAATGAGTCAGGGTTTCTGGGGCCCCGGCACCCTTGAAGCAGGAACGGACACTCTTAGCACAAGGTGAGCCATGCATTATGGCCCCCAGTGCTGCAGTCCACAGCGCTCCTGGCCCCCCAAACCAATGCATGGCTAGATGGAGCTCAGAAGTTCACAAGCAATGCCATCCACTCCTCAGTGGGTTTACAACTCACCCGCTAGGCACAACTGGTCAGTGCTGCAGCGCACGGTGAGAGGGAGCATAAATCTGTACAGCTCCATAGGCCCTGAAGCTGATGGGCCAGTGACCTGGGGATGGTGGCTCAGAGGGCTCACAGCCCTCCTCCAGATGGGGAAATTGAGGGCCGGTGGGGTGACAAGACTCACAGAGGAATCACAACTTGCCAAGGGAAGGCTCTGAAGGCAGAGTAAGAAAGAAGGAGATGCTAGCATTTATTGCGCATCTACTAAAAAGACAACATTCATTCGGGCAATGTTTAAGGACTGCCGAACATTGTACTAAGCCTGACATATGGCATTAAATCCATGTGACACCCCCATGAAGTAGGTATTATGTCTACACAGAGGAGAAAACTGAAGCTCAGACGGGCGAACTGTCTGGCCAAGGAGGGCCCGGCTCTTCTGGATGCTCGTTCTCAATGCCAGCTCCTCCTCCTCTACCACGCCAGGAAATGTGGGCCCCAGACTCCCCTACCTCTCACCACAGCGGCTCTGTCCACGAGGACCATCTGCCATGCCGGGAATGTTCTCTATGCTGTCCAACAAGGGAGCCACTCGCCACACTTATTGCTGACCACTGGACATGTGTTTTTACAACCCAAGAACTGGATTTTTAATTTTATTTAATTTCAATCAATTTAAGTTTCACTAACCTCAGTGGCTAGTGACCGCTGTACTGGAGAGCGCGGGTCGATACACTCTCCACGGGTCACTCCCTCGACACTCAGGGGCTTCATTTTCCATCTTACACCTCGGTAGCTCCAAACTCCCACCTCCAGTGTCAGATAGCCAGCTGTTGGATTAATTTCTCTTTTTATCAGAAGCACCTTAAATTCAACCAGTCTAGAATGAAACCCAGGACGGTCTTCTTCCTCAAACTCCATTCTCCATGCCAGTTTTAGGAAACAGCCCCTCTGTTCACCCAGCTGCTCAGCCGCCCTCACACCACCTCCCCCTTCTCCTCACCCACCAGCAGCAAATTCTTCACCACGCCCTGTGAAATCCCATCATCAAACTCTGTCCAATTCAGCTCCGTCTCCAGTGCCACCAGCCTGGTCCAGACCACCATTACCCCTTGCCTCCAACGGCCTCCTAACCGGCTACCCGCTCTCACTCCAGGTGCTCTGTGTGTGTCCTCCAGTAGCAGCCAGAATGAGCTTTATCTTTACAAAACGCAAAGGTGAGCTCTTCCCTCCCCAACCCCTCCAAGGATGCCCTCCGCCCTCAGGACAACAACCAGAACCCTTGGCTCCTTCTCTCCCCGTCACGCCTCTCCTCACACTCGCTACCGTGGCCATACTTCCAGTGGCCCAGACACATCATACCACTGCCTTGCCAAGCACTTTTGACTTTTTCCTCCGCCCAGAACCCACCCTCTCCCCTTCTTTAGCCTAGTTGACTTAAAACAACAACAAAGAAACGATCATTTATTTATTTATTTATTTTACCGCTTACGGATCTGGAAACACACCAGGTTTAGCTAGGTGGCTCTAAACCAGGGTCTCTCATTCAAGCGCGATCAGATAGTGGCTGGGCCTGGAGTCACCTTGAAATCTTTCTCGCTCATACTGCAAGCAAGGTGATGCAGGGACCTCAGCTGGGGCCAGGGCCAGCTTCATGGATGTGCCTCTTGTGCAGGTGCTCAGGATCCTGCACAGAGAAAGGCCCTGTGCTTAGTTTAGTGCTCTGTTGTCCCCATCTTTCTGGTCTCAGTAATTTTTTAACAAGAGGCCCTATATTTTTATTTTGTACTGGAACCCACAAATATGTGACTGGTCCTGGGTGTGGCTGTTGGCCTCAACACTTACACGTGGCCTTTCCATGTGTCCTAGGCTTTCTCACAGCGTGGCAGCTGGGTTCCAAGTTTGAGAACCATAACGTGGCTGACTTTTACTCTTTTAGAGAGACATTCAAAAGTCCCTTGCTTGGGGAAGCTCTCCAGAGCCCCCCAGGTTTTGGCCACATGCCCTTAAGAGCATTATGTTCATTCCCAGCAGCCCTGCGCTTTTGCGGGGACTACAAAGTAGAGGAGGGCAGAAGCCTGGGTTTGGCTCACCACTGCATCTCTGGTGTCCAGCATAGCACCCAGCACATAGTACATCCTCAATTAACGCTCACTTACTAGAGGAATGAGGGAAAAGTCACAGAGCCTGCAGTAACCAGCAGAGCTTGGATTTGAACCCCCAAGCTGTCTGTCTCTGAAGCTCATGGTCTTTCCCTGAGGCACTGGGTGGGCCCAAGGCTCTGAAGCCGAAGTGCTTGGTTCCAGTATTCGCTTTGCTACTTACGAGCTACATGGCCGTGGACAAGTTATTTTAATCGGCAGTGCCTCATTGCTCTCATCTGCAAAATGGAAATCCCAGGTTTAATGTAAGCTAAAGTAAAATATATGTATATGACACTGAGTGCTCAGTAAATGATAGCTATTTCCCATTGTCCCTAACTCCAGCCTGGCTCTCCTCCCTATGGTCTTCTCAGAGATGAGCCCTGTCACTCACAGTCAAGGAGCTCCCCAACCTGCTGGGGGTTTAAACTATTTCCTGACAGTCTTTAAATTTGCAAATGAGAAATGTCAACACACGTCTTGAATGAGCTAGATAAGGATGAGACAGCAGTCTGCTGGACTCTGGATTTTAATAAAAGAAAAATAACCAACAATATCAATTTTTTAAAAAGCACCGGATGTACAATTTCCAAATTACCGCTCTTTGCATTTCTCTCCTTTATGTGTATTGCAGTTAAATTACCTTTCTCAGAAAATCTCGGCCACACAGAGCACGCCTGTCTTTTCACAAAGCTGCATACATTTTTAGCATCCGCTTGGGGTTTTATTGTGGAGAGTACAATACCCGGCAAGAGACAGTTTATCATATTTGGTCGCCTTGCCCCTCATTTTTCCAGCTGACAGTTTTATTTATTTCGTTGCAAGGACAAGTTCCACCAGGGCATGGGGGCGGGGGTGGTGTGGGGAATTCCAGGGCTCTGCGGTCCAGCCTCCCTGCATCCATCCTCCATCCTTACACAGCATTCCTGGGGGGAAAATGTCACGCCACATCCCTGGGCAATCTGGAGCCACGAGCCAGAGAGTGTTTCAGGGCTAGTGCCCAATAGTACAGTTGAAAATAGAGAGGATCTCCCCAAATCACTGACCCTTACTGGATAATCTTATATTGGTCCTCTGCTGAGGGTGCTTGGGAGGCCCAGCAGATCCCATTCACGTCCCTGGTTCTTCACTCCTGCCTTTTCTCACAGCCCCGGCCATGTGACTTTGCAGTCCCTTCCACTAAAGGACCAGAGTCTATTTCTCTACTCCTTGACTTTGGGATTTGACCATGAAATCGCTTTTTCCAACAGAATGAGGCAAAAGGGATGGTATTAGCTCAGCCTATAAGCGTTAAGAGGCTTTGCATGTTCGTGTTCTTGCATCTCTGCACTGTGGTAAGAAGTGTGTGCCCTGGGCAGCTCTCAGATGGACCCCAAGACAGCACACACGGAGCAGACACGAGCCCAAACCTCTGCGAGAAGCCACATCCTGCTGGATCTGTATCTTAAAGCACAGTGGTCCAGTCACACCTGGGATATTTCAGCTACCTCACCTGTCCCACAGATATGTAACTAATTATAAGTAGTTGTTTTAAGCCACTAAGTTTCAGGGTAACTTGTTAAACGGCGATAATTAATCAACATGGGAGAGAAGAAAGAGCATCCACTCTGTGCTAAGCCAAATGTCTTACACATATGATCACATTTAAGCTTTCCACACCCCATGTGTGTTTTAGGTACTTGTTTTATGCCCTTTCTACAGATGGGCAAAATGAGGCTTGAAGAGTGACTTGCCCAAGGTCATACAGGAGAAAACACTGTTCTAAATGTTTTACATGCATTTACTCCTTTAATCCTCACGACTGTCCTAGGATGTAGGCAATATTATTTTAAAGATGAGGAGACAGGAATGCAAAGGTTACATGACTTGCCCAAGTTCAAGCAGCCAGGGAGTAGTATAGCTGGGACTCAAAGGCCAGGCCCGTGTGACCTCAGAGCCCACGCTTGGAGGGGTAATGCAGTGAGGGTCTAGTTTGGAGGAGGGTGACAGGAATACAGAGCTGAGAATGGAAGAGTTTAGACTTTACAGATCAGTGGCTTTCAATCAGGGATGGGGGGGCAGCAGAAATCGGAGTCACCTACAGTTTTTTCTAAACGACACCTGAAGATCTGTGCTTATATTCTACTTGTTTGTTTGTTCACTGTCTGTCTTCCCCCACTGTAGGCTCCATAAGGATAGGGATTTCTGCCTGTTTTGGTCACTAGCGTATCCCTGGTGCCTAGAACAGTGCCTGGCACAGCATAGGTACTAAGTGGCACTGGACAAGTAAATGAAAAGATGCTCGGTGAACATGACCGTGGATCAGTTGGGACCACCTTGACACTGTGACCTGACGTGAGGTTGCTGAGGTCCCCTTGAACAATGAGGACTGTGAGACTAAAAAGGAAAACCAGGCACCTTTAAAGAACAGCCTGGAAGGTGACCGGCTTCGCTGCTGGTGCCAGGTGCCAATCTAAACACTGTGTGTGTGAACTCACAATCCTCGCGGCAACCCCCAGGATGGGGACTATCACTACCCCTTGGCCATCCCATTTCACTGATGAAGAATGGATACCCAGAGAGGTTAAATAACTTGTCCCCAGCTAGGAAGTGGCAAAGCCCAGAATCGGAACCCAGGAGTATGTCTGACTTCACTTCACTTAACTGCTACCCTATGCTGCCCCTCACGCTAGAGAGAGGAGAAAGAGGAGACTTTCCAAGGTCATCTGGACCATGCCCTCCTTTACAGATGGGGAAACTGAGGGACAGAGAGTGACCGCAGCCTGCCTAAGTCAAGGACAGAGCAGGGGCCCACACCTGGATCTCTAATCACCCAGCTCTCTCCTGGGGCATGAGGACAATGGGCCTGGCAGGGCGGGGAAACAGAGAAAGCCAGCGCCACCAACTCCGGGCCAGAAGGGCTTCCCTGGCCGGCATCCACGCCAGGCCACATGTCTGTTTGTAGCACAGGCCCCCAGGGACTGGCTTCCCTTCCTAGCGTGAGCTGGCGGGTCAGGTGCCTGCCGTGCTGGCCCAGACACAAGGGTTTCCAAGTGTCTACCATTTCGAAGCTCCTGCAGTCACTCAGCAGAACAGTCCAGGCAGCCGTGCCAGTGCGGACCCCTTGCCTGTCCCCACTGCTCAGATGGTGGCCGCCTAAGCAGAGTGTCGCAGCAAAATATCAGGGCCTTCGGTTCACACCAGTCAGGGTTTGCATCCTGGATCTGCCACCTCATACCGATGTGAGGTCTGGGTGGGCGGGTGCTCCTCAACCTCACCAGATTTTACTTTCCTCAACTATGAAATGAACGATAACAATGGTGCCTTCCCCGTGAGGTGGCTAGGACGTTCACACGCGCTCAGACTCACGAACCGTGCCTCAGACACAGCCGACAATTGCGACACGGTGATGAATAAGACTGGGAGTGGAGAGCGGGAGCCCTGATCCAGGCCACCCCAGCCAGGCAAAAGGTTGTGCCATCCATCTGGGCCGCCCGTGGCAGTGAAAAAGCACCTGCTTCTAACGAGCGTCACAGCACCATTAATCAGGGCTCCCCAGACCGGTAGAAAAACTGGGTGTGCATTATTCCTAGAAGCCAAAAGAAGTCCTAGGAGAACCAAGGCCAGCAAGGTGGTCGCGGAATCCTCCATCTTTCCAGGTGCTACAAGAGATGCTGGAGTTGCTTTCAAAGGCAATCTTGGACAGATCTACATTTTAAAGACACAGGATGTGGTGACAAGGATCCCTCTTGAGAGGCAATGGGGAGATGGCATAGCCACTATACTGTGTTGAGCAGAGACTGTCTCTTCATGGGACCAATTCCCCAAACTGCAATTTTACTGGCCCCTATCCCCCGATCAAGATAATATTTTGCTGTGAAAACAAGTTCTTTCGAGCATATGGGACATAGATCATTAGAATAAAACCTGATTGCTATTGATTTGTTTTCCATATAAATTTCAAAGACTTCTAGGCATTGTATCAGGCTCCCTCTGTCTGTATACTTCTGATTTGAGGAGGGGGCTGGGAGAAGAGTCTCTCATTGGTACCCTTAGAGTTCTGAATAAATATTCAGCCCTTTGGGGAGGGACCTTTCCTGCCTGGCATTTCCTCTGCCCTCTGGGATCTGTGATAGCAAAAGGCTCTCTGACCATCCCTAGAGAGCTGCATTTTTTCAAAAACAAGAATGTTGCTGAATTAATAGAGGGTTTTATCAAGGGTAAGGAGAATAACACTAAGTGTTGACAACTGGTGACTATTTTGCAAACACAATCTCATTTTATTTTCCCTAAAGCCCTAGGAGGTATCTATTAGGTATTTGTAGGCCCCCACGAGGGATGAGAAAACCAAGGCTCATGGGAGAGTACGGGCACACCCTGGGCGGAAGTAGCTGATAGGGAGGTGGTGCCACCATGCCCTAAGTTTTCTTATGGATTCTGTAAATAGAGCCTGGTTAAATAACCCACTACATTTCTGGACTGTGTCAAGCCAGGCACAGGGATACTGAGAATCAAGAAGCCTTTGTACAAAGTCTGGATCTGTCGCTAAAGGTCCGTGGGCAACATGCATACCTCTTCCTCCTGGCCAGGCCTTGGTTTGCTCACCCATCAGATAGAAGGTAATGAGAGCACCTCACAGGCAGTCAGGAGGATCCCCTTACATATGCGATTTACAGACCATGCTTGGGATGTTACAGATGCCACATTAAATGGCATCCACATTAAGCAGACACATGACTTAGGTCCAAGGCCCATGGGGACACTTTCAGGAACACAGAGCAAATGGGGGAGAAGAAGGAGCAAGGATCCATAAGGCATGTTATGGCTAGAGAGCACCCCTTCCCACCTCTCAACAGCACAGCTTGGGTCGGGGACCAATATGGGGTATGAGAGACTCAAGAGCCATAGTTACTACCCTAAAAATTGCTGGCCCGTGGATTTCCAATCCACTGGGCCAGAGACAGAGATGCGAATCCAGGAAGAGGAGGAATTTAGGGGTCAGCAGTAGGGGGCAAAGATGTCATTAGCTAGGAATTCTGTCTGCAAGGCCCAGTGTGGAGTGAGGTGGAGCTGGGAGGAAGGCTTCGCAGGTGTCACCACTCCCACTAGTCAGAACCCTGGGGGTGAGGGTAGCAGCTCGGGGTGCTCGGTCAGGACTTGAGAGAGGTAATAAAGCAGTGTGTAGGGAGGAAAGGAAGCTGTGGCTTGGATGACTCCCTGTGGGGAGCAAATCGCAGGACTGGATGGCAGCCAAGAAGTCCCAGGAAGCCATTCAGAGGCCAGCGGGCCAGCAGGTGTGGCCGAACCACCGATTCTCAACCAGGTAAGGAGAAGGAAAGGGAGGTGCCACAACCCAAGGGCTTTCCATTACCTCGCTTTATCCTCAGAACAACCCTGGGAGGCAGCTGTTATGAGGACCACTTTACAGATGAGGAAGCGGAGGCTCAGAGAGGTTAAGACCCGCCCACTGGGTGATAAAGCTGGGCTTTGAATCAAGGTCTGCCTTCTTCCCGGCCATGCTTGGTTTACCCCGTGGGAGGCAGCGTAGCTAGTAGTTAAGTGCATGAGTTCAGTGTCGGGCTGCCTGAGTTTACATCCCAACTCTGCCATTCAAAGCTGTGCGGCATCAGGTAAATGGTTCAAACTCTCTGAGCCTCAGTTTTCCCATCTATAAAATAGGATGGCACTAGTAATAACGGCACCTCCTTCCTAGTGTTGTTGTGGAGCTTCAATAATGTATGTCAAGCAATTAACACTTAATAAGGATGCAGCTAATGCCGGCTGTATTATAATTACTTCTTTACTTCCATCTCCATCAAGACTGGCTGAAGACTCAAGACAGGGTATGGCCAATGGGCAGGGAGTCTTCCAGACCCACTCTGGGAGGACAGAAGATGGAAGAGCAAGGCAGGAAGGGCCGGCAAGGAATCCCTCACCGGTAGTTACCTGCCTGTGAAGAGAAGAGTCCCAGGCTTAAAATGCTATGCATGTGGGATTTAAAAAGGAAAGAGGTTCCTTTTATTCCTTATTATTTTACTTATTATGATATTTACATATAAAGCAGTGATTCTCAGGCTGTAGGATTTCATAGATCAGGAATTTCTCCCCAAAGTAGAAACCAATATTAGGGACCAACTTTGTGTTATATCAAATGACAGAGGCAACCACTAACTATTATCACCATCATTTTGGATGTTTTTTTAAAGGACATTTCAACGTCAGCTCAAGATCAAACCCCAGCCTATAAACTGTATGTATTTTCATCTTGGGAAAACTCACTGGTCTGCCCTTATTTCTGTCTCATCTTGCCACAGACTGTCGAGACCTCAGGCAGGGACCAGTGTGCAGGCCAGTGATCGGGCGGTCCTGGTATTAAATATCCCCCACTCCGCCACTTGGGAATGCTGGTGATTGGAGAGGTGTCTATTTCCTATAATTACGGAGTGTTAATGTAATCACCAAAGCGGAGAGCCAGCTGGAAAGGATGGAGTCTGACATCCCGCAAAGACAGACAGTTAAATAAGTCATACGGCCGGCAGACAGCCCGGCTGCTGGGTTATGTAATCACTTCCCCTTTCCGTTGGTCTATTTCTCCATTTGGCCTTTTTGTGCTTTTTTGCTGTTGCTTTCTGAGGCTGAGCCTCTACAATAGGCAGAGAAAAATATTGGACATGAAAGAGAACCCGTTTGGGAACATGCTGCAGACAGCCACCTCATTTGTCTCCAGGCTCAGAACCAAACCCCAGGTTTCCATGGGAGCTGGGACGCGGCCACACGAGACGGCCCAGTGCTGCGTGGCCTTGCACGTGAATGTGGTCTGGTCTGTGGCCTGGCACATGGGGGCAGGGGCAAGGGGACAGGCTCCTCAACAAACTCAGTTCACACATTTGAATTTGACCGTGGGCCTTTTGAAAGAGGGCTGCTGAGGAAGGCAGGAAGTAATCAGTTCTCCTCCGATCCATTTTCTTCTAGGCACTCAATCTGCATGTGAGAACTAGCAAAGGGAAATCAGGGTGAGCATATCCCAGCAGTAAACTGGATAAAGGCCACTCCATCAGGCCACCCTAGTGCAGGGATGGGAGTCCCTCTGCGTGCTCCGCCCATTCCTAAATAATAGCAATAACGATAACTGTGGTAGCCCCTTGCCAGGCACCAGACACCATGTCTGAATGCTGCATCTCATTGAATCTTCACATATCCAATCACCATTTTCATTTCACAGAAGAGGACACTCGGGCTCAGAAAGGTTCAGTTCAGAAGTATGGCCACAGAAAGGGAAACTGACAACTATCACCGTACCAGCTCAGCAAACAGGGAGAGAGAGAAATAACAAGTCTATATTTCCAAAATCCATTTGTATACAAGGGTTACTTGGAGTACTTGTTCTAAACACAGATTCCTGGGCCCGACCCAAATCTGCTCCATCAGAAAAGTCCAGCAGAAAGGCCTGGCCACCTGTCTGGTTAATGAACGCCCCAGGTGATCTTATCATGGGGCGCAACGGAGTGTTTCCTACAAACATATTATCACATAAGTTAATATAAAAGAGAGCATTTAGAACCACGTCGGACACACAGTGTTAGCTACTATGATATGAGTGGCATGATTGTTATCATTTTCCACCTACTCTTCGAAAGAGCTCGTGTCCAGAGCACAGTGGAGATGTGCGTCTTGAGCCTGCTATTTCCTCTGGGGCTCCCAGCTGCCCAGATGGGTTCCCCTCCCGGCCCAGAGTCTGAGTCCAGTGGTCAAAGGAAGAGGCAGAACCAGGTTCTAGAGGGAAAGGAGGTAGGGGTGGGGAGCTGTGCCCCACGCTGGGGAAGCTTCTCAGGGGTCTTGTTTCCACACTGCTCCTTTCTTCGCCGTCTTAAGTACCATGATGCCAACCTGTGACTTAAGTACGGTGAAAAGGAATCACTCTGAGAGAATGTGCTTGCGGCACCTTCACTCCCCTCCTCCCCGGCCAGCTGTGCTTCTGTTTAAAGATAACTGGTTTTCAAATGCATCCCCTAAACACACAAGTCACCTGCTTTACTTGGTGTTCAACCAAGGAAACAGCAATCTGCTCCAATGACAGAGGAAAAAATGAGCAGTGGTGGCCCCGCTTTGAGAATGTATGTCTGTACACTACCCTGTATAGACAACGTTAAGTGGTTTTTCCAGAGTAACATTGACTCTTGCTTAATGACTGATGTCAGACTTAACTCCCCCTGCTCCTAGCTCGCACCGCATGGAAGATGGGACTCCACTGTCGCTCATCTAGGATCGTATAGAACTCACCCCAGGTCTGGTCTCCAGAGTCCAGCACGCTTAATGGTTTTTTACCGATTGTACCGATTCTCAGAGGGTTCTGGGAAGTCAAACTGTGCTTCGTAAATTGCACAGAGCTCCACGAAATCTCTGTCGAATGTCCTGTGCTGTGTGTGAGTTTGGACCCTCTGTATACAATGTAAACCATCGATTCCCCCTTAGCCCCTCCTCAGCCCCAATTCAGTAGACTCCAAAGTTGCATGCACTGGATTTTAAAGTGAGACTGAGCAGCTGGGAGAACTTCACGCCAATGCCACACCCTGGATGCAAGAACCAGAAGCAGGAAACAGAGAGACTTTGTGAGTCCCCCGGAGCACACGCGAATGCTACACCAGGGATGTGGCTACAAGAAACGCAGCCTCCTGGCACGGCCCAGGCACCCAGCGTGCTCGCTTTTCAACCGATGGCCTCCACTCCTGGCCTGTGGAGGACTCGCCTGGGAAATGTACCTGCAGCCGTCTCTTTCAGTTAAAGATGCCCACTTGTCCTGTCAATGAGCTCAGAGACTTTAAATTTTTCTCTGCAAACCAATTTGTGTTGTGCATCTGCGTTATCTAATCTCTGTGGGGACAGGACCACGGCTGTGGTTAAATTGCTCTGAAAAATGACTGTCACAGTGAAGACAGGTGTACATCGGGCTTCTGCAAACAAACTTCGGCTTTGCCTGCACAGGGCCACCGCAAGTGGTACAGCATCTGTCACTGCTCAGTGAGTCAGGCTTTCTTCTCCCAGTGGGTGCCCACTCCAGCCCCAACCCAAAGCCAGGGCAGGTAGTTCACACCAGGTGGCCAGTCTGTGTAATGAAAAGGTCCGTAATTCATAGAAAAAGCTAAGAAAGCAGCTAAATGGAGTAAAGGAATCGAGCCTGCCACCCCCTTCCCCCCGACACACACACTGTATGTTCTCATAGCATCCTAGGCTTTTCTCTTATAGCACTTGCCACAATTATGATTAAGTAATTGTTTATATCTAGATAGAAGAAAACAGTGAGCCTAGAAAAAGATCCTCATATATACGTCAACTTAATATAGAATAGATGTGGCATTATAAAGCAGAGTGGAAAGGTGGACCGTGGTATTGGGACAAATGGCTTTCTTTAGGGGGGAAAAATTAAATTAGATCCCTACCTCACACTACACACAACAATAAGTTTCAGATGGATTAACTAACCACATGTGAAACTAAAACGTAAACCTCAAAATTATAAGAAGGAAACATAGAAGAGTATCTTTGTCATCTCAGGTCTTAACGAAGACAAGAAAATTATAACAATAAAAAAAAATCAATCAATTTGACATAACAAAATCAAAAACTTCTGCATGACAAAAAAGCCTAATGAACAAAGCTCAGTGATGAGCAATATACTAGGAAAAGGCATTTGCAATATTTATAACAGGTAAAGAATTAGTCCCCAAGATGTATCAAGAGCTCCCGCCAAAAAATAAAATAAAATAAAACAAAAGACAAGCCAGTAGAAAAGAAATGGGTAAAGTATTTGAATAGGAGATCTAAATGGTCAGAAAACTTGGAATAATGTTCAACTCATTCGTGATCAAAGATATGCTGATGAAGACAAGTATGAGATGCCACTCCACACCCAGATTGGCAAAAATTAAAAAGTCTAACATTACCAAGCATTGGTGAGAATGTAGAGAGACAAAAACTCTCAGATGTTGCTAGAGTAAATTCGTAAAAACACTTTGGAAAACAAGTTGGCACTGGCCAGCCAAGCTGCCAATAAGCACGCCCCATGATTCAGCAATTCTACCTCTAGGAATACCTGCCATGGGAACCCAAAGTCGGCATACCAGCCTGAACATTGCAGCCCTGGGGGAGAGCAAAGGCTGGGAACTGACCAGAAACATGTAGCTATCAAAATGAATGAGCAAACACAATGTTTCAACGTGAGTATGTGTAAAAAAAAAAAAAAAACAATCCTGGGTAAAAAATATTGAGTTGCAGACTGTCACCCACAGTTTGATATGATACATGTAAATATAACACAAAAATAGACCATCTATGATTTATGAACACACAGAGAAAAATATAGACAGATGGAAGACTTGCCCCAAATCCAAGATAATAGTTACCTCTAGGTAAAGACAAAGGACCAGAGGGGTGGCTAACGAGAGGGATTTGGGCTTCTGCTAAAGTGTTTCCTTCTTTTATTTGAGAAAGTCATGCAAATATGAGAAACTATTAACCACTGTTAATTCTAGTAAGTGGTTTTACATTCTCTGCATTTTTAATTACTGTAAAGGACATTAATCCCAAAACAAATAAAATTAAAATTCAGCATGTGGAAAAATCATCCATGTCACTATTTTCAGGTCCACTTCCCTCAAGAGCGGAGCTTAGGATCTTGTCTTTTGCTACAAAACCAGAGCTGAGCACAGCGACTGGCCACAGTCTCTCCACGCCAAATTCACGGCCCTTTTTTGATGCATCATCTCATTCATTCCTCACAACATCCTCAGAAGTGTCCCCATTGTACGGACGAGAAAACTGAGCTTCGAAAAGGTTAAAGAACTTGCCTAAGCTCACAAGGCTCGCAGATTTTGAACTTGGGTCTAACTCTATAACCATTGGTGGGTAAAGCTCAGGACACAGGAACATGAGAACTGGGAGGGTGGGGAAAAGGTGGGGCAGAGGGAGTGAGCTGCAGGCATTGTGCTAAATTCTTACATGCAATGACTTATTAAAACGGCACAGCAAAACTACAAGGAAACTTTTATTATTAACATGCAGAAGACAATGAGGAGAGACAGAGGGAGGTTGGGTTGGGTTGTAAAGGGTCTGAAATGCAAGGGCTGGGCACACCTGGCCCAGACCTCCCAGGTTCAGGCAGGGCGGGGTCAGGGGGAGGACCTGCTGCAGTCAGGAGCTAACAGGAAACAGGTACTTGCCCCAGTCAGGACTGTACCTTCACGACAAGCTCCCCATCGTGGTCCTGGGTCCTGTCACCTCTGACGCCCTTCTGGGCCCAGCCTCCTGGGGCACATTGCACTGTGCTCTGAGTGTCCGTCGCCACCATTCATTTGCTCCACACGTGGCTTCCATGTTGCCCTCTGTGAATTACTTATTCTCTCTGTGCCCTGGCTCCCTTCTGTGCAAAAATGGGAACTTGGGAGACAGTGGGTAAAAGAGAGGAGGCAGCTGGGTATGGACAGACCTCAAGTGAGGAAAGTGAGCAGGGCTGGCCCCTTCAGGGGTGGGCAGCACTCACATAGCATCTGGTGAGTGTGGCCAACTTGGGAGGCCATGGATATATGCAGAAAAAAATAGCTAGGTGGGTGGGTGACAGCACACACCTGACCAGGGGAGTGCTTGCAATTGGGAAAACACTTGGACACAGCCGGCCCAGGCAGTGGGCCTCAAACTGTATACAGAGTAGGTGCTCAATAAACACATTTAACAAAACTAATTTGGAGCTACTGGCTAGGGGTCCAAGGGCTGCAGGTGAATGCCCAGAGCAGGAAGTGTGTATTGGAGGCAGGGGATGTCAAGGCCACGAATATGTAGCCTAGAGCCCTAGACATTGTTAGCAGGGGACTTAAATGCCAAACCAGGAGACCAGGGCAGGACCCCTGGCATGAGAAACAGGGAAATCCAACAGTGGTGTGTAGTGCATGGGTGATGGGTGTCTGGGGCTCGGACAGGTGGACAATGGTAGCACTTCCTGATGCCACCTGCTGATGCAGGAGTGAGCTGCGAATATGCTACTGTCCTCCTAACAGCTCACAACTGAACAGAAACACATCGGTCTCCCATCCAAGTACTAAGCAGGCCCGACCCTGCTTAGCTTCCAAGATCAGACGAGATCAGGCGTGTTCAGGGTGGCCTGGCCGTAGGCAGAAGCACGTCGCCATTCGTTTCCTTGCTTGAGCCTCAGTGATCTTAATGCAGCTGCACTGCAGCCACCACCACACCAGGGCAGCTGGGACCAGGAAGGACAGAGACTTCGGTGCCAGGAGGGAGTATTAAGCAGATGGGATGAAAACTTTACTAATGAAATGTCTTCGTAATTCTTAGTTTGACCGTAGAACTTTGTCATCTAGAACTCTACGACCTCGGTAAGTTGATTATCCTCTCTAAGCCTCAGCTTCTTCCTCTAAAAAAAAAGGGTCAGTGTGGGCCATGTCCAGCACCCACTGGGAAAAGTATGTGAGATGTGTACAAAGTACCTAGAGAAACCCCAGTTTGGGGGTTATTTGTGGGGTTTTAAAAATCATCAGTGTAGAAGTTCTTGATAAAAGGGCTTAATGAAGCAACTGTTAAGAACCGCCGCTTTGAAGTCAGACCTGGGTGAGAACCAGGCTCTGCTAGCTGTGCAACCTTGAAGAAGTGAATTCACCTCTCTGAGCCTTGGTTTTATCCTTCATTCAACAGACATTTACTGAGAGCCTACTATGACCCAGGCACCACAACAGGCATGATTCGGTAAAGTGGGGAGGACTGTGGTGAAGATTGAGCGACAGCACCTCTGTGGAAGGCTGTCCCACGATACCTGGCCACAGTCAGTGACGCTGAGATCGCCACCGTAAATGCCAGAGCTCAGGGCCCTGTCTTCACTCGGAGCTCTTTGCGCCATGCCCCCGCTGTCACACAGCACAGGAGGTGAAGGGAAGTTCTGGACACTTACGGTTGTCTGTTTCCCTGGCTCTCCCTGGCAACCCCTGCACCTCAGTGCACCTCCGCCTCAGGTGAAATGAGACCCAGAGATCATCTTCCCTGCCCTGCTCACCCTTCCTACTAGAAAGCACAAAGCGTTCTTCCTGTGACCTCAGTAGAAAACCACAGAAGATTTATTTTTGAGACAAGGAGCGATGACTGCATTCTGCAGAGCAGGAGCTCCTGTCGCTGACCGATCACCCCAAGGGCCCCTCGAGGAAGTGTTTCCTGAGTCACCTGTGTGCCCATCACCAGCATCCTCAACGGCTGGCTGCCTCGGAGGCACACCAGCCTCACCGCCAGATCTCGCCGACGGCTCCTGCTCTGAAGACCATGTTCTGAAGGAGCCAAACTGCCAAGTTCCCACCCTCCATCTTCCTCGGGCCTTTGAGCCGCTTGTCCACCGTGAGTCTGTAATGGAGCTGCCCACAGGGAGATAGAATTTTCCTGAGTAAGAGAAATTCTTTCTCATACCCTGAAAAAGGACTTACCTTTTCTCTGCTAACATGGCCTATACATTTCACTTCAATTCATTCTAGTAAACAGGGGTTGAGAGCCTGCTGTCTGCCCGGCGCTGGGCTTGTTTCATCTGGGTTGTGTTGCCTGCCTGCACAGAGCATACCGTCTTGTAGAGGAGACAGGCATGAATAGGGAATTAGTCGAGCACTATTTAAGTGCTAACCATGGTTATGCTCGTTCTTGACCTCCAAGCACTCAATGTTTTGGCCAAACTGGTATGCACAGGGGCCCCCTCTAATCAACCTCCCTTATAAGAGGCGGTAAAGCCTGATGATCGAGATCTCAACTGGGTGCCTGACTGCCCCGGCTTGAATCCAGCTCTGTGACTTGACAAGCTGTGTGAACTTGGCCAGATTGCTTAACTTCTCTGTGCCCCCAACTCTTTGGGTTGTTTGAAGGTTAAATGAATTAATTCACATAAAGCTATGTGTCTGGTATAGCACATGGTATACTTAAGTTCAATTACTGTCACCCCAGGTCTCAGATATTTTTCCAAGTCACAATCATTTTTTAAGGTCTAATGTAACATAAGTCCCACTTCCTCCAAGAAACACCATCTGAGGTCTTTGGTCTGTGGACTCTCCCTCCATCCTCAGAAGCACCATGTCAGCACTAACCAGCCTGACTGTGGCAGCTGGATTGCAAAGGTGGCCCTGAACGGACTGCCCTGCTGAGTGCCATGCTCTGGGGTTCAGTCTCCTCTCATGTTGAATTTAGATATGACCTTGGCCATAGGATTAGGCTTAGCGGCTTCTGCTTTTGAACTCTCGGGAGCCCTTGAACTACCATGTAAGAAGCCGGCTATTGTGCTGGAAAGACCATGGGGAGAGACACAATGGAAAGGCCACAGGAAGAGAAAGTGGCCCTCTACCAGGGGAGGGGGACAGACACACACACACATACCCCCCAGGTATCCAACCAGACCTCAGACTTCATCTCCCATGACGACACCAGACATGACGGTGAGCCATCCTAGACGTGCCAGTCCAATAGAGCCACCAGCTGACGGCAGTCCCAGCTGACATCACTGGAGTAAACGAACCGCCTCAGTGAGCTTAGTCGACACCCAGAATTTCGGGACGTGAGACGGCTGGGTTGTTGTTTTAAGTCACTGCGTTTGAGTGGTTTGTTATGCAGCGATCAATAACCAAAATAGTCACTCTGGACAGGAAGAGGCCCAACCCAGGAGTCTGAGTTGCCATGCCAGCTTCAGAATCTGTAATCTAAACAGGTTCTCATGGGGGTAGGGGGAGGGTTGGTACTAGATGTCGCTGTGGGTAAGTGTGTGTGCTCCAGTGTCAGACTGCCTAGGTGTGATCTGGGCTTTGTCATCTATAAGTTCTGTGACCCTTGAGGAGTATTCCTGCCTATACTTCAGTTTTCTTATCTGTAAAATGGAATAATAGCGTTCTTGTGAAAAAAATATAAATTAGATAAAAGATGCAAAATGCCTGGTACATAAGAATTTTAAAATTTTAGCTCTTCTGGAGAAAAGGCTGGAGGAGAGGAGGTAGATGGTTACAGCTTTAGCGATAAGCTTCTTTAAAGAGTTTCTGCTTAATTAAAAAATGTTCCCAAATATTACAGCAAATTCGTTGAGGTGAATCCCATTAGCCTCTGGCCCCTTTTTCCAACCCCAAACATTCAGACAAAACTGGCTTGGGATCTCCAAGGTACAGAGGTACCATCCCAATTACCACAGGTTAACACTCACCTGCAGCTCATATCCATTTCTTCAAAAAAGGAAATTTTAAAAAAGTTGAACTCTGATGTCTAAAGTTGATTCACTCCAACATGGGAAAAAAAAGTGAACTGTAAAGGCTTTTCCTCCTAGGAACACAAAATCAGAGCAAACCCCTTTGATCTGTGTTAAATTAACGTATCCAAGGAAGAAGTGAAGAGGGAAGCTTGTTTCCTAATAACCATCACCCTCGTCATGAACACGATCATGATTATCATCTGTTTTTTGACCACAGTGTGCCAGACACTGTACAAAGCAGTCTCTACCTATTAACAGAGCCCTGTGGCAACCCAGGATATGGAGGTTGGGGAGGTAAGAAACACCCAGTAAGGGAGACCCTTTGGAGCTGTACAGATGACACTCACCAGTCCCCAGCACAGGCCTTCACGAGCTCAAGGACAGCTATGCCAGGCCTCCAGCAGGAGGGGGGAAGGAAGAATCCTTAAACTATCTGGCGGAATAAGGACCAAACTCATGAAAAAGGCAACGAAGCTCCTGTAGGAGATGCTGGAGGGCAGGGATGGGTCTCAGTCATCAGGAGGGCTGTGGAAGAGGGAGGAGGGAAGAAGAATCCCTAAACTATCTGGCAGAATAAGGACCAAACCCATGAAAAAGGCAATGAAGCTCCTGTATGAGATGCTGGAGGGCAGGGATGGGTCTCAGTCATCATCATCCCCCCAGAACTTAATGAGGCCTGATACATGGACTATTCTCAGTATACACACGTGTTTACATAGGTGCTATGTTGAAACCGATTGGCCTAAGTCAAAAACTCCCAGTCTCAAATGTGGGGGGCGGGTGTCATGGGCTGCTCAGAGGAAAGAGTCATCACTCTGGTCTGGTGGCCTAGGAAGAAGGTTCTAGGGAGGAAAGGCCCTTATTAACCTAGCACACTGCCTGACACAGAGTGAGTGCTTCCAGATACTGCCGAACAAACTATAAATGGACTTAAAAATGACATGCCTACTCTGTGCCCATCCTTTACAGCACCTGGAACACTTGTTACCACATCATCACTCCACCTGGTGATTCCTTTAACACCTGTCTTCCCCACTGAACAGTCACCTGCAAGCTGGCAAGGATCCTGCATGCACTGTCACCACTGAGTCCTCAGCGCCTAGCCTGGCACCTGGCACACAGCAGTTGCTCAACAAATACTCACTGACTAAGGGATAGACTGACTGAGGGGCAGGAGACACCTGTCCCCAGGAGCAGGCTCATGGGGGTGTGAATATTTAAAGTGGGTTTCAAATGCAGCTGCCTGTCTTAGCCATACCATCCCCTTAGGCACATGTGTGTACACATGCCTATGCACGTGTGCACGCACACACACACACACACGCTTTGTATTTCCTTCAACTTCTCTTCTGTGCATGGCAGCTGCAGTCGAAGGATATAGCAGGGAAAGACTGAGCAAGACCAATTTGCCACAGCTCACGGAACACCCGATCCTGCCTGGTCTGTAACGAAGGCCAGTAAACGATCAGCCAGGATTGTTGGCTCACTAGGCACAGGCTGACGCTCTTTTAGGTTCTAGAAAATTCACCCAAATCCCTGAAGATACTGAGATGCTTCCCCCGGGTCACTGCTATTGATAACAAACAGGCCATCCTTTTGTTTAGTGCTCTACATTTTTTAAGGGTCTTCGTGTATATAATCTCATTTGAGTAGTCATTTAGCAACAAAAATGCTTTGGGGATTTACCATATGCCAAACACCCTGCCATGCCCTAGGGGTATAGCCACAGACAAGAGAGCAAGATGCCTGCTCTCATTGAGGCATATAAAGATGTCACTGGTCCAAGAATCCCACAAGCAAACGCCGACAACTGGTTAGTGATGAAGGGGAGGAATGCAGTTCTACGTAGTCCTCTGAGAGTGGATAACAAGGAACGAACCTGGTTAGGCAGGTATGACGACTTACTGAGACATGAAGTCTACTGAGTAAAAGGGAAAGGGATGAGGGAGAACATGCTAGCAAAGGGAAGACCCTGTACAAAGGCCTTGAGGCAGAGGAGAACAACCCTGAGAAGCGGGCAAGAACACATTCACCTTATCCCCATTTTACAGATGAAGAACTAAAACCCAGAGAACCACACAGAAGAACCAGGATAAGAACTCAGACCTCTGACTCATACGCCAGTTTTGAGAAACTCCATGGAGTCCTCAAAACCTCCAGGGTCCCCTTAGCCCCAGATCTGCTATGGTCCTGGCTCACTCAGGCTGGGCCGGGCATGTTGGCGGGGAAGGCGGGAGGTTGGAGGCAGGGCTACTCTCACAAGGCATTCCAAGCCAGCGAGGAGCAGGAAATGGCAGAGAACACCCATTCTTACAAGATTGCCCAACTTGAGTCTGGGCTTAGAGAGGGCGGAAGGGAAGGTGCACACAGCCATCGGGCCCTATGAGCTGTTGCCATGGCAGAGCTGCTCTGACCGGCACCTCCAGGGTAGCTAGGCAAGCATCCAGGCGGCAGGCTTTCCAAGGAACATCTCGGCTCTGCCACGCAGACAGCTGCTGAGTCGGCAGGCACCACACCTCCAGGGGAGGTTCATGGAACCCCACCCTAAAAGGCAGGAAGGAAAGACAGGCTCTCCAACCTTGACAATGACAGTTAAGCCAGCCCATCATTCGGTTATGTTCAAACAATAAATATTTGTCATGTATCGTGAGACTGCTTTAAGTAGGGAATACAAAAACGTCTAAGGCAGTGGCTCATTTTTTTTGTTTTTTTTTGGTCACTGGGAGGACCTCCAGTCATTCTCCCAACATCTTGCTTTATTTTCATCACAGTACTCATCGCCACCGGAAATTACTGCATGTGTGAACTCGCCTTTTGTCTGTCTACGCAGGAGAAGGTAAACTTCCTGAGGACAGAGCCCATCTTGCCTGCCTTCTCACTGCTTTATTCCAGCACCTGGCACTTAGCAAATAGCTATAAGTGAGTGAACAGTAAATGAGTGAATGAGTGAGGGAATGAACGAATGCCTTCAAGGAAGGAAGCATAGATAGATGGATGCATGCCCGACGCTAGGAGGGATGCCTGTATGAGAGCTCTCCCGCTATCCCTCCTCACCCATCCCTCCAGAAGCTCTCAGAATGAAAGACCCTGAGCAGATGGAAGACACTGTGATTATCTATCTGAACTGTCTGAAATTTGCTTATCACTAATTCAGATCAACTAGAGACTCGCCATTTCCATAAATCAACCAACCACACACTAGGCCCACCCAGCAAAGCATCAAGATGACAATAATAATCATGTGAATTTATGCAGTGCCTTTGTTCTGCAGAGCTCCAAACAGTCGACAATCATTATCTCATTAATCCTACAGCCATCTCTGAAAGGTAGGCTGAGAACAGGCACCTCTTCCCTTGAATAAGCAGGAAATTAATACTAATAGTAATAGTGAATACTTATTGGCCACTTATTCTGTGCTGGGTTCTATTTCAAGCGCTTTATAAATATTAACTCACTTATAACTCTACGGGGTAGTGATTATTGTTTTCCTCGTTTTACAGAGGAGGAAACTAGAATCCAAACAGGTTAAGGAATTTACCCAAGGCCAGCAGGAGCGGAAGCACAACTTCACCCCAGGCAGCCTGCTTCCGGGGCCAGCTCCATCTTTGTACCATGCTGCTCTCAAAACCCAGGAGTCAACATGCCACCAGGGGAAAGCGCAATAGACAGAGCTGCGGGTGGAAGACATCCCGTCGATGGTGACACTCTCAGACCAGCTACATGTGCCAAGTGAGTGGGAGAGGCTTACAGGCCCGACTTCAGAAGTGGGCCTGCACCTCAAGTATGGCATTTACTTGCTGGTTGATCTAACCCCCAAACCAGGAGCCACCAAGTACGTATTGCAATCATTGGGACCTCCTCCTGAATGACTGTCAGAGCAAGACACGGGTAGCACTGGCAGGCAAAGGAGCCGTCACGGGGGCGGGGGTGGGGGGTGGGATGAAGGAACTCAGAACAGGGACGCAGACAAGCCCATCTTTTTCTCCAGCTCATCTTTTCCTCCGTTTCTGCAATGAGTCCAGGCAGCAACCACAGATCTTTTTGAAAGGAGCCGAATCCACCACCACCCTCCAGTGCCCTTCCACCCGAACCCCTTACCTTGGCAGACTGGGTCCTGGCCTCCGCTATATCCCAAACACTCTGATTCTTCTGGGTCTTTGCACACACCCAATTGCACTGCAGATACGTCACCTCCTCCAGGAAGCCCTTTCTGGATGCCCGACTTGAGGGAGCCCCAGGCACCTCTATACATCCCCATTCTAATTCTCTTATTGTTGGTTGATTTGTTCTTGTTTATTCATTTATTATTTTTCTCCCCTAATTAGAACGCAAGCTCCATACCACGGTGGTTTATATATGATTTGGTCGTGATGTATCCCCAGCCTGGAGAACAGCACAATTAATATTTGTTGAATGATTTATAGTAAGTAACACTAAGCGGTTATTCCATGCCAGAAATGACTTCTGTGACCTACATAAATGACCTCCTCACAACACCCACTGAGGCTAGTCCTATTATCACCCCCATTTCACAGATGAGGGAGCTGAGGCCGAATGGGATAAACAACTTGCCTAAATGACAAAGCCAGGATGTGAATCCAGGCAGTCTGGTTGCTAGGTCCTTGCTCCACATCACGAGGAGGTCCAATGGTTGGTTCTCCCTGCCTGCAGGATGTAGCCTCAAATCCTTAAAACAACGAGGAAGCCTTTGGGGAAGAGATCCAATCTCCTTTCCAGCCTCCACGCACCATTCTCTGATGCACACACTCAATTCCAGGTTCCGGAAGACCGTTCCGTCTCTTGTCTCCCTCTTTAGCCCTTGACGTTCTTCATCTAGAGCGCTCATCTTTTCTTACCAACTTCTTTCCTACCCTTTAGGCTCCAGCTCAGGTTTCCACCTGAGGAAGCTTCTCCTAAGGCTTGGAGCAGATGCCCCCTCTGCGGGTGACCCTGTTGCACCCCGCACTTCCCCCAACCCTGTACGTAGCCCACTTTGGTGGGCATGCGTATTCACCTGTCTGCAGTGGCCCTACATCCATGCCTTTGTCTCGGCAAATATTCACTTCATGCCCGTGACGTGCCGAGCCTTACAGGTGCGGGGAGACAGAAGTGGACAAACAGAAGTATCCAGCCATGGAGAGCTTTTTAGTGAGGGAGACGACAAGAAACAAACAAAAACACAATCTAATGTCAGGGAGGGTGACGGAGACAAGGGCAAAGTGGGGGGAAAGATTCATGGGTCGGGGCTGTATCAGACCGGGATGGCTGTGCCTTCGCTAAACCAAAGGTCTCCACGGTTTTTGGATCATACGCCCCTGTAATTCTTAAGGACACCTGCCAGTATATGAATATACATTTAATTATAGACTATACTTCATCACTGCTGTGCTGCTGTATGACATGGCTCATTACAAAATATACACAAAATATAGAAATACCAAAAGGATGAGAAAAAACATTACTGGGAAGAGATGTTCTGGAACTTTCTGTATGCCCCCTGGTGCATCATCCTGCACACTCGTGTACACACCCTGATTTAGATAGAGACTGTTGTGCCACAATGTCAACTCACCGAAGTGTTAAAAGGAAAAATACAAACAAACAAGGCCACTTCCTGATCCTGGCTAATTAAACACAGCAGGCATAGAAAAATAGTTTGTCAAATGACTCGGAGGATGGCATTTAGTAGACACTAGGTAAGTCAGCCTCAGACAGGTCATTTCATAATTCTTGGTCTCAGTTTCCACATGTGTAAATACAGGGTGTAGTCTAAATCCCCAGGGGCCTCGGATATGAAGACCCAGAGTCAGGTTCGCTCAGCCTGAATCGCTCCGCCATTCCCTGACCTAGAAGGGGGCCTACTTAGTCGTGTTATGACATGTAGCCGAGTGCTGGTGTGGGCAGGGCTTTCACTTGTTGGCCTTTTATTGATTTTTAGTAGTTTACATGGAAGGAAAATAATGCAAACAAAGAAACAAAGTCACTCTATCTCTAACCCCAGCGAATTATGCAGAGATTCAAGAGAGTAATGAAAACCATAAAGCATTTGCAGAAATAAGAGCTCCCAATCTTCCATAATCTTTGGTGATAAAATGCAAAACAGCAGGCCGGTGACACCTATGCATAAATCCCAGGTCCATTTACCAGCACTCAGTTCTGAGCACAGTCGCCGGCACTGAGAATCCATTCTGCTGTTCTGCATGCAGAGGTTAGGCAGGTCCTTTAAGAGTCACCGATGTATGTCAATGCCTTGTAATGGCAGGGCTACAAGGGGCTGAGGATTCTGTTGCTGCGAGGTACATTGACGGTAGTAGTTCGCTTCCCACCTAGCCTGCAGCCAGACACAGCACTGTGACGGGTTAGGGTAAGTGCGAGTGAGCCCATTGTTCACTTACGGAAACTGGGGCTGAGAAATCAATTCATCCAAGAGTTACATGGCTGGGAGTCAAGCCCAGACTCAAAGCCAAGGCTTCAGGCAGCCTGATCTACTGATCCTCATTATTCTGGAAGGCTCTGTAGGCTGAGTCGGTCTTTGTCATCTGTCTCCCTCTGCCTCAGCACAAGGCTTTGCTGGTAGTAGGTGTGACTAATATTTAGGAAGGAAGAAAGTGAGTGAGAGAGGAAGGGATGGAGGGAGATGAGAAGGAGGAACTCAATTCATGAATTTCTCAGCCACTACTGGGAACTAAAGAGCCATGCGCATCTACTCTGCACCGGCTGGTACATCCAGTGTTTTAAATGCAGTGTCTCATCTACTCTTCCAACAAACTATGGGGAGGGCACTGCCATTATCCGCATTGTATAGAAGGGGAAATGGAGGCTCAGAGAGGTTCAGTAACTTGCTCAAGGTCACTGAGCAGGAAGGGAGTCGATCCGGAATGTCGGCTTTGATAACTCTGGTGTTTAAACACCACCCTGCACTGCCTGCCGCAGGGAGCAGCAATCAGACTTCTTGAATTCTTCCCAGCACCTTCTGCTATGCTGTGCTGTAAGAACAGGGGTGGCTCTCACCTCAGGGGGGCGGACAGCATCCTGCTGACTCCTGTGCTACAGCCTCTGAAGGAAGCCAATGTCTGTTCACGGGGCAGGGTGTGCAGCCAAAGCCCTGTCGGAGGACATTTTCACAAGTGATGAAAGATCCATTCTCATTCCCAAAGGCAGAAGGAGCCGGCACAGTCATAGATTTGGGCATGAAGAGTCAGGACTAGGATAAGAAAGGGAAAACAGAGGGAAGATGGTCCTGCGTGTGGAGGTAGAACCAGGGAGCTTGAGGGGAAGGGGGCCTGGTAAGCAGGCGTGTCAAAGTGGGAGCCAGAAAAGCAGAAAGCGGGGTATCTCTAGGTGAAGAAGCACCAAGAGAATGGGCTGCATTGTTGGATAGCCCTGGCCCCACCGCTTACTTCTACAAGAACTTGGATAAATTACTTACCCTCCCGGAGCCTCCAGTCCTCATCTATAAAGGAAAAATAATAATAGTATCTACCTTAGAGAGCTGTTATAACGCTTAAATAACACAGTGTGCATAAATTGCTTTAAGCCCAGGGCCTGGCGAACGGGATTGGTGGTGGTAGTATAGTCATGTTAACTGATGTGTAAAGTAAGGGAAGGCAAAGGCATGAGCGGCGAAGACGTAAGGAGGGTGCAGTCACATCATCCCCAATCTTTAAGTGACACAAGGTTAACAGACCATGTCTGAATACAGCCAAGCCAAAGAAAGTCATTAAAGAACATGCTCAAGGCTGAGTCACGGCGTTTTCTGGGCAGGGACCGTGGCTGAATCATCTGACACCTCAGCCCCTGGCCTCAGCTTTGCACGGAGTGGGCACCCCACTACTGTTAGAGAAATGTACAAGTGGCTCGGTCTCCTGAAATCTATAATGAGATTATATTCCCTGCTTTCGCCCTTTGCTAGGTTCCTTTTTACTTCCCTCCCTGCTGATTTATTTCTCTTCTTCCCACACTTCTTGAGCATCTATTGTGTGTCGTGGTCCTTCCGGATTTTAGGAGGGTATTAAAAGAAGTTAGGACAGGACTTCATCGAAGCAACCAGACATAAGCACTGAACAACCGAAACGTGACTTATGTATTGGCCATATCCCACTGCCCTACCCAAAACGGGGTCTTTCCCTCGTCTGTGTGGGCTGCTTGTGAGTCCCATTCCTGCCTTTCTCTTTCCCAAACTGCCCAGTCCTCATAAACATTTTCCTGAGAAGATCATGATACGGGCTTACAGCAGCTCAGCAAAGAGTCCTTCAGCTCACCTGTGGGACATCACGACTCAGAACCACAAAGAGAAACCATACTGAGTCTGATACTGGAAGGAGGGCTCCCCTCCATTGAGCCATCGTTACCCACAGACAGTTCCAAACCTTCAATCAGCACCTGTTGGCCCTTCAAGACCCAAGACGCTTCCGAGGTGATGCAGGGGGCAGTCCACGTGGCAGGTTAGGTTCCCTGAGCAGCGGAGAGCAGATGAAGATGAGCATGAAGAAGTGTATGTACAGGACAGAGACTCAAAGGAGTGCTCTTGGGCTCGACCTCATGTAAAGGAAGGTGAGAAGCTGGACTGGATGGAGGGAGAAGCTGGGCTATGATGTGGTCTCAACAGAGGCCTCAGCCTAGCCCTCTGGGTCCTCAGAAGCTAGGATGACCCTTCAGAATCGTCAACTGGTCCCTGAGCATGAGCTGCCTAGGAAGTGGGTACAGAGGCAACTTCCAAAGAGAGCTGTGAGCCACAGGCTGTACCAGCAGCAGTACTGACAGCAAGGAGCAGCCTTAAGTCCTGAAGGGGTCCTCTCCAGCACATCTGTGTGTCCGAGACAGTCCAGGCGAGATAGCCACTGACTCGTTTTCCCCATCGAAGAGCAGGAAAATACAGGGCAGTGATTGAGATGTTGGGCTCTGGAGTCAGGCCTAGTCTCCAGGGGAGAACCTATCCCTTCTATCTCTTAGCCCCTCCCCTATAAAGTAGGGTGCTAATAGTATTTCATACGTTCAGCTGTGGTCAGTTTGAATAAAACAACACCTGGGCCTGGCATGCAGTTGTCACTCAATAAAAGGCAGCTACGATTGTTATTACAAATCCAGAATAGGGGAGAAAACTGCTCACTTCAGGCCACAGCAGTAATATTCCTGTTTCTTAGTGGTACAGGGTCTGCAGCATAAATACAAATGCACTGGGTATTTATTCGGGGCCTACGGATAGATGCTGGGAACAGTTCTAGGTCCCAGGGAATGGTGGTGATCCAAACAGAGAAAGCTTGGCCCTCATGGAGTTGAGTGGAACAGAAGAATCAGGGTGTCTGAGATACAGGCCCAATGAAGGAATGTACAGCCCAGGAAGGGGACAGAGGGGCTAGCTGGAGGGCAGAGGGCAGAGGACTATTTTGGACAGAAAGATCAGGGAAGTATCTCTAATGAGGTGAACAAACTCTAGACAGAATTGAAGATGGAAGGCATGGGCGGGTCTGGGAGGACACCATCTTGGCAGAGGGAATCTCAAGTGCAAGGCTGGGGCTGAGAACTGCTTGTTACATTTGGAGAATGGTAAAAGGGCCCCGAGGCTTGGAAAGCCATGAACAAGGGGGAGGCAGGTGCTGAGGCTGAAGAGGCAGCCGGGCGGGATCACGCAGAGCTTCAGGCCAGGCAGAACTCTGGATTCTCCCAGGAGTGTGACAGAAGGAAGCTCCTGGAAGTTTTGAGCAGGAGAGGGATGCTGCTGGGGTGCACGGGGTTCCGAAACACAGGAAGGGAAGTCCATAAATAAAAATCATCTGGCTGAGTATATATGTCAGCTGAGGGAGAAGGGAGAAGAGCATCTGGCCCGGCTTCTTACCTTCTGGCAATTAAGGGGCAAGTGTTGTCATGGGGTGGATGAGGGATCTGAGCTCAGAGACATCGAGAGACCTGCTGAGGGTTCCACAGCCATCGAGAGGCAAAGGGAGGATGGAGACCTCGGTCTTCACACCTGGAAGTGCTCTGCCAGCCCATGCTGAGGGGAGGGTGTTAGTTTTTGTTGCTGCTATTTTTAAGGCAAACACTAATACTAACAGGGGTTGTATTAGAAAAAAAAACAAACCGACAGTTCAGGGATGTTCTTCAGTCATGGCAGCTGAGTCGTTGGTTGTCAAACGGTCTGTCTCTGACCAGCTTGTCTCTGTTTCACACAACGCAGGAGACCAAAAAAACCTCAGAGCTGGCTGGTTCCTGTCCCGAAGCATTCTCTCAGGGCCCAAGAGAGAACACAGCCCAACGGTCAGGTGAGTTTCGATACCCGACAGTGGGAAGAACCAGATCAGTCACAGTGGAGAGAAAGTGCTCCCCGAAGCCTAGCTGGGCGGGGCCATGAGAAGACTCAGGGCCAGGAGCCAAGAGGCCACTAGCTTGAGTCCATCTTCTGGTGGCCTAGACTAGGGAAGCAAATGCTCTCCTGGGGTTCACTTTGTGTGCATTGAGCATCACTTGCAGGCAGGGCAGCTAAGAGTGCCCGTCCCAGTGGGCTGGGCGGAGCTGTACCTGTGGGGGACAGAGAACCGAGCTCCTTTTGAAAAGGCCAAGAATGAGCTCACTGAAGAAAGTGCCTCCTCTGT
>NW_006437736.1:3526819-3602588 GCF_000325575.1 Pteropus alecto
GTCACACCTGGAAGTGCTCTGCCAGCCCATGCTGAGGGGAGGGTGTTAGTTTTTGTTGCTGTTATTTTTAAGGCAAACACTAATACTAACAGGGGTTGTATTAGAAAAAAAAACAAACCGACAGTTCAGGGATGTTCTTCAGTCATGGCAGCTGAGTCGTTGGTTGTCAAACGGTCTGTCTCTGACCAGCTTGTCTCCGTTTCACACAACACAGGAGACCAAAAAAACCTCAGAGCTGGCTGCTTCCTGTCCCGAAGCATTCTCTCAGGGCCCAAGAGAGAACACAGCCCAACGGTCAGGTGAGTTTCGATACCCGACAGTGGGAACAACCAGATCAGTCACAGTGGAGAGAAAGTGCTCCCTGAAGCCTAGCTGGGCGGGGCCATGAGAAGACTCAGGGCCAGGAGCCAAGAGGCCACTAGCTTGAGTCCATCTTCTGGTGGCCTAGACTAGGGAAGCAAATGCTCTCCTGGGGTTCACTTTGTGTGCATTGAGCATCATTTGCAGGCAGGGCAGCTAAGAGTGCCCGTCCCAGTGGGCTGGGCGGAGCTGTACCTGTGGGGGACAGAGAACCGAGCTCCTTTTGAAAAGGCCAAGAATGAGCTCACTGAAGAAAGTGCCTCCTCTGTGACCCGCCAAAGTGCAAAGATCTAAAGTGAGACCTCGGGCTTGATGTGGGGTGTGGGGGGTGTGAGCAAGGCCTCAGGACCCCCTTCCCCAGAGGGCAGGGGAGGGATCTCTCTAGGCTCCAGGAGGGGCCTGATGAATGCGAGCAGCAAGGGAAGGAAATGTAGGTTAGGCATCTAGGGCAGTTCTGAAGCCGGGCTGAGTCTGTTGGGGAAACCAGGTAGGGCGGTAGGAGATAGGAAACGGAAAAAGACAAAAGACCAAGCCGACCTCAAAGCCTCCGAATTTGGAAAAGCAGCACAGGGGTAGAAAAAAGAATCGCTCTGATGAAGCAGAAGGAGGGGTGCTGGGGAGCCAGGCTAAGGAGAGGCAGAGCTGCCCGCAGCCCCCTCCCCTGCCCACTCCTGCAGCGGACACGGGGGCTAAGTGATACAGGAGCCGAGCATCCCATCCTACTTGGAGACTCTCCGCTGGCCCTCAGGCTCACCTGGGCCTCTGCCCAGGAGACTCACTAATAATTCCACTTTAAGTCCTCTCCGCCAGAACGAATTTCTCCCTCCCGCGCTTCCTGGGTTCTCCGCACGGACTCTACTCCAGCATTTGTCCTGTCTGACCTTTTTCTGCTCGGTTGTGCTCTCGATTCTTCCACAAATATTTATTGAGTATGAAGAAGGCGCTGAATTGGGGCTGTGAAGCAAGTTGAGTTCCGAGGTTGTCCCTCTCTCAAGGGACTACAGGAAGAGAAAGCTCCAGGGCGCACAGAGGGGCACCTGGGAGCCCAAGTTTGGCTCCGTGTGACCTTGGGCAAATTCCTCAACCAGTCTTAATTTCAGTTCTTTACCTATAAAATGGAGGGGTTAGGGGATGGTAAGGCTGGAAGGACCAATGGGGTCAGGTCAGGGCCTTTGCGTGATATCACGGCTGCCATTTATTAAGCACCTAATACTACGTATCCATAAGAAGTGTTTTACATGCATTATGGATATCATTCCTATACCTTAGAACAAAGTGGGAACTGTTCTAACTACCCACAGATGTGGCGGTAAATGGGAGAGAGCCTTACACAGTGCCTAGCACACGGTGCGAGTGTGAACAAATGCTGAGTTAATTCATTCTCTCAACATACATTTGAATTTACTTTTGGATTAAATATTTCTAGGCCAGTGGTTCTCAACCAGAGGTAATTTTGCCCTATTCCCTAGGGGACATTTAGCAACATCTGGAGACATTCTTGATTGTCTCAACTTGGAGGGGTTTGGTGCTTCAGGTATCTAGTGGGTAGAAGCCAGGGATGCTGCTCAACATCTTACAATGCACAGGACAGTCTCCATGAGAAAGAATTATCTGGTCCAAACTGTCAACAGTGCTGAGGTTGAGAAAGCCTGCTCTGGCCCCAGGCATCCAGCAGTGCCCCAGGAGTGTCCCTGGAGTTCACATCCCAGGACCGTGGACAGATAATGAACAAATAAATGTGTAGAGGTCTGTTGGTACTAAGTGCTAAGAAGAAAAAGTAAAGTAGGACAGGAGGGAAGGGTGTAATGGGATCACCAGGAACATAATGGGACATTTGAAAAGAGACCGGAAGGAAGTGAGGGGGTGACTCTGAGGCTGCCCGATGTGATGGGCAAAAGCCCGGGGCAGGGCACATGTACGTCCTCGGGTCCGGCAGAAGGTCCGTGCAGCCGGCGTACAGTGAGCACGGAGCAAGTGGTCAGAGATGGTGTCAGAAAGTTACTAGGACAATCTGGATAGCTGTGTGGACCTTTTATGGCCCCCAGAAGTGGTATACTCCTTGAGCACACAGGTCATGGCCTTGCATGCGACCTCTTGGTGACACACACCTGCTGGGACTAAGCTGAGGAAGATGCCGAGTTGAATTGTATTTTGGTTCAGGGCAAACAGTTTCCTGTGTTATGTAGTTTACACGAGACAAAGTGTCCCTGCTTTGTTCTGGTTTAAGGCAGGAAATGGGTTTGAATGTGCTGTCAGCTTTTATTTTCTAATTGTTGGTTGGCTTTCATTCATTTCAGGAGAGAGAATATACAATGATAAGTCTCACTGAGGAGGGAGTTGCAAGACCTAGAGCTGATTCTGAGTAGAATTTCAAGACTCTCCTTTTAGTCTTAATGCGAAGACATATTCTTCATTGATCCAACAAGGAGTTATTTGAAGATGACAATAGGGCGGAGCTGGAACAATGCAAAGATAAATCCAGGACGGATTCTT
Organism: Pteropus alecto; assembly: GCF_000325575.1. Lineage (NCBI taxonomy): Eukaryota > Metazoa > Chordata > Mammalia > Chiroptera > Pteropodidae > Pteropus > Pteropus alecto. The sequence goes on from NW_006437736.1 coordinate 3,529,673, forward strand.
CATCAAGTAACTTATGGGGTAGTAGAAAAGTGAAAACATAGCTAATTAATAATAGAAGGCACAAAGTACCAACGAAAGAGAATTAACCACTATGAAGATGAACAGATGACTACTTATAAGGCAGGATCGCATATCGCTTTTATCCCACATGCCAACTCCGATCACTAGTGGTTGCTTAAAACAGTGTTGAGGATTCTGAAGTCTCATCTGAGCTCAGTGCGAAAAAGCACTATGTTCAATTACTTGTGTCCGCCATGAACAAAGATATCACGTGGCAGATGTACCAAGTATCTTTGCCATCCGAGCTTGACTGGAGACCAATTAAATAGAAATATAGCTTTAAGAATAGAGTATGTCCTTCCTTTTCACATTTAACATAGAGATATAATAAATATGTTAAACTATTAAAGCGGAAATGGAAGAGTAGTAAAAAAAAACTCAATTTCATAATATTGAGTGTACATTTATTTGCCTCCTTAACTCTGGAGTATTTAAGAAAAAAAAGAGAAAGAACATGGAATTCTCTGCTATTAAATGAATAACTACGAAAGACTCAGCCCAAAGCAGGGACCACTTAAAATCAAGGGGTGGTTGGCTGGCTCTGAAGCAGGGCAGGGCTTAGGCTGAGGGCCGCAGCCCAGCCCTCCCCCACACTTTCTCTCCCCAGAGTTCCACGGAAAGCCATCTTGGGGAATCTGGCAGGAGAGCAGCAAACTCTCTTCCTATAATTGGATTTGCCAGTCAAATCCTTGCTCTTCAGGACTGGACGGACAGTGCAAGGTATCCCGTCAGTGCCCAGTCCTCCACGAGACCGTTCAGCAACAGGTTTGGGGGCAGACTTCCTACGTCTCCTTCTCTGGACGGATCCTGTCCACAGCCAGTTTTTAGGCTGTTTGAAGATCCCTGTCGTCTTGGCAGAAGCAACCCAGAGATAAGATTTAGTCTCCTTCTGACACAACAAAGCTCCAGAATGATCTTCCCACTTGCTAGTCGAGCTGGGATTGAGCCAAATGTAGTAGTACCCAGGTCTCAGAACCCAGAGAGATGAAATTGCTTTATTAATATCATGAAGTGGGGGTGGAGGGAAGAGAATGTTCTGGATTTGCTGTGCCAGCAATACTTCAAAACACAATCAGAAGGGAGGAGAACAGGAAGTTGGCCTGGTGGATTCCCCTCACCATCCCGAGCATCCTCAGAGGGTGGGTATATTGGAAGGAGGTGGTTGCCCTGTTGGCCAGTGTGCTGAGTCAAGGGGAATTGCTATGTCCTCCTGCCTAGACTGACAGCCCTCCAAAGTTCAGGAAAGAAGGTGACAGAACAGAGCTGCAACAAGGCATCAAAAGCTTCAATCACAAAAGCTTTGGAAAAAAAAAAAAAAAAGTCCTTTTCCTGAAAGGCAGGCAAAAAGTGCCTTCACAGAGCCAGCTTCGTGTGGCCTTTAAACCAAACTTGTCCGGCAGCACAAGCTGAGCAGCTGCACTGGGATGCCCAACCCAGGGCCTGTTTGTGAAGACTTCCATGCCTCCCTCAATCCTGTGACCCAGAGACTTTGCTTTATTTTGTTTTTATTTTCATTTCAGGATAAATGTCTGAGAGGGGACGGGGAGCTGAGCAGAAATACTATGTGCAGAAATGGCCGGGTAAGATGAGTACTCTGATGACTTGGTCAACATCCCTAGCTAAGCATCCATCATGCACCAGGCCCTGGTCTCCAAGCCCCATGGGGCTGGACAATGCAGGAGCTCCATGGAGACCTCAGCAGTGCCCAGAGAGGTTCTGGTGGACAGACCAATGGGAAGGTTTCATGACCCCACGTGGGACACCACAGCATACCCAGAAATAATGGAGCGAATGTCATGCATCAGCAGGTGGGGGCAAAAGGCAATGACATTTGGGGTGTTAGGGGTAACATGTTCCCCATTTATAAGCACACCTTGATGAGGCCTGGGGAAATGACTTACAGTACCATTAAAGTCATTTGTCTAATGATGATGATCAAAAGGAAATAACATTTATTGAGTTTATATATGCATTTATATATTATTATAGCAATTAATTTTTACAACAATCCTTGGATTTTTTGCATATTATCATCTCTGTTTTACAAATGAAGAAACAGAGGCTCAGAAGGGCTGAAGGTGCTCAAGGTCACATGGCTGGGAAGTGGTACAGCCAGGACTGAGTGCAGGTACATCTGACCCCAAGGTTCATGTTGGTTTCATTATATCTCACCATCTCTTAGCATTACGGGAAGTCACCAAAGTTCCACTGCTCAGAACACACCCTATAAATTCTCCAAAACAAAACCTCATTCTGCTTTAGTGTTTGAATGGTAAAGTTCAGAGAGCTCATAATAGAATAAAAAGCCCAGAAATGAACCCATGCATAGAAGAACTTGATTTATAATAAAGGTTGCAACTCATATCAATGGAGGAAAAAGTGATTCCTTAATAACGTTGATATAACCGGCTCACCAAAAGAATTTGGATCCCTCCCATACACATTTATAAAGGTAGACTCCGAATGGACGAAAAACTTAAATGTGAAAAAAAATTATAAAGCCAACAGAAGAAAGTGTGAGATACTATCTCTGTGAACTTAGAGTATGGAAGGACCTCTTAAATAAGATCCCCAAAGCATAAACCATAAAGTGAAAAAAGCTGACAGACTTGATGATTACATCAAACTTAAGGGCTTCTGTTCAACAAAAAACACTATAGACAAAGTTAACAGGGAAGTGGCAGAGTGGAAACAGATATCTGCAATGTCTAAACCAAACACAGGATTAATATCTAACTACCCAAGAAACGCCAATAAATCAACAGGAAAAAAAAAAAAACCCAACAGGAAAAACAACAGGAAAATGGTCTGTGACTATGAATGGGTGGTTCGCAAAAGTAAAAGCCAACGCTAGCATAGCCGATAGATATGTGAAAAGATGCTCAAATTCACTAGTCATGAAGGGAAACGAAAGGGAAAGCAACGATGAGATTCCACGTTCTACTCAACGGACTGGCAAAATGAGAACGTGGAGTAACACTGAATGTTGGAGAGGACGTGGATAAATGGCAACCCTCGCACACCGCTGGTGGCAGTTTAGATTGGCGTAGCCGTTCTAGAGTCTCATATGGTGATCACTGAAACCAAGTACGCGAAAACCCTGTAACTCAACAAAACCCAGGCTTGGGAGTGGAGCCCAGAGGAATACTTCCACGGGTCTGTAAGGGGACAAGTAAAAGGCAATTCGTGACAGCACTGTGTGTGGTAGTGGGGAATTGGAAGCAACTGTTTGCCTATCACTAAAGAATGGACGAATGCAAAATATGATGGGTCCTTAGTATGACGTTGTCATTAGTACCATTCACCAATGATTTCCAGTTCTCCTCCTGGATTCATGGCGGTATTGCAGTTCCCATCCCTTAGGAAGTTGGGAATGGCCATGTGACTTGTATTAGCCACTCCGGACCAGTGTGCTATTTGCCACAGAGCCTTTAAGAGCTGGTGAGCCCTGTGCCACTTTCTTGTCTCCCTGCCGTGGTGGGTGCTCCATCAACCTAAGTCCCTGAGTCACATGTGAAGAAAAGCTCCTACTGACCTGATGGCCATGTGATATGGCCAAGCAGTAAACCCTTGTTATTTTAAGCAGTTAAGATTTCAGTGTTGTGACTACAGCATAACCTAGACTACCTTGATTGCTACGACTGCGCAGCTGTAAGAAGCAGTAAACTAGATATACAGCCAACAACATCATGGACAGACCGTAAAACATGGTGAGAACATGGGTGAAAATGGTAAAAACAGAAATGAGCTCCTTGGCACAGTATCGTTTCTATAAATCAACAATAATATACACATACAAGGCAATGCTACATGTTTTACAGACATATATCTGTTCAAGAGCACATATTAAACACCTTAGATGGGTACCTATAGCGAAGTGGAGGTCATCAATGAAGAGAAAAAAAATTAAAAACTAAAACAAGGGAGAGCCTTGCATTGATGATGATGGAACTTCCATAAACGTATGAGTACGACTAACAGCTCTCTCTTACATCTGAGGTGCACAAAGGAAAGGGGAAAAGGTATAAATAACTCTTCTTAGTTGACTTCCGTATGCATTTTAAACCCTTCATACCATTCAGCCTCCTACAAGCAGTTTCCCTTCCCCCACTAAATTTTAATTCACCCAGGCAGGCTTTCACCTCACAACCTAGTTGCCACACCTCCTTGGTACAAAGATTTACAGCCACGGCAGCTACCGCCAATGTCCCATTTTTCTGTGATCTGAGGAAAGGTGCCTCCAAGAGGAACAGAGCAGTAAGCAGCCGGATTACAGAGAGAGACAAGGACGGAACTGTGGGCAAACTCCAAGCCAATGGCTTCGATGGGCTGCATCCCCGCCCCCTTTTAGGGAGTAGTCTCGGCTCCTGATTGGATGTCAGCTGAGAACTGATGGAATGGCCAAGTGGGAGAGCCTGCAAGTCCTGCTCAGACCCGCACCTGCAGGAGATGATGCAAGGCTCGCAGCCTAGTGTTCCTGGCAGCCCGGGTTTGCTGGGTTCAGGAGTAGGCTGACTCGGAACTTCACTACCACCAAGCCACATAAGAACAATGGCTGCGCAAGACGAACACCGCTCAGCCCAAACAGCTCACCAGAGAGGCTCCCTGCCATCATTTTCTCTCCTTGGTGTAATGCAGAGGGGCTGGGCTTGGAGGCAGGCTGACCCGAGTCTGAGTTCAGAGAGTGCCTCAGGGAGTAGCAGTAGGTCTCTTAGGGTCAAGGACTAGGCACTATTTGATTTAGTATCTCCAGCACCTCATCAAATGTTTATTGAGTGAATAAAATAATGAATGAGTCAATTAGTTAATTGATTAACAAATTAATTTTTCTTCCAATGATCTCTATTTTACACATCTTCTCTTCCTCTAGGCATCGAATTAATTCAGGGCATTGAGCTATTTATCTCCATGCCTAGCACTGTGTCTGGCACACAGGAGAAGCTTAGAAATATTTGCTGAATTGAATTGTTTATATGCTTCTTATTCATTTTCTTTTAGAAACCACCAACTTAAATAAACACATTCATTTTATCTGAAGCACCCCCAAGAATGTAAATAACAGTAATTCCTTTCAATTATCGAACATGTGATACAAGGTTCTTTCATATTCATTATCAAGATTAATGCTTATATCAACACTCTCTTATTATGGTCTTTATATAGATAAGTAGGATACAGCTCAAAGAGAATAAGTAATAAATTCAAGGTTTTCTGGAATGCAATGTGGAAGTCACAATAGCATTAGACAATCACTATTTTGCAGTCCTCAGTATAACAGCTGATTCAGGTAAGGATCATCAATGGATGCTGAGGCTTCTGGGAGAAAGACTGTTGGGGAATAGGATATTTACATGCTCTCAAAGTATCACTCACAGCTTACTTACTAAGTACAAAGGGAAAATGTGTCTTTATTAGGGTGAGATCATGCAGTCACTACCTTAACCAAAGCATCAAACTGCATGTCGCCAATCGTGGGACAGCCAGACGTTATGTGCCCCCGATGGGATGCAGTAACAAGAACATAGCAACACCTGTGCGTATACCTGTCAAACATGTTTCATTTTACTACAACCATGAGGGAACCATCAAACGAATCCAGAATGGGGGACATTCTACAAGACACACAGTTTGTTTTTCTTCAAAAACAGCAGTCATGAAAACATAAAAAGGCAGGGAGCTGTTCTAGATTAAAAGAGACATTGCAACCAAATGTAAGGCACTGGTTCCTAGATGTTTAAAACGTTATAAAACTCATTCTTGGAACATCTGAAGATAATTAAAGAAGGCTTGAATAGGAGATGGTATTATTTAAATAATATTAATTTTATGAGGCATAATATTATTATATTAATATTAAATCTCTTGATTGTAATAATCGTCTTGTAATTATATAGGAGAATGTCCTTGTTCTCAGGGAATGCAGCTGAAGCATTTGGGGTGAAGATCAGGGGTACGGTGTCATGATGTCTGAAGCTGACTTTCACGTGGTTCAGGAAAATGAAAATGCGTGTTTACGTGTAAAGAGAGCGAAAGGGAGAGGGCATGCAAATGTGACAAAATGCTGACAGTTGATGAATCAAGGTAAAGATAAAGGGCATCCAGGTATTTAACATACCATTCCTTCAACTTTTCTGTAGGTGTGAAAATTTTCAATTAAAAAAAACTTAGGAGGTGTTCTGATTTTAAGGCCAAGGATTAACCAGGACACTGATCCACTCCTGCAGGAGGCCTTGGGTGTACAAGCAGTGTCCCTCCTCCCTGTCCCCTGAACAGCCATCTTTCTAGCCAGAAAGAATCATCAGTCATTCAGATATAGGGAGTTGTTTCCTTCTCATTCATTAAAAACACCTTTTCTGTTGAGGTACTAATATATATTCAATATGGATTATAAAATAAAGTCTGTTTTCCACCCCATTTTCATTTTAATAGTAAAACACATTTGCTAAATAACCCAATTAAAGGTTGGAGAAAAGGCCATGCTTCACTGTTTAAGCTGCATTTTCACTAATTTGGTCGCTAGTTAAGGGTTTGAGAGAAATGTCAGCTGTCAGGCGTAAGTGCTACCCTCCTCCTAGTCCTCTCCCCAACACACGTGACTAATCAATCACCGTGCACTTTCTCCTTAAGCCTGAACCTTTTCTGCAGCCTCAGATGGTACCCTGCAGAGCTCCTTGGTAGTAGGGTTTGCCTTTATGACTTTCCTCTTTTTTTCTTTTTTTTTTTTTAAGACATTAGAAATGGAGGAAAATATTCACTCTTCTCTTCCTAGGAGACTCATTATATCCACAGAGATGATGTAAGATGTTTTCTCTGGAAAATAGTTGTTTTTAAGGTCCCTGATTCCTCCCTTAATTATTCATTCAACAATCATCTGTTAACTGCCTACTGGGTGCTCGTGTCTGGGGTACCGAGCTGAATGCAATCCAGTTCTCCTCTCTAAGGCTCACTGATAGATACTGACAAGGGGTTTAAGTCGGGGTGCAAAGCAAGAAGTGGCCGACTGGCTGGGAAGGGGAGAGACAGGCTTCCAAGAGGAGGTGGAACATTCCTGGGATCCTCTAGGAGAGTTAGTGTGGCCTGAGAGGTGCTGGGAACAACAATGCCATCAGGGGTGTACGGTGTGTTCTTATGATGCACTATCCCCACTCTGCCCTCACCAGCTCCCATGCGTGGGGACCCACCGGCACCTAAGCCAATTGTTGGTCAATCCCAGTGTGAGGTTGGTGTTGGCTGCTGACACTCCTTTGGAAGCAGTCGAATTCCGTGACTGTCACCCGTTAGTGAGTAAAGTCTAACCTTTTACTTTGCAATGGGTCAATTCACTGCAGCAGGTGGAATGGGCAGTTGTCTGCTGAGATTCATTGTCTGCAGTGCCAAGCTGGACCCATCTGAGGTCCTAAAACATCTCGCTCCCCGATGTCTAAAATTCCATCCCATTGTGAGCCCAGCACTCTAGTGAGGAGAGGACATGATGGGTCAAGGGAGGGTGATGGAAACCAACACTTACTAATGCGGCTACTACGCAGGTGTTTATATCAGCCCATTTAACCCTCAATAACCTTGGGAGGCAGGGAAAAGTGAAAGAAGATATCTCAAATGGCTTTCCTACAGCTGGTTAGGATTAAAATCTGACATAATTATGAAGCAGGTGGGAAGAAAGGGAAAAATTTTTTGGTGTTTACTCTGTATATTAAGTGTCCACATATGTGATCTAAAAAGCTCTATAAGGTAATATTATTATTCCTATTTTGCAGATGAGCAAGCCGAGGGTTCAGGAAGGTTTGTTCATCACCATCGACATCATCATTATCAAAACACAAACAGCAATTACTGCCCATGAATACTTATTTTGTATAAGGTTCTGTAAACCCTTTATATCTATTATTTAATTTACACAGCAACCCTGTGATATAGGCATTATTATGACCATTTTAACTAAAGTCAGAGTCTAAAAAAGGTTCATTCACCTGGTCAAAGTCACACACATTCAGCATGTGTTGCCTCTGGGATTCAAACTCAAGTCCATCTGACTCTTAAGCCCATATTCTCAAACACAGCTAGTGCTATCTCCTAAATGTGTGCCACCTACTAAGTGCCAGACCACTAGAACAACCATTAGGATAGTGAGAAACACCCTCTACCTCCCAGTGCAGTCTATTAGGGCCTCTTTGAGTGTGGAAATTATTTTTTAGACTTAATCTAAAAAGAAAGGGAAAATAGTCTTGATAAAAATTTCTAGCATATTTTGGCAGTGCCAGCCTTCAGCAACAATAGCTAACATTTATTTCATGCTTGCTGTGTGCCATGCACAGTTCTAATAAGCACAGTACATATAGTGGTAGACATGCCAGTGCTCACCCATATTCCTGGTGTCCCTCTGCTTCTGGGACCTTGAATTTATGCATGGCCATGCAGTTTGCTTTGGCCAATGAAATGCAAGCAGAAGTGATTTGTGTCTCTGTTTGCGAAGCCTTGGAGAGCCAGTAATAATTCCCTATAATCTGTCTTCTCCACTGTAGCAAACACGGAACCACATTGACATGAAGAGACTGTAGAATTGAAGGAGCCTGAATATGTTGAGCCAACACACAGGGAGTCACCCAGATCTTCTGAAGAATTTGCATGAGTGGGAAACAAATTTTAGTTGCATCAAACTTCTGAGATTTGGGATTTGTCTGTAACTGCAGCATAACCTAGCCTATCTTGCTTAATAGTCATCAAATCCTCATAATAATTCTATGATGGAAGTGCTGTCGTTACCCCCATTTTACAGATGAGAAACTAAAGCACAGAGGGGCTGGGTAACTTGCCAAAGATCACACAGTAAAAAGGAGAACAAACTGTCAACCTCAAGAACGAGACTCCAGAATCCACGTTCTTAATCGGTACCCTGAATTTCCTAACATTTTTACCAATCAGACTAAAGCATAACCACCAAGGTCTGTAAACTCCTTGGTTATACCTTAGCCAATGTTTAAATAATAACAGAATTATAAGAACATATAATTAAAGAAGCACCAAAATTGCTTGCTTTAAAAAAGAAACAAAAACCAGACTAGCTTCTGCTTGTAAGGCAATTAAAACTGAAAATGTGTTACAACAGAGGTGACTCTTTGGGGAATTGCCTGGAATGATGGAAAAACACTTAAAGAAAAACTTTAAGAGAAAGTTTCTCTTTCATTATTCAATTCCCTAGAGTTTATCCTAAAGAGCAATAGACTCGATTAAAAGTATAATTAGTGTTCTCACCCTCCCTCCAAATAATGTTTTCTTTCTAACTGAAAAAAATTATTTCTTTAACAAATTCATTATTTTCTCAAATATAAATCAAAGCAAATCCTTAATGAGATCCTTAAGATAAAATGGAATCATCAAAAAACCTCAGATGGTGAACTCGGTGTCTCTCTCAGTCCTCTTTTAAGCAAGGACACTTGTCAAGGTCCTCTCCACCGTGTGTAGCCTGACATAACCACTGCTTCAGGACATTGGGTTAAGTGGTTCTTTCAAAAGCAATTAATGAATTTCATGGGAACAGGGCTGGTCAGAAGGCCTGCCCGAACACTGTGAGGGGCATGCCATTTCAACCTGGAGACGCTGACAAGCTGGCAGGTCTGGCTCTCAGCTGGCTCTTCCTCTAAGTTTAGGGGTTGTCCACCTTTCAAAAGTCAGATGATGCTGGTGGTGGGAGGCAGATTAATGATGGATGAGAAAGAGTGGTCTCTGGAGTGAGGCTGCCTGGGTTCAAATTCCAGTTCCTCCATGTACCAGCTAGGAAATTTGGGGCACATTACTTAATTCCTTAAGCCTCAATTTCCCCATATACAAGATAGGAATGGCCAGAATATCCATTTCATTGTTAAAAGGATCAAAGCAGATGCACGAAAAAAGCCTAGCATAGTACTCAATACAAATTAGCTATCATTTTTATAATAATTATGATTAGAGAACACATATTGCCCTCTTCCGTGGCTTCCTGCCACACGGAGGGACATGCATTTGCATAACACTCCGGCTTTTCTTCTACTTACTCCTTCCCGGGGGAGGTGGCATGAATCACCTGGTTAGTGAGTCGGGAGGAGCAGCTGGGCCTGCACAGCTCAGCCCCTCCTCCCACCCCTCTCCCTGGAAGCCAGCTGCCTATAGGATGCAAGCTTTCTGCTACACTCCTGCACTGCCACAGTATTCCAGGGTGAGGTCGGTACTTTTCCAGCACCGCCCACAAGGAGGTATTTACACCTGATTAGTTGCAGGGTCCAGTACTAGGAAGCCAATGGTTGCTGCACTTCTAAGTCATGTTCTCCAAAGTAGCCTATATTAGTAATAGAAGCGATATTTTAATCTCCATCTGCCTCACAGATCTCGTGTCTAGCTCAGCTGTATCAGAACTAGTGTAAAGAGGTGCTATTTTATTAGATTGCCTCCAACTTCAATGATTGTCATTGCAATCTTTCTGGCAGGCATTCAAGGCCTTTTATGAGCTGGCTGGTCAATCCCAACAATCCCACGTTCAGGAATTTATCCTTAGGATATAATCAATCACACGTGAAAAGTTATAGTACAGGATAATTCACTACAGAGCTGTTGATAGAACTGAAAAACAAAAACAACCTAAATGTCCAATATTAGGGATTGAACATAAGCACACTATTCAAACATTTAAAACGGTGCTGTCCAAGAGCCTGTAATGACATGTAAAGATGCTCGTAAATCCGATAAGTGAAATAAGCAAGTGCAAGCAATATGTACAAGATGATCCTATTTTGTAAGGAAAATATTAAAAGCATAAAAATGTTTGGAAAGGACATACAAGTTGTTAACAGTTTATCTCTAGATAGTAGGATGATGGGTCATTTAAGTTTTTTATTTTATTGGTTATGTAAATGCTCTAATTTTCTCCTGATGTACATACATTTCATTTAAAATGGGAAAAAATGATATTTTTCAGTTTTCAAAAAGCCAGGTGTGCAGCAGCTGATGGAGAGAATGCCTTTGGAGAATTCAGCCTCTGTTTCCTGCCAGAGGGGCCTGGCCCCCCTGGGAAACAGAGCCATCAAGTAAATGTGACTGTGCTCAGCCGAGAGCCTTTCTGACTTAGCAGTTGAGAGTCTTCTTGTTTTGACTGTTCTGAACTATCTAACTAGCACGTCATTTTCTCTTTCTTGGTCTCAGTCTTCTCTGACAAATTTGAGAATGGGACAGGATATGCCTTATATATATATTTACAGTAAGGCATATATATATATATGTACAGCGGAATGTACAGCTGAAACTTACGGATTTCGTTAACCAATGTCACCATAAAAAATTAATTAATTAAAATGTACAGCTGAAACTTACGGATTTCGTTAACCAATGTCACCATAAATAATTAATTAATTAATTAATTTAAAATACTAAATGCAGCTCTGTGGTCTTGACTGCTGCTGAGACTGCTGTTGCTGCATTTCCTCTAGAAATGGTGAAGAATCTGGACGCTGTCGGGCTGGGGGAGGACGGGAAGTAGCAAGTGGCACACAGGGTGGGAGCTCTTTTGGCTGGAGAAACAATCAGATGCAGGCTGATTTTTCCACATCTGAGGATCGAAGTGCCTGGAAGGACTATGACAGTGTCCACAGTCCCACAAACCAAGAGCTTGACAGGGCTGGAAGGACTTCACACAGAGAATGTCAGCCTCCCAACATCTCCACGGTGGCCGCAGCCATCATAGCTTCTAAGCACTCTTGCCCCCTCTGGTGCTTAGGCCCCAGCTCCCTGCCAAGCTCCCCATCTCATCAACGGCCAGGTAAGGAGGCTTCTTTCTAATCTTTTCCATAAGGAAGGAATGCTACTCATTCTTCACCATCTGCTTTATCACTTCATTCATTCTGTCATTGACTCTTTAATCAAGTAGCAAGTGCCTCTAATGGGTCCGTTATGGCACACGGTGCTGAGGATGCTGAGATGAACTCACAGACACAGGCTGCTTATCACTCCCTATCGAGGGAAACAGACAGACCTGGTAAGCAAGTCACTGCCCACCACCTCACTTCCTTCCCTGAAGTGTGGTCCACATGTCACTGGTGGACACGAGCTGGTTTCGGGTGATATGTGAGTGAACATGTTTATTTTAATATCTATTACCAAAAAAATACAACTAAGACATCAAATCCTCTGTGTCACAAGTACTGGTGTACTGGACATGTTTTTGATGAACAAAAAAATGTCAACGTGAAGTCGATTGTAATAAAATGTTGGATAAATGAAACACAGGTGGTAGAAGGAAAGTCATGAAGGTAATATGCAAATGACTGAGGTTTGAGGCCCACTGGTAGTGGAGGGAAGCACAGATGAGGGTTCAAGTCCCAGCCCTGCTGCTCACCAGTCAGGTGACCCTAAATGGATCATTTATCCACTTAGGACCCGCATTTCTTCCTTCTTAAAGTGATTATGTCTACCTTGTGGATTCTACTGTACATAATGAACCAGGTGATACAAATTCATTATTATTTAATTATCATTACATCATATTCTCCCTACGCCTGTCCTAGAGAGTTGGAAAAGTGCTGCCCTTGAGTAGGGGGTGGGGGCGGGGAGTAAGGGAGAAGTGGCAAGTGCTCCAAGCCCCAGGTTGGAAGCCAGCCGTAAAAACAGATAAGGAAGAAAAAATGGCTTTGTTTATGAGCCCAAGGAACTGTAGGGTTCCCTGATGAGAAGGGAGACAGCCGGACAGGCTCCCAAGCAGCATCTGTCCCTGTGGTCCAGGTACCACCTGTCTCACTGGGCTGCAACCCCCATACAGAGGCATCTTGCCACAAATGGGAATGGTACGTAAGAGCCATCACACAGAAATTCTCATTTGGGTGAGTCTCCACTCCCCAGGGGCTCCAGCCCACTAGCCATGGGAGAGAATTATTAGTCTTTGACTCATCTGGGCAAGGGGTCCCTCAAACTACTGCACACAAGAACAGGGGCTTCAAGGGTAGCACATCCAGGCACAGGAATGCAACTCAGCCACAAAAAAGGATCGCTTGGATGAATCTCAAATGCACTATGTAGGTGGAAGAAGGCATTGTCAAAAAGCTACATAATGTAGGATTACAGCTATCACGTTCCAGAAAAGGCAAAATGATGGGGCCAGAGAATAAAGCAATGATTGTCAGGGGTTATGGATATATATGGGGAGACTATGTACTGAGATACTACTTCACACCCACTAGGGAGGCTACAATGAAAAATATAGATAATAATAAGTGTTGATAAAAATGTCGAGAGACTGGGGGCCTCATACACTGCTGGCGGGATTGAAAAATGGTGCAGCCGCTTTGGAAAACAGTCTGGCAGTTTCTCAAAAGGTAACACACAGAGTTACCATGCGACCCAGAATTCCATTTGAAAACGTACACCCACAGAAAAGTTTGTACACCGGTGTTCATAGCAGCATTATTTATATTAGCCAAAAAAACCCGAAACAACCTAAATATCTACCAACTGACAAATGGATATACAAAATGTGGTATGTACATTCGACAATACATTATTAGGCAATAAATAGGAATGAAGTACTGATACGTGCTACAACATAAATAAACCTCGAAAATATTCTGCTCAATGAAAGAAGCCAGTCACAAAAGACCGGGTTGTGTGATTCCACTTCTGTGAAATGTCCAAGTAGGCAAATCCATAGAGATAGAAAGTAGATTAGTGGTTGTCAGGGCTGGGGCAGGGGAGGAGGGGATAAGCAGAGGGAATGGCAGTGAAGAGGGAATGGAGTTTCTTTGGGAGGTAATAAAAGTGTCCTAAAATTGACTGTGGTGATGGTAGTCCAACTCTGTGGATTTACTAAAAACCACTGAAATGTATGCTTTGAATAGATGAACTGTATGGTTTGTGATCTCAAGAAAGTTGTTACAAAAACTAAGAGATAATAAATTACCACAAGGGAAAAAAAAGTATGAGGCGAGTTTAACAACAGAGAGATAAGACGAGGGAGTTTGGGGCAGATCAGTAGAACTATTCTGTATCTCGTGTGAGGTGTTGGTTATATGACTGTATGCGTTTGTCAAAACTCATAGAACCGTCCATCAAAGATGCAAGAAAAAAAACTGACCTATCCTGGTCAATATTAAAAATGGTTATTCTCTGATAGATACTGTGCTAAGCACTTGATATGCCTCCAATTATTCAATCCTTGAAGCCAACCACTTAAATATTACAGGTAGGCAAATGAGGTTCACAGAAATTATGTCATGTGCCCAGGATCACAGCTAGGAAATGTTTTCCAAACCAGTTTTGTCTGATCCTAGATCCCGTGTCAATGCCCACGGTGCTCTGTCTGCCTCCCTGTGCACTGATCATCTGGAACATTTCTCGAGCATCTCAGGTAGTCTTCGATGGTTGACTGTTCACTCACTACCGCCCCCCTGGTGAGTGAGCTTTCTGAACCCACACCCTACTGGGCACCGAGCCACTTAGCAGGCACTCCATAAGGACTGAAGGATCAGGGTATAAAGACAGGGAGGTAGAACAGCCTAAGAGGAGCTGAATGCCTCAGTCTCCTGACTCTTAGCCTTGAGTCTGACCACTGACCACATGGCTATTGTCTAGCAGGCTTCCTGCAGTTGGATGGAAGTCTGAGCATGAGCTGGAGAGCAGGGGACCGGACCTAGCTCTGGCTTTCGCAGTAGCCTGAGAAGAAAATACCATTTCGTTTTTCTGCCTCTGAATTTCCTCACCTCACTAACTCACAGGAGGCAATGAGATCCAGGTGATTCATACAGGCCATGAACGTCCTTGGTTTCTCATATCCATTCACCTGCCTCCATTCCAACTGCCTCCCCAGGCTGCCACCACGCCTTCTCTGCCTACGCCTCCTCCATGTTCCACCCCCTACCTAATCCTTTATCCAACCATTTCTGCAACCAGAGAAGGGGCTCAAAAACAGGAATCTGATCACATCATTCTCCAGATATTGAGGATAGCACCACCTCTTAAGGCTCCTTGACAAGAGTTTTAAAAAGGCTCCCTCCTCCAGGCAGACGTAGGCCTATATCTGGGTGAGTGTGGGGCCTCCCACTTAGCTGGCACCCTTGTGCAAGACACAACCCGGGTAACCACCTAGGGTGGCCCTGACCTTCAATGCAAGGCCTGCCTTCTGCTCTAAGAACGAACACCAGGGGCCTCTGAGATGCTGCACGATGTGCCCCTGTCTGTTTCTGCATGTTCCCCATCCAGACTGCTCCTCCTCACTGCACTCCATCCTCCAGCCAGACAGCACAGCTCTCGATTCCCCAAGCGTTCCTTGGGCGCCCTCCGTTTGCACAAACTGTTCCCTCTCAGGCTGGCCAACTCCTGCACGTCCTTCAGCTCTTACTTGAAATGTCCCTCCCTTCACCACAGCGTCACCTGACCCCACCAAGTCCGAGACAGGTGCCCCAAGGCACCCTACACCTCAATCCTAACAGTATTTTTTACACCATACTATAACAGCCTGTTTACTCAGCTGTCTTTGCCCTAGACCCCAACCTCTGCAAGGGCAGACCTGGCTGTTTCTTCACCATTGTATCTGGGGCACATACTTGGCACGAGAGAGATGTTTATTGAATGGATGAATGAATGAATGAATGAATGAGTCAACTAAAGAAGAGGCCAGTGAGTGAAACAAAATGGCTTGCTATCTGTAGGACACACAGGATTTTGAGATCCAAGAAGGACTCCTACTGGCCTGGGGTTACCTGTAGCCTTGGGCAGGTAATTCAAACACTTCGGGTGTCAATCTGTAAAATAGGAAACCAGGCACCTACTGCATGAGGTGTGGGGTGAGGATCAAAGAGATTCTGCATGAAAGGCACTTAGCACAGTGCCTGGCACCTACAAATCAATTACAATTAACTGCGAAACCTGTAACATAATCCAGGGACTCACTCTCCCTCCTCCCCCGACTCAGCCCCAGGCCCCTTTTTTTTCTCCTTTGCACAAACCCTGCCATTGACTCCCTTCCCTTCCTCACTGAAGTGCAATGGAAAACTCAGACTTCACAGGGGTTCAGTTTTGAGAAATGGTTGCATGCAGCTGAGAGCACTCCAAACGATCTTCAGGCTTTCAGGGTTTTCAAACAACCCCCTCAATCTAAAACACCCCCTGCCACGTGTGGGAAACAGGAAATGAAAGGAGAGAGAGAGACCATGTTCCATCCCAGACTATTCATTTGCAATGAAAGACAACCATGTGTCTGGCAGGTCTCACCTTTTGAAAAATATTCCCAACCTCTTCTCCCAGTATTTTGATGCTTGCTGCGTTACCAAAGAGAAGCTTTGGGTAAATTTTAGTTTGGAGCCAAAGATCCAATTATGTGTCTTCTATTAGATGCCTGGGTGGCGCAGGGCAAATTTATCTCTAGATCTTCGGGGAAGAGGAATAGTAAATTACTAGCATTTTATCTGAGAGATACACATTCCATAAAGCTGAAGAACAATGTGATCTTTTCCCCGAAATTAATTTCATTTTATTTTAAAATGGCCTATAGAAAATGAGTAGAAGTAATGAATTGTGTATTTCCTGATCAACGAAAATCACCTTTTGCTTTGAGAGGGAAGAAAATCACGTTCATTTTCCCGGATAATTCAATGGAAAAGCAACTCAACCGGCCTGTCACTTAAGGCGCTTGGCATTTTGCGCTCTCGTGGCGTCAATCCCACAGTCACGGGGACGGCGAGGGCTTCAACGAGCATGCCAGCAATCGGCAAGGGTTAAGTCTGGACTTCTGAAGAGCCCAAAGCAGGACGTCTGTGTTTCCACAGCACTCTGTCTATACCTCTGACATGAGTCCCATGGCCCTGGACCGCAATTATGTTCTTCATGCCTACCCTACCACTAGCAGGTGCTCCTCAAGGTCAGGCATTTTTTCCCCCTCATCTTTATCCCCAGGTAGGTTTGCCAGATAAAATACAGGATGCATAGTAAACACTGAAGGTCACATAAGCATGCAATATTCAGGACATAACTTATACTAAAAAATATTCCTTGTTTATCTGACATTCCAATTTCATTGATATTGTGTCCTTCTCATTTGCTAAAATCTGGCAATCTCACCCCCTAGGGCTTCTTCTCAACTAATCTTTACAACTCTGAAAAATAGGTATTATACCCATTTTATGGTTGAAGAAACAAAGGCTCAGAGAGGCTAACTAACCTGCTGAGATGGCACAGCTCGTAGGTGGGAGAGCTGACTTTGAACCTGTACGTGCTCCCATTGCCACGCTTAATAGATATGTGAAGAATGAGCAGATGAATACAGACGTGCACACAGAAGGTGAGGAGCCAGGGAACCTGTTAGGCACCTTACTCTGAGTCATCACTCCCTCTTTGAAATCCCAGCCACACTTCCTTATGAGCGAGATGGCTCAGTACGATAATGTCACCCCACAATCTGCCACTTGGGAAAGGGCCAGCTTCCCGGGAACAACACTGATGCTGTGGAGGAGGCCAGGTTCTCCCTAAGTGAAAACAGATCTCCTGGTGCCAGAAACAGCAGGGCAGCAAGGCGTCCAGACAGAACAGGCTACTCATCACCCTGAGAAGCCATCGCTGTGGGGCTGACCATCCCCAACCTGCAGCTGCCCTCCTCTGTGGCTCAGAGCAGCAAAGAGCACTGGACAGGGCGTCTCACCCTCCCTTTTGCTGTGTGACCTCAGAGCGCCTACAGTGCCACAAAGCAGGTTTACAGAGAGGACCCTGGTGCAAGGTGAATGATAAATGCCAAAGCAGTTCACAAATGCCCTGGCTGTTCCCTCGGCCTGCACCCCTCTGCCCACCATCACCCCTCACTTCTGCTTAGGTGTCCCCTCCTGAGAGGCCTTTCCGGTTGCCTTAAAACAGCATCCCCTGAGGTCTCTGCCTTATCACTCAGCACTACCTTAAATCACATCACATATTGAAATGGTCTTTGTTGACTGCTGGTCTCCACCAGAGAGCATTAGCTCCATGAACAGGTCTCTCTTTTGTTTACGACTTTTGTTTTCTTCACCGCCACACCCTCAGCATCTACAGCACTGTCTGGCATAGATGAGTGCTCAGGACACATTTGCTGAGTGAAAGACTGAACAGAAATCTGTTTAAAAAAAAAAAATACACACACACGCACATATATATATATGTGTGTGTGTATATATATGGACATATGTATATATATTTAAACACATATACATATATATGTATATACCCACATCTATACATACACATACAACACACACACACACACACACACACACACACACACACACACACCATAAATCCAATTAAAATTAAATACAAGTAATGCCGTGTTGGGGCCGTTTCTGGGTCAATCCTTCACGAGGACCCCACCATCACACCTTCACACGTACTGTTCCCGCTCCATGAAATGTACACACCAGTCATCTTTCAAAACCCATCTCGGTTGGCTCTTTCTCCCAGAAGACGTCTCTGACCCTCTCCCCACCTCGACCCCACTAGAAAGCCTGTTACTCCACCTCTGGGCTCCTCTTTCAACTTGCTGGTGCTTTCCTTGTTGTGATTATTACCCAAATTATAGCTGACTAAACTGCGCATGCTGATGTCCTTTGCGGCAGACTGCGTTTTATCAAAGATGGTTGCAACCATCTGTCCCATCGCAACCTGACCTTGCTCTTCTGCAATGTGACCCTGCCACTCCCCCGTCAGCCGTAGACCTCTTCCTGCTCCCTTGAAAGTGAGTCGTGCTTCGTGCCTTGCAACTGCTTTGGACAACGGTGAAAGTGACGCTCTGCCAGTTTTGGACGTAGCCAGTAACCGACCTGGAAGCTCCGACTTTCTGCCTCTTGGAAGCCATTCACCATGGAAGAAATGCAATTCCCCTGAGACCTCCATGCTATAGGAAGCCCAAACCATGGGAAGAGGCCCTGGAAGATGAGATGCTACGTAGAGAGAAAGGGGTGGGAAAGCATCAAGGTGCCAAACGTGTGAGTAAGGAAGCCAGCCTGGGAGCGGATCCCTCAGCCCCGGCCACCCCAGAGTCATGCATCAGAGATGCACTGCCTGGCTAAGCCCTTCCCAGGTTCGTGATGCACAATATTAGGGGCAAAACAAAATGGTTGCTGTAAGCCACTACAAGTTTTGCTTAGTTTGTTATGCAACAATGGTTAATTGAAACATCCTTGACGGCAAGCACTCTACCTTATTTAACTTTCTATCTCCTAGCGTAGAACAGTGTGAGGCTCATAGCTCGATAAAATTCGGCTGAATGGAACAGACTCAGACTGAATTAAATTTTCTCCAACTTAGGAAGACCACTTCAGTAAATAAAGCTAAAATGTCTTCAGCAATCAGCCAAAGCTACCACCTGGCCCATGTAAAAAATGGATGGGTAGAGTTTATATGGAGATTTACAGAATATTATATGTTTCTCTAAACAAAAGATGTTTATAGGGATGAAATAAAACCACAATTACCCTCCGTAAGTTTTAAGAATATTGCCAGGATGACAGTTATCGTAAATACATTGCATAAAAATACTCTGTTTTGGCGTCTGGTACCACGAAGTCCTGATAAATGCCTTTATTCCCTGCAGGACCAGAGTGGAGATGTGATCTCGTGGTCTTGGCCATTTACTCCCAGGTACTCGGAGACAGGATCTGGCAAGCTGGGGTCACTGTCTCCAGGAAAAATCGCATTTGCTTTTTATTGCCTAAACATTAGGAGCAGCCTCAATTTGAAGGGCTTCCTGTCATGTGACATCTCTGGTAGCTGAGAGATCTGGCTGTAGGATGCCTTCGCTGGACCATCACAAAGGCCATTCTCTGGCCTGGGGTGCCTCACTGCACATACCCCTCAACTTCCCTCAGTGGGGGTGCCTCCACAAAGTCCTCTCAGTTTAGCCCCCACCCAAGTCCAGACATTCCACCTTGCCTGAAATGATAAACTCAGAACCAAAAGGGACCTTGGGGCCACCTACACCAGACCCCAGTCGAATCCCTGCTCAAGAGCACAGGCCTGTTTCAACCAGACTCCTCCAGGTGCAGGGCGGCAGGTGGGAGCAGCACAAACTCCATCTCAGTGGCCCACGTGTGAGCCTCGATTCTGCTACTTACAGGAGGTGAGACCTTATGCCAGTCATGTAACCTCACTGGGTCTAACCGGGCAAGGACAGCTCATCTACCTCATGGGACTCCTGTGAAGAAATGCTTAGAATGTAGTACATGTTGAATGAAAGAGCTGTTTCAGTTGAACAGATGGCAGAGACCAGTGGTGGATGACCATCTCTTCTTTGTGGAGTCCGAGATGAGGAGCTTGGATTTGGCCTTGCAGCCAAAAGGGAAAAAAATACTATTGGAGCGAGGCTGATCTGGGGTGTCAGGAGGGATAGACTAAGGCGAGAAGAGGGTAGAGAACAAAACTAAGGTGAGGCTCCAGTAAGGAGACAGATTGTGGTCTGTAGGGACATTCTGAGTGGGGATGGGGCTAGGTGGCTCTAGCCAGTGTGGCATATGGGATGATAGTGGCAACAGTACCACCGCAGTCCTTCTAAGCTAAGAGTCACTCTGGACAGCCAGAGGGACAGAGCGAGCCAACTACACATCATCCCTCCTCTCCGTTCCTGCAAGCTCCTGGGATGGAAGCTTCTGCATTCAGGCTCCTTCCTCCCCTCAAAGAGAAACAAGGAGTGTGACCTAGCATCCATATGCAAAGAAGGATGTTAGCCCGATCCGAATGACAGTTCCAGATTCCAGACACGGGATCATGATGGCTTGTAATGGAAGGGACCTCACCTGTCATCAAGAAGCCACAGAATTCTAGGATAACAGGGGCTCCTGGAAGACTCCTCAAGAATAAGCTCACCCACCAGTTTTCAAACTGGGGTCCACACGCAGTAGGTTGTACTATACACAAAGCAGATGCTGAGCAGACCAAAACAACCCTGCTTTTTCATGTTTCAGATATTGAAGTTCCCAGAACGGCTAGATTCCAAACTGAAGGATCATTACAGAGCCGCAAATTATCAACAACCCGACTCCCTCCCTCATCTTACAGGACAAGAAAAGGAAGCTCACAGAACCTTGCCCTCCCCTGCTCGTATATCTCATCAATTTGTGATCGCTTAGTCGATGTTTACATTTCCTGGACAGCCCCACGAGGTTGAGTCAATGCTGTCCCCACTCACTGCTGGACCTCCTAGTTCCTGGCACAAAACCTGCCACAAGGGAGGAGCTCCCTAAGCACCTAATTACTAAACAGAACTACGAATGAAAGGGGACAGAGGTAACTTTTAGCAAGGCAGTGGCAGAGCCGTGGTTACTCAATCCCAGCCCACACCTGCCACTTGGCGTGGCCCAGTTATCGCAGGTGACCGAGCTCAGGCGTGTGGTCACAGGGCATCCTGGGCTCCTTTGCTCACAGAGTTCCCAGCCACCTGTGGCAGGGCTTGGAACCTGTGCCCCAGTCCTTCACATGGCCGCTGTTTCCAGCCACCATTATAGCTCACATCATCTTGTACTTGAGTAATGGTGTGACCTCCTCAAGGGCACCAACTGCGTCACATTCATCACTGTCTCTCCAGCACCCAGCCTGGCCGAGAACAGACACACAGCGCTGCTGCTTCTATGCACCAAATTCCTGATTTAAAAAAAAAAAAAAAGAAAACATCTGGCAAGTCTTGGAATATGCAGCTGGGAATGTGCAGACTGCAAAGTGGCTGAGCTGGAAAAGGACTCTGTCCTGGGAAGTCCCTGGTGAGTTTCCCGAGAGCGGCTTTTTTTTCCTGCCTGGTGCTTAATTTTTTCCTCTTCTCTAAAATGGGAAGGTTGGCCACGTAACCCCCGAGGGATTCACTGATGCTCCATGTAGCTGCGGGAAAAGGGACCGGGGAACTGTCTCAACAAGGAACCACATTGCAGGTTTCATTCCACACTGCTGAGCCAAACACCTGTAGAGCCAACTGCCTGTCCAGATTCACAGACAACGCACGGCGCCAACTACCAGAAGTGGGGAAAGGCAGGAGAGAGAGGGCCCACCGTTTGGTGTTGCACTAGAGTCTAATGATCTCGGTGAATGCACAGTGTGTATGTTGGGTGGGGGCAGGGCAGGGAGAGAGATACCTCAGCTGGACAGAGAAAACTCTCAGAATTACCTTTCTGAGGCCCATCTCATCTCAGTTTCTTGATGTTGCAAACACAAGACCGTTTTTGTCCACTAGGCAACTCAGTTCCAGGGCCTCTTCTTGGGCCTTCTTGAGCCTACAAAACTACCCGATGCCTTACGAGTGAAAATTATCAGCTCCAAACCATGAAAATAAAACTGCAAAGCCAGAATTAATAACTGTGTAATTAAGTGGCTAAAACCCATAACACGAACTCAATATCATAAATTGTCGACTTCAACATTCATAACCATTTCATTTCATTTGGCTGATTAGATTTTCCTCATTTTGCAAGAATTCCTGAGGACACATGATGGCAGAGAAACCAGAGCCCACCGAAAAATAGGTAAGATAAACACGTAACAAAATAATTACAAACTTTTTCCAGTCATAGTATAAATTTAAGGGCGATGGGAAAGAGCCTCCAAAGATGGGAGAAGCTAGAGTTTAGGAAGATATTAAAACTACCTTCATGACAGTCTACAAAATTTTAGCTATCAAAACTCAACCTGATCTCAGAAGCTCTGGGAAATGTCTGATTTCTGACAATTCCGCTGAGCTGATGTAGGCATGCATGCATGCACCCACAAACACACACACGTACACGCACCCACAAACGCACACACACACACACACACACACCACGCGCAATGGTTGCCTGTTTCTCGGGCACTATTGCAGTTAACAAATATTCCTCCTCGCTTCTTCCAAATGAAAACAAACTGAAGCTTTCCTTGATATATGATGTACAATCAATAACCTCCTACTTCTTTCATAGAAAACTCATTTTACTTTAAGGAAAACATGATGAGTGATTAAGATCCATAACAGAGACCCTGTGAATAGAATACATAAGGGTTTCTGGTCGTGATGGTCTTTGCAATGGAAAACCTTTGGCAAATTGAAAACAATAAAGGTTGGAAACCTGTGTAGGAGCATGTCTCCCACTGGGCACACCCCATCTTTCCAATTACCCAGTGGAATGGAACACGGATGGGGTGACCTCTTTTGTACAGGAACAGAATGGATTTTCCAGCTGAGCTGAGGCAAGCTGGGTTCTATGAGCCTCTGCGCTGGTGTTTTCCATCAGAAAGAGCTTGCTCAGGCTGGGCCACAGATTCTTCTAGGAAGTCCCACAAGGGGAGGCTCCAGTAGCCCAAGTTGGAGGCCCATTCTTTGTGGGCCAGTGGGAAGTTAGCTAAGGGGCCATCTGTGTTCTGCAGAGCCCAGCAGAAGCTCTCAGGACCTAAAGCTGACCTCCTCCCACAGTACCCCCTCTCTCCTTTCTGGATAGACATTCCAGAGACTTCCTGACCTTCAAGTAGCAGCAACTGATGCCCCAACCATAATGCTCTGGGGGGGCCCCTCCCCTCCCATGGCTGAAGATGGGAGGATGAGGGCCAGGGTCACACTCCAGATTCCATTGAGGCCGGAGAAGTTGTAGGGGAGGGTCAGAATAACCCACACGTCCAAAGGTTGGGGAGTTGGAAAGCTAAGGTGGCCTCCACGTCCTGATTAGTCTTCAGATGAAGCCCCTGGGTGCTCTTTTCCTGCCCGAGATAATCAAGCCACGTTATCAAAATACCTGAGCACCAACAATGTGCAAAGTGTGGCATTGGGACGCATAGAAGGTCAAACAGATGTCCTGTGCTGCCACTTACTAGGTGACGTGGGCAAGACACTTCACCTCTCCCACCCTCAGCTTCCTCTGGGGCAAAATTAGGATACTAATACCCACCACCCACCTACCACACAGGGCTGTTAAGAATATTAAAGGAAATGGTAGATGGGACTTTGAAAATGGTGCAAGTCTAAAGACTTAATAATAGCAAGGGTCGTGGGGTTCAAAATTACAGTTGGTGTGGCCTGCTAAACAGTAAATAACTCCTCCCGTCTTCCAGTGGCCCCTTGCTTCTGTTCCACTCATTTAGCAGGTGAGTTTGTTCCCTGGGGAAGTGGGGAGAAGAGGCCAACCCGAGTTACTCAATATAAACACCAGGTTGAAACGGCTGAGAATAAGTATTTGAATCAATCAGTGTCACACTGTTTGGGGAGGGAAAAAATGGTTCTGGTCTTTCCAATCACAAAACTGGACTAGATACTGGCAGTGGTGTGTGCTTTTCTTGCTATGCCAGTGCCTGGCACTTAGTAGACATTGGACTATTTCCCGAATGAAGGACCAGAAGGAGAGATGGAGAGAGACCAACAAAATTACAATGAGTCATAAGGGGGTGGATTGGACAAGCGGTTGCTTTATCTTTACCATTCTACATTGCCAATCTGATTAAACTGATTGTTCACCTACTGGAATGGACTAGCTGCCTTCGCGCAGTCTAGACACAGTCTTAGAGTCATCAGAACATTTAAGAAATTTTCAAAGGGGCTCCCCGCGCCCTCGTCATAGGCAGCCGACACAGTAGGTGGGAGAGCCTGCTGATGACATGCCAGGTGGCCGGGGTAGGAACCCCAGCTCTCGCACCCCCACTGCATGACCCTGAGTGAGTCTCGTTAGCTTCTCTGAGTCAGTTGCCTCAGCTATGCAGTGAAACGCACAACACTGATCTCACTGGTGGGGTTGGAGGGATCAAGTTAAAACAATGCTGGGGAAGCAGTCGGCGCAGATGCTAACACGCGGCAGGCTTTGATGAGCAGGACGGGTGTTCAGCAGAACTAAGGAAAGAGAACAAAGCCTTGTTTCTTTCTTCCTGGGGCAGTGTGGCATCGTGGACAACAACCTGGGGACTCAGGACAACAACCTGGGGATCCATCGCTCTCACTCACCTGCCAGCAGCTGTGTGGCCCCACACACGTCCACTAAATCCCCCTGGTTCTCAGGTGTCTGATTTGCAAAATCTGCCTGACACCCAGACTGAGGCAGTGGGGCTGCACCGGGAGAGTTGTACAGGCTCTAAGATCCAAGAGCCTATGCAGACATAGCTTTCAACTTTGAATTAGAGCAAGGTGCTGTCTCACAGGAAGAAAGTGAGCATAAAGGAATAATGAGCAGTCCTTCCTGTTCTGTTCTTCAAAGAGAAGCGAGCTTTGAAAAAGAGAGATTTTCAGGGCTGAGAATTCAGAAATACAGAGGAAGACTCTCAGCCAGTAAGCCGGTAGCTAGCGCCAGGCTCTTGGTTAGCCTATTACTGAAGTTCCGCTGATTCCTGGTTCATTTCACAGACCATGAATATTTACTCAGTGCCCACCATGTGCCAGCACTGTTCTAAGTGTTGGGGTGATAATGGGAATAAAACAGACAAACATCCCTGCTCACACGGAGCTTACGGCCTCATTCGCTCACTGAACAAATATGTTCAACCGCCAACTGTGTGTCAGACGTGGTACTCGAGGCACAAAGATGAATAAGAAATAGTCTGACCTGTAAAGATGAACAGGTGAGTGGACTCTTCGAGATAACCTGATGAGTGCTGTAACAGAGGTTCGAGATGAGTGGAAAATGAGAATCCCAATAAAATTAGTAGCCACACTACATGCTCATACACATCGTGGCATTTCGTTTGATCCTCAAACATTTCTATGAGGTGGGCAGTTTTACAGGCGAGGAAACTGAGGCTCTCTTGGCCAAGGGGGCACAGCCGGTAAGGAAAGAAGCTGGGGTGTGACCCAGGCTGTCTGAGCGCAGATCCTTGGTTATACAGCACCATATACCACCTCAACTCCTCTCCATAACATCTACCAGATCAGACATCTTGGCGAGTAAATATCTTGTACCACGCAAGTCACAAAATCCGAGGTCATCATCTTCCCCACTGGGGTTTAGGAATTCAGGAATAATCCTTTCTGTTTATGTAAAATTGGTTTAGCCACGACACTTCTTTGGAAAAAATAAATATATTTCTTCAATACAGAGGCAAGCCTGTTTTCAACATCCGACATTTAAGAGCCACAGGTGACTGTGCCGACTTTGACAAATGAAAGCAAGCACTCCGGCATGGGAGGCTGGGAGGCGTCTGGCTGGATGGGGTTATTTTCGGTTCAGAGATGGCTTTGATGAGTTCCACCTCTGTTCCCTTGTATCAGAAATGCCACCTGGGAGGTGAGGATGCAGCAGTGAAGAGGAGATAAAAAGATGAGCTTTGCATCAGGGGCCAAAAAAAAAAAACGAACTGCAAATAATCATGAGGATGGGGAGAGCAGACTCGTCATCGACTTCGAGGCACCTAGTGGTTGGACCCTGCGTTCTACCATTTCTGTTTATTTCTAATATTGGTTTTCATATTCTCTTTCTTCTCTTTTCCACTGCTTTTGGGTCCTGGAGCTCTACAAGCTTCCAAGCATAGCACCCACGATTCTCTCCCCTCTCCACCCCACCCCGCTCAGTGATTCTCTCAGCCTCAGCAGGACACAGGCTCCTGGCTTGTCTCCACGGCCAAAACCAAAGCACAGACACACTACAGGATGGATCTGCTCCCTGAGTCACCTGAGTCTCCCAGGATGGCAGAGCAGGGACGACTTGCTAATCAGCCACCAGGCCAGTGCTTTTCATACTCCATCTGGTGATAGAATCCCTTTCTCGAATGCATCGTATCCAAAAGTCCAATAAATATAAAACAGAGGAAAGGGTAGCAATGTGGTGAAGTGTGGGTGTAGGGTAGGGGTGGGCAGCTTCCCCACTTGACCCCCATTGCAGTCTCTAAGGTCCTTGATGGAACTCTAAAACTCGTGAGAGCCCAGACTGAAGTCACCGATTTGGCCTCGTCCGCTCAGATAGTTGCCACGCTGAAGCCATTTTGCCTCCATTCCCTTGAGAAAACATCTCAAACATCCTTATGGTTCCTTCCGGTTAGTGTGGTTCTCATTAAGCACACCGATGCTGCTTGTTCACTGGACTCGAAACAGTCGCTAGGGGCTGCAGGCAGAAACACCCCCACAGCTTGGGGTACAGTGCTAGTAAGTACCTCACATGACACACGACACGACTGATCACTGCCTCCTTCTAGATACTTTTAGGACATTTCTGCTTTTCCTTCTTACTGGCTGCTCCTTCTCACCCTCCTTCGCTGGTTCCTTCTCTTCCGGCTGGCCCAAAGAAGGGCTCAGTCCTTGGTCCTCTTGTCACTTTTACACTCGCTCCCTAGGTGACCTCGTCCTGTCTCGTGGCTTTAAAACCATCCATATGCTCCCGACTCCCAAATTTATATCTCCAACCATCATCTCTCCTGAATCCCAGCCATGATTATCCAACTACCTAGCTGACTGCTTCACTTGGACGTTGGAAAGGCACCTCAAACTCGATATGTCCCAAACTGCACTCAAGATCTTTCCTCCGTCTCCAGACTTGCTCTTTTATCAGTTGTCCCCATCTCAGTTTATGGCAGCTCCATTCTTCTACACCAGAAACCCTGGGGTCATCTTCAACTTCTCTTGTTCTCTCACAGCCCACACCCAGTGCATCAACAACATTGTGCCGGCTCTTCCCTTTCATGATGGCCTGAGTCAAACCACTTCCTGGCCCACCTCACTGCCGCCTGGTGTTGGCTACCATCATCTCCTGCCTCGATTATCGCAACAGCCTCCACACACCGGTCGGGTTCCCTGCCTTCTCCCTTTCTCCTCTACAGCCTATTTTCAACCAGCAGCCAAAGTGATCCTTTTAAGTCATAAGCCAGACCTGTCGATCCTTATTCAAAATCCTGCAGTGGCTTCTCAGTTCACCAAGAATAAAAGCTAAAGTCTATACTAGCCTATGAGGAGCTACCTAACCTGGCTTCTCGTGACTCTCTGCTTTCACTTCTTACTCCCTCTTGGATCACTCACTTTTCACCACAATGGCATCTTTGCGATTCCTGCCTCAGGGCCTTTGCACTGGCGATTCCCTCGCTGTCTCGAACACTTGTCCCGCAGATGCTCAGATGGCTAAATCCCTCGCCTCCTTCGCCTCTCTGTGCCAATGTCGCCTTAGTGAGACATCCCTGACCACACTATTTACGATTATAACCCACCATCCCCAGTCCTCCCCATCCCCCTCACTCTGATTTTTCCCATGGCAAGTGTCACCTTCTAACATCTTATATTGTTTACTTATGTTATGTTTATTGTTTATGGTTCCTCCTCATTAGAATGCAAGTTCTATGAAGGGAAGGATTTTTGTCCATCTGTGCACCGATGTACGCTGAGGGCCCAGAACCATGCTTCCTACATAGAAGGCTCTCAATAAATATTTGCTGAATGAATGAATGAACACATGATTATTTTCAGCTTAGGGGTCACTTTCACATCTGATAATTCCTTTGAGCCTCAAAACTCTCTTGGGATTTTTTAGATGAGAAAATTAGTCCAGAGAGGTTAAATCACTTGCTTGAGATCATGAATGGACCTCATGACCTCTTCTGTCCCCAAACCCTCAAGAACCATCTTACTTGGTACCAAGCTCTCCTAAGCCCTGGTCCCACCCAGCTCTCTCCTGCCTTCCCACAGCTCAGCTTGCTAGTGACCATATTTGCAGGTACAGTGCATGGGCCGCTCATTTTTTCCCAGAGGAGCATTTATATACACTTTCACTCAAATGAACTCAAACCTTGTCTCTAGGGAACCATCTGTCATAGATATAAGCTTCTAGGCCAGCTTCTAGGCCAGCTTCTCGCCACTGAATTATCCTTCAGAACACAGGAGGGACCCTGATATGCTGCTCCACTCCTGGCTTCCTGTTTACACATGTATCAAAACAACTGGATATCGGTAAGGAATGAGGGAGGGGATATGGGCAGGGGGGAGGGGATATGGGCAGCAGAGAGGGGAGGAGGAGAGACACTTTGCAAATCGTGAAAGTGTTCTCCTGGTTCTTTCTTAACAACCATGGGCTGAAATGTGAGGTTGCCAAGTGCAAGTTAATAACCACATCTGGTCTCGTGCTGAGAAATTTCTTTCAGGCCTAAGCTGCAGGAACAGCTACAGCAGCTAGTTTATTTCTGTCTCATCCATCATACTATGTGTATCTGCTTATGCTTTCTCCTTTTACACAGGCTACTTGGAAGCTCAAGGGCAGCAAATCCTGGTTCTTAGGCCTTCAGACTCTAAGACTTAACCAGAGGCCTCCTGGTTCCCAGGCCTTAGAACTTAAAACTGAATTATACCACTGGCTTTCTGGTTCTCCAGCTTGCAGACAGCAAATTGTGGGACTTTCTGGCCTTCGTAACTGCGTGAGCTGATTCCTATAACTATAACAAATCTCCTCTTACATAAATCTGTATATGCTATTGGCCCTGTTTCTCTGAAGAACCGTAATACAGTAGTAAACACTCAATACACGTTACCTTTTACCATTACTAAGAGATGGGCTTTAAGTTTTCCAGAGTGTTGCCTCATGTGACATTTGTGACTCCCCCATGGAATACTTTCCATTCCTATATGAAGAAACTGAAGTTCAAAGGGGTCAGGAACCTGTCCAAGGTCACAAAGCACGGCTACACCCTGCTAAGGGCTGCGCTGAAGCCTTCCCCCTAACAGGAAGGTTCAGAAGACCTTCCTGTACCCCATTCTCCTTTACCACCTCCCACAGGCTCCCCACTGCCTGGAGCCAAGAGGTTCTACATGATGCGGTCTATGAAATCGCCAGCTTGCTCTTGGTCTGTTCCTTAATCCACAGCTCTCTTGCTGGGAGAAAGGCAAACTTGGAGCAGCAGCAGCAGAATCAGCAAGAGCAGCGAGACCAGGTGAGGAGGCGTGTGGGCGGTCGGGAGGGGAAGAGAGACCAGGGCCTTCACACACCTGGCCGCTTGGAATAGAGCCTTTGGACTCTCACCCACAACAGACTGCCCCTGTGATAGGAATGAGAAGCCTCAAGAGATTGATCGTCTGGCCCCAAAGATGGCCATGGCAGAATAGAGGAGGGCAGGGTAGGCTCCTAAAGAGAGAGGAGCAGATGCGGAGACACTGACTTGGATGAGATTCCCGGATGTCCTCCCCCACCCCCACCCCCACCCCCAGTCCCGCCCAGATGACATGGCTCCAGTGTGGGGAGTCGAATGTGGAGTCTTAAGCCCCAATCCCAGCCCCAGAACCTTGAATGTCTGCTGTCCTGGTGCTGGCCACGGCCACCCCTGGAAACACCAGGGAGGGGCAGCTGGACCTCCCTGGTCTTCACCTCACAGCCTGAGGAGGCTTCGTCATATGGTCACGGGAACCTCTCCTCAGTAGCTACTGCCCTGGGTGCAGTTCAACATCCGGGTGACTATTTATGAATAAACTAAACCAACCTCAGGCCTGCAGGCTGCATGAGGTCAGGAGCCATGTCTAGCTGTGCTCACAAGGGTGAGCCCAGGCCCTAATCCTCAAAGTCAGCAAAGAAAAGGCTGCAAAGGGCTGAGGGAAGAGGCTAAAGGAGGAAACAGCTGTGACTGCTCCCCAATACTTGGAATTCTCTGAGGCATGGAGAGAGAAGAGGTGACTTGTGCTGCATGCTTCTCAGGCACATCTGTTCCCGCCCACCCCCCACCCCCCCAGGTGGTACTACAAGCTGGGATCAGGAAGAAACAACTGCATGCTTCTCAGGCACATCTGTTCCCGCCCCCCCCGCCAGGTGGTACTACAAGCTGGGATCAGGAAGAAACAATGACACATACCACCCTCTGCTCCCCCAAAAACAGTTGATCTAAGCAATCGCAACATCTGAGGCAGGTACAGTGTTTTAAGGTATCAAGCTGCCTCTCAGGTTTCAGATGTTAATGCACTGGGGAACTGCTAATTTTGTTCTGCATTGAACACACCTCATCTTCACAGTAATGGTTTCCACTGGCTTAGCCACAAGCTAATAGGGACCTCAGCATGCTCCAGACTAGCATTTCTTTTACTGAGGGACCTAGAGTAAAACCGGAGCTATTACAGCCAGTTATAAATTAATCTCCAAAACTACTGTCGATAGGCAGCCCCTCACCCCTCTGCTTCCCAGGAGTGATCTGGTTTGGAGAAAACAATGCATCACAGTGGACAGGAGATGTGCTAAGAATCCAGAAATCTGGTTCCAGCTCTCCCGTGGGACCTTGGGCAAGGCTGTGTCTCTCTCTGAGCCTCATTTTCCCCATCTGTAAAATGTGATACTTGAACCAAAACTCCCTAGGGATGAGATGTGGCATGGGTGGGGGGAAGGTAGAATTCAAAGTCCCTCAGACTTGAGCTGAAATCCTCACTCTGCTATTTATTATCTTAGTGACTCTGGCAAGTTACTAAATGTCTCGCAGCCTCAGTTTCTTCTTGAGTAAGACAGGAGTTATAACAATGCCTAACCGGCCTTCCCACGTTCACCCTTCCCTTCTTTCCTGTCTGCTCTCCACACTACAGCCCAGAATGAGCTTTTTAGAACACAAATCTGATCATAGCACCTCCCTCCTTAAAACCTTTCAAAGCTCTCCAGTGTCCCTGAGAAAAGAGAAACTCCATAATCTGGCAGATGCTGGGTCCAACTCCACCCGGTTCATTCTCCCATTGCAGCCATACTGGCCACTCTCCTTCTCATCCTGCTCCCTTCTGCCACAGGCCCTTTGCATATTCTGTTTGCATTCACGGAGTCCTCTGCTGCCTTTTCAACCAACTGGGCCATGCTTCGACCTCACTCAAGTATCACTTCCTGAGTGAAGCCTTCCCTCTCTCCTGAGGGCCTCAGTAAAGACTCTTATAGCTCCCTGCATCTCTCCTTTGCAGTCACCATCACAGTTGTAAATTTACATCTGCATGATTATTTGATTAAAAAAACTAACTCAACAATAAGCCCGCAAGCTCCACAAGGGCAGCGACCATGTTGCTTATTAACGTCTCACATAGTGCCTATAGAAAAGGTCAAAATGAATTAATAAAATCCAACAATGCCAACATGTAAGCAATGTCGACATGTCAAACACTTCCCAACAGCCCTAAGAATTAAGTTTTATTATTATTCTCATTTAACAAAGGGGAAGACTGAGTCACAGTGAGGTTAGGTAATTTGTTCGAAGCTGGGTTTTATAAAGCTATGTGGTCAAACCCTGGAAGTCTGGTTTCCGGCAGACTAGTTGAAGCAGTGTTCAGGGAACAGATCTTTAAGCAAAGAGGCTTGTGCTCCTTAAGCACTTGAGAATAAAAATAATCGCTACCAGACAATGTTTTTTTGATGCGTCCAATACTATTCTAAGGACTTTCAGATGAATTAACTCATCTCATCCTCCCAGTGACCCTGGGAGGGAATACTATCATCATTTTCATTTAATAGATGAGGAAACAGAGGCTCCAAAAGATTAACTGGCTTGCCCAAAGTCACCTGGCTTATAGGTGGTGAAGTCAGAATTTGAACCTTGGTCCACCTAACACCAGAGTCTGAGAAAACCCAAGTCTCTGATCCTCAGGGAGGATGGGGACAAATTCCCCACCATACCGCGGATTGCTGCATTCAATTCTAGTGAGAAGGCTCGTATCCCTTTTGGCACTGAGCCAGGTAGGTATAAACAGAGCTATTCCCTGGAGACCGCAAAGCCACCCACTGCCTCAGGGCCTCTGAACAGTGTGACTCAAGGGGCAGCCAGGAGGGGAAAGTCAGTGGAAGCTCTAAAGAATGCTGCGACCACATAGTACACACAAAGACCATCACCAGCCGTGACCACTAGCACCTCAGCAACCAACACCCTCCACCTGCACGTCCCTCGGCCCGCAGTGGAGTCCTCCCGGGCTCCTCTCAGTGGCTCACCTGAACCAAATTTCACCACTGCATGTGACCATTCGGAGCCCAAATCCCAACTCTACCCCTTAGTAGCAATGGCATCTCGAACCAGTCACTGACCCTTCTGAGACTCCGTGTCCTCCTCTGTAAAATGGGGATAAGAAACGTCCGCTTCACAGGAGCAGTGTGCAGACTGAATGAGGCAACGTGCGTGCAAGGCCCAGCGTGGCACCCGGCTGGGCAGCTGTCCGTCTTCCTGTTATTAAAACGCAGGGGATGGCAGAGGGCAGAAGACGGGCGTCAGCACCATTCGCCTGGAGCGCCCACTCTTCCGGATCCATATTTTACTTATGCCTGAGAGTTTCGCACTGGGTCACCCCACTTCCAGAATAGGATGATAACAACAATAACAGTAAAGGGTAACAGTTGTTAAGTATGTACCACGTATGAGACACTAGGAAAAACACTTTGTACCCACTATAATTTTTAAATAGATAACTTGAATCTTCAAACACATTCTGTGAGGCAATCCAGAGATGGACTACTTGGATTCAAATCTGACCCAAATACTTGTTAACTATGTCACCTTAGGCAAATTCTTTAAACTTTCTGTTCCTCGACTCTCTAATGTCTAAAATGAGAATAATCATAATAGCACCTGTTTCATAAATTGTTGTGAGGATTAAAATAGTATATGGTGGCAGAGATATCTAGCACTTTGCCAAAAATGCATGCCCCTCTAATAGTGTAGAATCGTGGCTGGGAGTGGCTGTCCTACCAATGACCATAACTATCAGCCCCCCTATATCTAGTTGAGGCCATGTGACTAGTTTCTGGTCACTGGAATGTGAAAGGAATTAATATACCCACACCCAAGACTGTCCCATAAAACATCCCAATCCTCTATACCCCTGTTGCCCCAATCAGGGAAGTTCCTGGGAGTCACGTGTTCCAGATGGCAGAATTCCCATCAACATCCATGGAACAGAGCACCTCCCTCCCCCCAAACCCCACCCCCTGCCCTGCCATCAACTAGACTCAACATGAATGAGAAAAAACCTTTTATTAGGTTTAGCCCTATGATGTTAAGGTTTATCTGATACAGCAGCTAGTATCACCCTAACTAATAAAGTAATTGGTACCATAAGTGGGATGTTTAAATAGGTATCATTGGCTTAGAAGTCAGACAGCGGGTTATGATATTAGAGACTGGAAAACTGAAGTCCCATGTGATACAGTGGTAAAATGTTTGGTTAAATTATCATCTACGAAAACCTAGAGGACAGAACCCATGCCTACCAGGCCTGTAAGCTCTAAAGAAAGAGTTTCCTGCCTGAGTTTAGCATGGTATTAGGGGAAGCGAGGAACTCAGGCATGAATCAGCCAGTTTGCAAGTAAAATTGGAAAGGAATAGTGGAGAGGTTAAAAACAAACAAACAAACAAACAACTATTTCTAGACCCCAATCAGAGAAAAGATTGAGAAGACTTTCAAGTGAAATATCAGTTTAAGGGAATAAGCTTCCCATCTAAGCCTGATGGCCTCAAAGTAGCTGCCATTAAGTTGAGAGAGGCATAAGGTTAGGAATGCAGATAGATAGATAGATAGATAGATAGATAGATAGATAGATAGATAGATAGATAGATAGATAGATAGATAGATGATAGGTAGATAACATGGGCTTCAGAACAAGGTCTAGGAAATAATTTTGGGTGTGGCTAGACATCAGAGGTGAAGCTCTTAAGTTGTTGAGAGAATTGCATTACAAAATCCTTAAGTCTGGATTTTACGTCTTTTACTGTAACAACATTAAAACAATCCTTGAGCCCCTAAAATTTCAAGAGCAGGAGCTAAGTTAGTGCCTCAAGAGCTAAGCAGGAGCTAAGTTAGTGCCTCAAGAGACCATACGCTCCAAGATCCACTTCAGGGATGGCCAGGAAGAATAATGAACAAAGAAAATCCTCCCACGGGGCAGAGTCAGGAGCACAAAGAACAATGAAACAGGAAATTTCTCACCAAGGGTTTAAGCAAGGGACCTCACCCACTTCCAGGTACCCGCACAGCAGGATTATGTAACTGTTGAGCACTAGTGACTTCTGTGTGTCTTCCACTACTGCCTTTTCCTAATGGGTTATCCTCCAATATGGCATAGCGGTGCACAGTGACAGGTAGCATGCCTCTTTTGGCTCATGGGTCCCTGGATCATAAGAAGCCACCACACTTGATCCAACAGACAGGATAGAGATTCACCCAAAGATCCTGAACTTTAAGTTGGAAGCAGTGATTGGACAAAACATGAGTTCCCCCCTTTGGGAAAGAGAAACATGTTTTGTGTGAAAGAAGGAAGCATATAGATGTTTGGTGGCTAGGGGACCAATGACACATCTGGCCAATGATATATGGGTACAAATGATGAGGTCCCTTGCAGGTTTAGCCCACAACACCTTTCTTAAGATTCTCTACATGCTCTTTCCTCTACCTACTGGCTGGATGAACGTCCAAGGAAGGCCCTGAAGGCCACATGTCAATGATAAAGAAGGCAAAATTTCCATCCGGCTTGGTACCTCAGTGACCCTCCTGCCTCCTCCCACTCTACCCCTCTCCCAATCAGACTTTAGTGAGTAAGAAATGACCTTCTATTGTATTAAGCTGAGATTTGAGGGTTGTCTTTCATAATAGTTAATGTAACTGTAACAATTACAATCCAGAGAGTTCTTAAAACAGTGCCTGGCACGTAATAAGCACTATACAAGTGTAGTTGTTATTACGATACCCATTTTACAGATAGGGGAACTGCAAGTCATGGTGTATCCAACTCCAAAGTTAAATACTGTTTTATATTTACCTCTCAGTAGATGATAACCAGAGTCTGGTGCTTGGCTCAAGGTCACAAATAATAGCAGACCCAGAATTGGAGGCCTTCCTTCTACTCAAAGGCTATTAGCGACCCCACCCCCGACTTCAGGTCTCTAGGTTGGTCTCTCATTGTTTTATTTTGTTGTTATTTTTATTTTGTTTCAGGAAATACCCTACTTGCAAATGCTCCAGCCCTGAACTGGCAAGTGTGTGTAGAAAACCAAAGAACCCTCCACTGACCCAAATTTCAAGTTTTAATTTACACTGAGCTAGTTAATTAAAAACGTACTCTGTGAGCAGACACTTCCGTGGCTGGCTCATGAGAGAGCTTTTGCTGTTCTTTGTAAGAAGCAAGGTTCCTTCTGTGACATTTCTGTCCCTTACAGTGACGATGCGCCACAGAACAGCACAGCCAGTTTAGGAAGAGGAAAATTGCTGAGTAAGTGTTTAGTGCAGAATCAGAATCTATGGGGTATTCACCAAGCCAGTGTTGGTGAGACAGGGTTCATGTTAATTAATGTTTATAAAGTGATTGGGGAACCCTGAAATAAAAGAGACTATTCAAAATCCCCAAAGCTTTATTATCATCAGCAGCTTGTTTTTTTTTTTTAAGGAAGCCAGTATTACCCTACTATGTGGCAGATGTTTTCACAGTACTTGATCTGATTTAATCCTTTTAATCACCCTATGTGGTAGGTTTGGGTTTCTTCCTTTTTTATGTCTTTTGTTTTGTTTTTGGTAATGTTCACTGTACAGATGAGAAAACCAAGTTCAGCAAAATTAAGTAACTTGCTAGAAAGTGGAGGGGCCAAAATTTGAGGCTAGATCCTTCTTGGTATAAACTCTTCTTTCTGTCACCATATCACACTGCCTGTCTTCCAGTCTTCCCCTCAAATTCTTTCTGCATTTAAAAAAAAATTTCATTCAAGGATGCCTATGGCTTTCCTTTTTTTGTATGTCTTTATTTACTGAAGTATATTTTACAATGCAGTAAAATGTGCATATCTAAAATTTTACAATGCAATGCATTTTGACAAATACATATACCTCTGAACCCACACCCCTATTAACATAAGGGATGTTTCTAACATTCCAGAAAGTTCCCTTCATTAATGATGCCTTTAAAAAAAAAAATAGAACAAATCAAATGAGCTACTTTCTTTTGACCAAAATAATCTTTTTGTAACTTCAGCTGTGCCCATGGGGTCAGTCCCTGAGGTGAGCACACTTGGATTTTTGATGTTGGGAATATTGGGAATTGGGATCCAGTTAAAATTCTGCATCCTGCTGGTTCTGTCTACACTGAACGCATGGGGATGAGTTAATCTGGGTGAGACAGAGATGACAGGTCCCATTGTGTCTGGATTATCATAACGACCATCACCATTTGGGCCCCCATCGTGTGTCAAACACCAGGTTGTAATACCTTTACACACATTATCTCATTTAATCCTCATAATTATTACCTCCTTTTTACAGCTGAGGAAACTGGGACTCAGAGAGGTTAGGTAACAAACCTAAGAACACACAGCTAGAAAATGGCAGCCTTGAAATTCAAATCCAAGATCTCTGACTTTAGAGGCCTTTACAGATATTGGTTACAGACGTTGATGGGCAAATTTTAAATCCCAAAGATTTAGTGGACCAGTTATTTTCATTCATCAAACACTACTTGACAGCTAGAAAAAACTAAGTGTTGTGCTGAGGGATATGGAAGGAGATATAAAGATGAATAAGACACAAGCTTGCACTGGAGGTGCCACAGTATGATGGGGAAACACCAAACAGGGTAAGGGTCAGGACTCCCAAGGAATGGGGAACGGGTTGGGCTATGTAAGGCCCCGGTTTGGAGGCTGGGGGAGGGATGCATCAAGAAAATCTTCATAGATATGCCAGAAAAATCATTCTTGAGCCACGTCTTCAAGGATGAGTGGGAACTGGTCAGCTCTGCGGGGGTTTAAGGTAAAATAACTTAAACATACACCAGTATGGCCAAGCACTTCTGTCCAATCCTTATTTAGATTTAGCAAAATCAGTCAAGCCAAAATTTAGAAGCCCACAAAAATGCAACACTCACTTGGGTCCCCGGCTCTTTTAAACAGCTAAAAATCAACATAAGAACAAAACCAGCTCTGAAGAGTAAAATAATCACCACAAAGTTCATGCCCTAAGCCCATGCCTGTGATTTTTGAGAGCCACCAAGCTGTGGCTTAGAGCCAATTATCTTGTATTTTCCAAGTTGAATCCCACGTGACTAGTTTCGTGATTCCTCAGGCTTTGGCAACAAACCGGAAGGGTGGACAGGCTCGGAGATGGCAGAAAGAGGGGGCAACCAAGGTAGAAAGACTTGGAAAGATGATTGAAGAAACTCAGAAGTCAATAGCTTCTTTCAGGACACAGAGATGGCAGAAAGAAGGGGCAGAAAGATGGCAGAAAGGGTGGACAGGCTCAGAGATGGCAGAAAGAAGGTAGAAAGACTTGGAAAGATGATTCAAGAAACTCAGAAGTCAATAGCTTCTTTCAGGACACCATTGTATAACATAGTACAACAGCTTGCTCTACTCGACAGGCATCTAATAAGCTCCAACTGTGTACCAGGCCCTCTCTTAGGCTTGGCAGAGGATATGAAAATGTAAAAATCCTGCCCAGTTCAGTTTGTGAGAACAAAGGGTATACGAATTGGGACAGAAGAATGCCAGGCTGTTAAGAATCTCTGTTTAACTATGTAGGTAATAATGAAAGGCAGGGAAGGTGGCCTGAGGCAGGGAACTCACCTGTCCCTAAAGAGCAAGATACTTAACTGCCCTGTGCCTCAGTTTCCTCTCCATATAATGGGGATAATAGTACCTTTTCACTTGAATGTTGAAGATCAAATAAGTCAACATACAGAGTACTGTTGGATGCATGTCAGCTGTTATTACCTCCATACCTTGGCAGTACCTTGGTCCTTAGAAACTGCTCAATAAACAGCGCTGAACAAATGAATTCACAAATGAATGAGTGATGCTACTGAGTGATAGGGGGGAAATCGATTATGTAAGGCATGGGCTCCTTCATTAGGCTAGTGGATCAGAAAGACTGCCATGCAAATGAGTTTAAGAAGTAGGTTTGATGTTTAATGTATGTTTCCGATACCTAAGAAATTAATTGTTCCTTTCTTAACTCATCTGCAGAGACGACCTGCCATTTAAACAAGCCCAAGGAAAAGAGATGAAGAGATCACAATGAAATTTCAGTGTTTCTCATACTAAGAGATGGCTGAAGGGGTCCTGAAGCCCAGGAATTAAGCTCTGTGGTGTGGGAAACGCTGTGATGGCAGCGAACCGCAACCACCACGCACTCATCCTGCCCAAAACCAACACTGTAGGCTTCTTCTTCCCTACATTATATTTATTCCAAAAAGGATAAACACAAACACTGTCTTT
Organism: Pteropus alecto; assembly: GCF_000325575.1. Classification (NCBI taxonomy): domain Eukaryota; kingdom Metazoa; phylum Chordata; class Mammalia; order Chiroptera; family Pteropodidae; genus Pteropus; species Pteropus alecto. Next base: position 3,568,781 of record NW_006437736.1, read on the forward strand.
AAAAGATATTAAAGATCATAAAAGTAAAACCAACTTGAAACAATATACAGGCTTCTAACACAAACAGAGCTACGAGAGGACCTGGGGGTGTCTTACAGATCTCCACCCTTATTTTACAGACGAAGACGCTGAGGCCCAGAGAAGCTAAGCAAGTCACCCAAAGCCATAACTTCAAGAGAATGGCAAAGGCCGAGGTGGAGAAGGATGCCGGGATTCTCACACCGGAGCCCTCTCAGGGGACTGCTCTCTCCTCCCAAAGGACACGTTGAGGGGAAAACTAGAGGCGGTTCCAGCCCCTGCAGGGGTAAAAGGTTGGAGTGGGGTTAGGAGTAAAGAACGATTGTAATAACGGAAGTAAGAACAGGGGAGGTGGACATACACCATGGGAAGAAAAGTAAGCCCCTCTGCTCTTTTCGTAGGAGCAGGGTTCCAAAACCAGAACAGTCCAGTCCAGAGCTCCTGGGTTTGGAAGTATATCCAACCCCTTCTGAAGAAGCACACGCACAGACCAATGCCTTCTCCCGGGTGTTTCCATCTCAGAATCTCACGCGGAGGGCGGGGCGTGGGGGAAGGGCAGGAAGCCTCACCGATACCCTCTCTTTAGGGGTTGCGCCCTCGACCGGCAGCAGAGGGGGAAGGGCTCTAGCAAAGAGATCGCGAAGAGTCTCGGGGACCAACGCGGAAGTCGTGATCCCGTCCCCACCCGCGCACCGCCGCTTTTACTCCTTCCTTCCCCTCCCCCAATGCTGATCAAAGCCAGGGGAAGGGACCGAGAGCTGGAGGGTGGGTTTCCAAAGAACTGCAGCTGGAGCCGCGCGCCTGCTCGCTCCTGCGCGCACTCTCAGGCACATTTAACACACACACACACACACGCACTGCCGCGCACACACTCAGACGCACAGACAGACTCTCACAAACACGCACACACTCACATGCACAGACTTGGCACCCCCAGAGGCCGGGCCGCGCCCGCCGTATCTCTCCTTCAAGCCCCGGGAAAACGGACAGGCAGCAACATGAATGAAATCCGCCCAGAAAGACTGCATTTCAGCTCCAACCACGCAACCTCCGGCCAAACCGCTGAATATGTAACAAAGTTTTATTTCGCTTTTAGAGTCTCCAGTTACGCTTCTACCATTTCCTGTGGAAAATTAAAGCTTTGAAGTGTCTAGCTCCGGCTTTCGCAGACAGGACAGCCAGCTAGAGCTCTCGAAAACAAGAGCCCCAGATCGCGCCCCCTCCTCCGCCAACACCACAGGTTCAAACCCAACCAGCTCCTGCCTCCAAAATAGGGGGATGCGGGAGGGATGACAGAACCTGCTGGAAACGACGCCCTAAACTGACAACCCCCTCTAGAACCCCGCCCCACTCCCATCCTGCCTGGGTTCCTAGTGGCCCTCCTTAAGCCAAGTGGTGACAGCTGCAGCTCCCTGCCACAGGGCACCGATGGCAAGAGCTGGGAGGTCGGCATTGGGGGTGGGGAGTTGGGGTTGTCCACTGCGCAGCACCCCACCAGCTGTTCGCTCCGGCCCTCAAAGGCTGCCACGGAAAAACCTGGGACCGATAAGTCTGTCCTCTCCACCCCGTCACCACACACACACCCTCACTGCTACTGTTTCTAGGCCTTTCGAGCTCTAAAACGTTCTGCCCTTACAGCCGCGGGGCCTCTCCACTCGCGCGCTGGCAGTTGTCTCCAAGAGTGCGGGGAAGTAAGCGAACTGGGCGGCGGAGGGGGGAACGCGTCTCCGCGTGAATCCCAGTGAGCCAAACTCGTGCACATGAGAATTTGGCACCTTCAAGATCAAAAAAAAAAAAAAAAGGCTCTGGCAGAAATATGTAGTATGCGCTAATGACCGCAAACCTGCCCCCAAAAAAGAGTATTGAGTTCTTCCCACAGGCGTAGGGAGGCAGCCGCCGCCCCACCCCGCCCGGCAGTGGGAACAGAATCGCGCGCTCTTGGACTAGGGACCTTAGGAGTCACGTAAAGTGGCTCCTGAACTCCAGAGGGAACAGGCGGGTTTCGGGCCCCCTCCAGCTCGGTGGTCCCCTCAGAAGCATGGGACAGCAGCGGGTGGCCGGAACGACGCGAGAGGGGGACGCAAGGCAAACTTGTGACGAGAGCTGGCCGGGTTGGGTGGGAGGGGGAGGCACCCGCGAGCCACTCACCGCTGGCGTTCTTCCCGCAGATGAGGTGTTGGTAGGGCTGCAGGAGTCCCCAGATCTCCGAGTCGTTGTTGACGGTGTGCTCCAGCGTCTCCACGGTGAACTTGGGCACCTCGTGGAGCGCGTGGTGGTGGTGATGGTGGTGGTTGGCAGCGGCGGCCGGCGGGGCTGCAGCGGCGGTGACAGCGGTGGCCGGCGGGGCGCAACAGCTGCTGCCGCCGCTAGCGCTGCTGGCTGCGCTGCAGGCGCCGCCGCTCGCCGCTCCCCCTCCCGGCGCCTCCCGCTCCTTATCCGCAGCCGGGGCCGCGCTGGGGCCAGAGCCCGGGCCTGGGCCGGAGCTGCTGCCCGAGCCGGGGCCACTGCAGCTCCGGGGCAGCCCAGAGGCCACGACCCGCGCGTAGATGTCCCGGAAGAGGCTCTCCATGCAGGCGGTCAGGTAGATGGCGGCGTGCTCGTGGATGCGCAGCGCCACGCGGCTGTCCACCATCCAGCGGTACACGCGGCCCACAGAGAAGGTGAGGCCGCAGCGCGCCGACTTGCCGCGGCCCAGGCGGTCGCCGCCGGCACTGCTCATGTTGTAGAGGGACAGTGCGGCCAGCGCGGCCGCCGTGCAGTGCGCCGCCAGGCCCCAGGACAGCACTATCTCCATAGCGCTCTGGATCTCGTACTTGGTGCACTTAGCGAAGCGCAGGCTCAGGCGCTGCGCCTCTTTGGCGATGCGTACCAGCGCCCGGCTCACCAGCGTTGACAGCTTGGCCAGAGCGTCTTTGGGCAGGCCGCCGGGGGCCACCGGGCCTGCCCGGGGATCCCGCGAGCGCAGCAGCAGCGCCTCCAGCTCCTGGAGGGTCCAGGGGACTTCGTCGAGGTCCGGCAGCAGCCGCGAGCAGTGCTGGCCGGCGCAGTCCAGCCCCTCGGAGTCTTCCACCAGGGCAGTGTTGACGGTGTCAAAGCTGTTGTGCCGGCTGTGCATGGAGTCAGCTAGAGGCGGCCAGCAGCTCCCGCCATACGGGGACGCCGGGTGCGAGTCGGAACAGCACAGGGACAAGTTGGAGGAGCGCACCGAGTCCGCCGCGCCACCATAACCCGAGTCCAGCGTAAGATCCTCCAGTGTCCGCACCACGGGCTTCTTACCTCTCCTGGCCATCGCTGCGCCACTTCATGCTGCGGCCGCCGGGGAGCCGAGGGTAAGGAGCAGCGAGGAGCAGCCGGCGCCGGGGCGTGAGGAGAGCCGAGTGCGAGCTGCCTCGGCTCACTTTTCCACCAGCCGCTACTACCAAGTGTTACGACTTTCGGCTGCCTCCCCCAAGCCGCCGCTGTGGAATACACAGGGCAGATCCCGGAGTCATCTTCCAGAGCCCGGGCCGGAGCTGGGACGCACTGAGGAGCGAGCCAGGCCGGGAGGGAAGCTCACGCTGGGACTCGCCCCTTTCTTCCAAAATAAAGTGTCTGACCCGCTCCTCCCTGGGCCGGGCTGGGCGCAGAAGCCACCGGCCTCGGTGTTCATAAGACGGATATCGACTCAAATACCGCCGCCGCCGCAGCAGCAGTTTCGCGGGCAGCTGACTCCCGGCTCCAGGCTCCCGGATCCCGGATCCCGGATCCCCGCTCCCGGGCCGGGGTTCGCTCAGCGCCAACCCGCCCCGCACTGAAGCGTAGCAGCGACGGCGGCGGCTGCAAACCCAGCCAAACCCCGCAAACCCCCGGCAGCCAGTGGGGCGGGCGTATGTAAATCAGGGCCAGAGAAGAGCCAATGGGATCAGAGGATGCTAATTACCTCGCCTTTTTTTATTTTTTTTTTTTTTTTTTTAATTCCTCAACTCCACGCATTCCCGCCCCTCACACACGCCCCGGGCCCTAATCAAGGCTGCTGGAAGTGGGGAACAGCAGCCTGGCACTTGAGGGTCCTTTAGGAACGTAGAGACGCATATGCTGCCCCCATGCTGCTGTCCTTCCCTCTCAGACTCCTGGTTTTGGTACCAGAATGGGAAAGTGATAGTTTGGGCAGGTGATTCTTCTACCCACACACCGAGGTATGCTCCCCCAGCTGTTTACAAAAATGTCTGCCTGGGGTTGCTCTCTACCCAATACGTTTCGGATTTCACTTCCTTTTTTCTCTAATACACGAAGCGTGTTTTTTCTCCCTCTCTCCCCTCCTCCGCCTTCAGGTTCCCAAACCAATTTCTGCGGCCCTCTTTCAGCCAGGGTTTGCCCCAGTGTGGAGGGAATTAAGAAACCAGGTGAGCTGAGGGGCCAGAGCAAGGCACACCCACTGGAAGGCCAATTCGCTAGATATTGGCTGCCTGCCACCAGGGCACATTAACTAGGTTTCTTTCAGTAGCCAGGAGGACCCTGGGCCTACCCTTCAAAGGCCTGAAGGATGCTCTGGAGGAAAAGGCTCATGTCTCCTGGTGAATATGGTTCCAAACAGTCTTGCCTTAGAAAAGGGTAAATTTGCACGGAGAGTTTTCATTTTTGACTAAAGAAAGATAGAACATATATATATGACTTGGCTGCATTTATTTCAATGGCATTGTCTCGTTTGTTTCCACCCACCAGGGCAGAAACCTTACCTTCCTCACCTGGGGTTCCCCAGCTCTCACACACTGTCTCTACGTGGGGTAGGAAACAATCTTCCTCTGGCTGGCTAGAATTTTTGTCTTCGAATTCCCCTTTTGTGGGAAGGTAGCCCAGACCCCTCAGGACTGGCTTGGGTGCTTGGAGTGACACGCCCCCGCCCCCCCACATACCTCACCCATTCTAAGGCTGTTGATTTCTGGGCCCTTACAACACTAGGTTGTTTCAGTCTGATAACATGTCTAGATTGCACACTGGACCAGGGGTTCCCCATCTATAGGCCTAGCACAAAATAGGAACTCAGTAAATATCTGTTGTAAATGGGTAGATGAAGGAAGGAAAGACATGCTTTTTAACTGTTGGCTTAAAGTTCACCAATAGACTTTCCTAGATAACCCAGTAGATTGTCTGTTTCTCATATCTGTCAACCCAAATCTACCATCACAGTTCCCTTCGCCACAATACACCAACTAACCAGAGCTTGAAATTAAAAGCTACCCATGTCTTCACATCAATAAACCACCCTTACCCTATATCTCTCTTTGGCTATTGTAATATTCTACCAGCTGGTCTCCTCTCCTGCCTCTTCTTTCTCCAAACCATGCAGGCCAAGAATCTTTCAAAAGCCCAGTTCTGATCTTGTAATTCCTCTGGAAAAAATTCATAGGCTCCACATTGCCTTCCTGGTCAATCAAGTTCTTACTGATTAGCTGGCCTTCAGTGATCTCTTCACTCTGTTCCCAAACTTGCTTTCTGTAATATTCCAAACCTTTCAGAAGGGACTGTGATGGTCAGTCTTATGTATCTACTTGAGCGGGCCACAGGTGCCCATTTTACACATTTTGTCTGGGTATGTCTCTGAGGCTCTTTCCAGATGAGATTAGCATTTGAATCTATGGACCCAGTAAAGTAGATTGCCCTCCCCAACGTGGTTTTCCTCACCTCACTGATTGAACTAGGAGATCTCATTTCATCTTCTTCAGCCTTTGGACTAGAATTGACATCATCTGCTCCCCTGATTCTCAGGTCTTCCGACTTCAACTGAATTTTACCACCAGCTTTCCTGGGTTTCCCGCTTGCAAACATCAGATTGTGGGGGGGGTCTCTGCTGCTATAGTGATATGAACCAATTCCTCATAATAAATCCCTCTATGTTTTTTCTGTTTTTTCAGAGAATCAAAACCAATAGAATATATATTACATATGTATATACAACATATATAATTCTTTGGAAACCCAACTAATACAGGAATATATAGTCTTTAATGATCTGAACCTTGCCTTTCTCTCTAGCCTCTGTCATCACCCTCGCCTCACGTAGACACACAGGTATACTCGCACATCTACACAGATGTAAGCACACTCATGAACACACAGACATACACATACACACACTCTGCTCTCTAGCCATACTGAAATCACTTGCTGGTTTTCCAAGTTCCGGTGTTTTTCTTTGCATCCGATAAGCCTTTGTAGATGCTGTTCCTTTTGCTCAGCCCACTTGTCTTCTTCCTCTCCACCTGGCAAAGTTCTCATCCTCTAAGATTCAAGTTTACCACCACTGTAAAGTTTCCCTCGATGCTGCCGGCTCTTCACCCAGCCCAGATCTGGGAAGGTGTCTCCATCTCTAATGCTCCGGGTTTGTTCCTAGGACCTTTACTCTTCCCCTCTATGTGTTTCCCTGTGGTTGCATCTACTCATATGCCTCAATTACCGCCTATGTGCTGATAATGCTTGAGTGATGACCACTCTCAGTAGAGTGCAGGCAGCAAGAGAACCCCGGGAAAAGCCTTGTGCGCAGGGGAAAAAAGAGACTGAAAGCAGTGGGCTTAGCTTTGATTTATCTTCTTCTGTGGCACCAGGTCGACTTGGGTTCCAGTACTGCTAGTTTTCTAGTCATGTTCCTACTGTTCACTCATCCAGTCTCTTTTATCTTTTTCTTGCTTTTGAAATGAACAAAATAATCACACTCATGGGGGTTAAATGAGACTTTTCCGTAGAAAGGATTTAACACAGTGTCCTACACATGACAGATAATTACCCTATAAATGTCTGTTACCATCATCTACATTTTTCTATTTTCTACAATAAACCCATTTCTTAGTCAGGAAACAATGACGAATGTTATATATAAAATCCAGCTTATGCTTCAAGGCTGGGCTGATATGCCACCTCCTCTTGGGAGTTTTCCCATATATCAGCAGATATGCTCTTCCCTCTTATGCTATAGATGTTATGCACATGCTCCCTCTCACCTTCCAGAGGGCTCACTCCTTCAAAGCTGGCATCTTGCCCCTAACACAGTACCAGTAGTACTGATGAGTACATTCCATAGTATTATGAAAAAATCAAGCTGTATGTTCATTTAGTTTACTAAAATAAATCATTAATGATAATGATTAAGTGTCTGGGTGTGAGTGACCTCAAAATACTCAAAATAATAAACACATCAACCAAATGTTAAATATTAGCCCCATACTATTAGAAAACTCAGTGTCTGCAAAGAAGTATGAAGAAAATTTAAATAATCCTGAATTCCACCTCACAGAGATCATCACCATTAACCTCTTGTATTTCCTTATACTCTTTCTAAGTTTTCCCCATCTTTTTTCTTCTAAACATATATATTTTAAGGGTTGTAATTATTCTGTACATTATGTTGCATTTTGATTTTTGTCCTCAAGGGATTTCTTCAAACTCGATTGTATAATCATTCTGCATGCTATTAAATATGCATCCAACTTATTCCTTTTTTTTGTGGTTACAAAATATTCCAACATATGTTCATACCTTAATTGGTGTATTTTGAGTTCCCAATTGGTTGTTTCTGTTTTCCAACTGCTGTAATAATGCTGGGATGAAGCTTTTTGTATATAAATAACTCTCTTCTTCAAAACTGAAAGTCTCACATATATTGTCCTCTAAGAAATACAGATAGACAATAAACATACACTAAAGATTAAAAAATAAACAAACAAAAAAAAAACCCAGAAGTTAAATTACTGGGATTTTTGCCTATCAGATTAGCAAAGATTTGTAAAGTCAAGTCATGATGAATGTGTGTCATGGTGAGGCATAAATTGGGGCAATCTTTTGGGAGGGCAGTTTGCCAATATGTATCAAAATGTCAGTGTGCATTCCCTGTGATTTCCCAGAAATCCTGTATTCTGATGTTATCCAAGGTGATGCTTGTGAGTTTTTTTAAAACTATACAGGATGCTCTTGGTAAGGTTGCCTTAACATCGGACTTTGGGAAACAACCTCAATGTCTTTCAACAAGGCCTGATGAAATCAATTATAGTGATTTATATAAGGGAATATGAAGCAGTTGCAAAGAATAACGATGGCCATCTTTATTTCCACAACATATTGGTGAGGGAAGAAATTTTTGAAAACAGGTTTTGGAATTGCACATATAATATGATTGCATTTATGTAAAATGCTTTATGTAGGGCTAAATATGTATGCAGGCATACCTCGTTTTATTGCACTTTGCTTAATTATGCTTCACAGATATTGCATTTTTACAAATTAAAGGCAAGGCCCTCCACTGGCAAAAAGATTACAACTCACTTTACTGCAGTGATCTGGAACCGAACCTACAAGATCTCTGGTGTGCCTGTGTAAGTATGTAAACGTGCCTGAGATGATGGTAGTAATAGCTAGAACTAGTTTTTTGGATTTCTAGTGGTTTTTAACTTTCTGCTTTGTACGTCTGAACTTTTTATGATAAACAGGTATCATTTTTACTAGCGCCAGGATGCTATTTTCAGAAGAAAATTAAATTATTTTCTGCCCATTATTCTGAAGCCTACCTGTCAATCAGAGTACTAAAATATAATGCTTCGTCCTTCAGCATTCTAGAAACCAATCAGCTAGTACAGCTACTAACGCAACAACCAGAATGTGAAACAGCCACATTCAGTTGGATTCACACATGTTGAGGGCTTCATCATGAGCTTCTTATGCATCTACTGAATGTGAACTGCAAGGCCACTTGGGTTTGAAGCCCAGCTTCCTACTTCCTAGTTATATAACCTTGAGCAAGTTTCTCAGCCTCTTCATGCCCCACTGTGCCTCTGTTCTTTATATGTAATTGGGGATAATAATACCACATGTCTCAGTAGTTACCTGTGAGGATTGACGGAGCTCATCACAACAATGGCCAGCACTGTAAATGTTCACTAGTGTTGGTGACTTTTATTACAGGTCAGGCACAGTGTGGGTAGTAGGGGGCTAGGGGAAGTCTGCCTTCCTTCTGGGTCCTGCTCTTGTTAAGCTTTTAGTCCAAAGACAGATATTAATAAGAGCTGCAAGTGCAATAAATTTCAAGAAAGGGGAAGTTCAAGGATTATACACATGAATTAACAGGTTGTATATGGTGTGCTGTACCATATCTGAGCAAGCCCCTTGTAAATATCAGCTATTTCCTAAATGGATAGTCAGTGTGTGTGAAGCTCAGAAATGATCCCTTTGCTATACGAGCATCTTCGTGAGTGCAAGACTCTGTTACTAGGTAGAAGACAATAAATGTCCACCTCAATTTCACTTTGCTCCACATAAGAAAGGAAAATGTATGCTCACTACTTTCGAACTTTCTCTTGTAAGAAAGAATCATAGAGTTTACATAATAGTTTGCTCAGTTGCAGAGTAGATAGGTCACACAGCTCAAAGAGCTTTAAAAGGTAACTTTTAAGCAAGGGGTATAGTTGCACCTGTCAATATAAGGGGGCTCTCAGAGCAGATTCCAATGTGAGCGTGGCCTTCACAGCAGTGATTCTTCATGGCTGGAGGTCATGCATCTTTTGATGAACTGGTAAAGCTACCAGTTCTCTCCCTAAACAAGTGCATGTATGTGCGTAAATGCTACTTATATACAATTGTTATACGATATCTGGGATTCAGTGACCCCCAGATTCCACCCATGGATTTCCTAATGGCCCATTAATATGGTAATTGCTATACCCCTCCTGTGGAATTCTAAAAATGAAGAAGTACAGATCCTATCCATTTGGAACTTCTGCTCTAGGTAGGGGGTCCAGACTGGGAAACACAAACCACTTAAGGTGTTTCAATCTGAAGGAATCTAAAGAATCAGTTACAGAGGAGACAGGAGAGCTGAGGAGCTAAATGAGACAGACAGGAAGGAGGCAACCAGGAAAGTAGCAATAAGGCTCTGCCACCCCCAGGGCTGGAGGGACAGGGAAAAGATGGTGTTACCAGAGCCTAGAAGCCAAGCCATCCAACAGGATCTAGAACCACAATGGAGGCTGAGCAGGAGAGACAGCTCCAGGTTGGGAAGGGCTGCCTGGCAGGGTCTGAGTTCATGGATGAGACACAACTGCTGTGAGGAACACGACCAGAAGCAGACAGGGAGGGGACAGAAAAACCCTGGGCTCTCCCCTCCTCCTGAACCCTGTCTTCTGCCAGTCTCTCCCGTTGTCCAAACCCACCAAGAAGCTGGAGGGCAAAGGAGTTTGGAAAAGGTAGAATGCTGAAGGATGAAGGATTATATTTTACTACTCTGATTGACAGGTAGGCTTCAGAATAATGGACAGGAAATAATTTAATTTTCTTCTGAAAATAGCATTCTGGCACTAGTAAAAATGATACCTGTTTATCATTAAAAGTTTAGAAGTACAAAGAAGAAAGTTAAAAATTACCAGAAATCCAAAAAACTAGTTATAGCTATTACTACCATCATTTCAGGCATGTTTACGTACTTACACAGGCACACTTCAGAGATATTGTAGGTAGATATGACACAGACAAAGCAGAACAGACCGGTAGGTATGGCTGTGAGCACGGACAAGTAAAGGAGCAGTTTAGGAAGATGATATTTCAAGATGTGTCTATTATGGAGTATGTCCCAAAGTAATGCTGCAAACTTTCAGAGGAGGAAGCTTTGATTCTGTCCCCTCTTTGTTCCCATTGTCCTTACCCCGGTAAAATCATTCACTGCCTCCTGTTGGGACTGTTCCAAAGAGCCCCCAACCTGGTCTCCCCAGTGCTAGCCTCGTCTTTTCATCCAGACATACTTTTACTCGGCTGCCTGGCTCATTTTTATAAACCAACTCCCCATCACCATCAGAAAGAATCAATGCTGGTCTCTGTCCAATCTCATTTGCTGCCATCTGCCCTGGTTACCTGCCTCCACACTCTTCTTAAACACATTGTGTGTCTTCATTTATGCTGTTTCTTCTGTATCAAATGTATTCCCCGCCTCCCCCATTGGACTCCTATGCATTCTTCAATGCCCATCTCGAATATCACCACTTTAGTAAGAACTACCATTCTCCTAGTGTCCTGCCCTGTAGAACTAACTTCTTTGCTCTACTTCTTTAAATGTATCTCCACTACAGCTTTTATTGATAATTATTAGCTATAATCAATGTCATCAGCAGCACCTACAGCAGCCTTCTGCTCTTTTCTCTTGGTAATAGAGTAGTAGTTAATAGTGTGGGCCTGAGGTCATAAAGAGCTCTATTCGTGTACCGGTGGCTGGCTGTGTGGTTTTTTACATAAGTTTTTAATCTCTGAGTTTCCATCTATTAATTCTTTATGTGGGGAAGATCATATGCCTCATAATCTCATAGGGTTTTAGCTAGAAGAAACAATGCATATAAGTAATTAGCACAGTGCCTGGTATACAGAATGGCTCTGATAAATACCGGCTACTATTATCTACTCCTAGTCTTTTAACTAAAAAATAAAAGAGAGATCACATTGTGTATATTGATTTATAAACTACTTTTTTCATTAAAATATATCACTTTTCTTCGGTGGTCTTTTTTATATTTTTCAACTTTTTATTTTATTTAAACAGAAAAGTTGATGGAAAAAATAAACACCCCATTCACCCCCGACCCAGATTCCCCATTTCTAACATGTGCTTTCTCTATCTTTCTGTAAAAGAGGTCTGTGTGTGTGTGTGATATATATGTTCTTTTTTTCCTGAACCATTTGAAAGTAAGTCGCAAAGATCACGATACTTTAGCATGTATCGTACATTCCCCTACGAGGAGCTGTAAGACCATTGTCATGCCCAAGAAATAACATTGATATGATAACATTATCTAAAATATAATTCATATTTCAATTGTCCCCAAAATGCCCTTTATAGTGACTTTTCCTTATATTATCCGATGACCACGTAGAATTCTACGGAACAGATGTCCAATAATTTGCTCAATGAATCTATTATTGCTGGACATTTAGATTCTTCCAGCATTGCAGGATTGTACACAGCTCTAAAAAAAAAAAAAAAAATCTTTACAGCTATGTCTTTATGCATTTGACTTCTTATTTCCTTGGGGAAAATTCCTATAATGGAATTTGGTCCAAGGCAATGCAGCATTCTAAAAGCCTGATGCATGAGGCTAAATTGCTCTCCAAGTACACTGTATCAATTATACCCACCAGCAGGGTACAAGGGTGCCTGCCTCCATTCTTTTGACATCATTGCTATTATTATTTTCATATTTTCAATTTAATGAGAGAATTAATAATAAGTAACACTTATATACCATTCCATACTATTTCCAAGTGTATAATATGTATCAACTTCCTTACCCCTTACAACACCCTATAACCTCCATTTTACAGATGAGAAAATGGAGGCAAGGAGTGTTTTGGCAGCGTGTCCAAGGTCATACAATTAAGGAGCAATAACCCCAGCAGCTGGACTCTATAGAGATTGTGCCATTATCTATGTTATATTATTATCTCTTAATATGGTGTCTAACATTTATTTGATCGCCCCTGAGGCTGAATTTTGTTTACGTATTTGTCTTTTATATCTTTGCTTGTAGGAATTCCCTATTTACATTATTTTCGTCTGGTGGCGGGGGGAGGAGGTAGATCCTAAGATGTTTGTCTTTTCCTTAATTATTTTTAAGAATTACTGATTGAATAAAAATAATCTTTCCGTGTCATACATATTACGGATAATTCTCCGTGGCTTGCCATTTCCCTCATTTAAATTTATTTATTTATTTATTCATTCATTCGTTTGTTTGTTTGTTTATTTAGCTAGCTAGCTAGCTAGCTAGCTAGCTACCTAGCATGCGATTTCTGTTTTCACATAGTTAAATTTATTAATTCTTCTATTTAATGTTGGTAGGATAGAGAGGCCTGCTCTTTCAAGACGATAAATATCTTCCTCTATTTTCTTTTCCGCCTTCACATTTTACTTGTAAATCTTCAATCCATCTCATTTCTCTGCACCTTTGCCAACATCAGTGCTGCCTTATTTCTAAACCAGACTCCAAATGCCTTCCCAGGGTGGAAAAGGGACATCGTTTGCTAAGACGTGTGTCCCAGGACATTTACTACTTACTTCCTTAAATCGGGAAATGTCATGCAAATTCCTGAGGTGCGGGGCCCCAGAGATGAAACGGGGTTGCCGTTTCCATCTGTTTCGTAGACGAGATGCCCCTTTTTCTCCTTGCTTTTCATCAAAAAGACGAAACACTTGATCCACATTAGACAATTAAGACAAAAGCCCTGCTTCCCCTGGCTTCTGTGAAGCGGGCTGTTGTAGGAGAGGGAAAAGCATGCCAAGAATTCATGTCAATTTGAAAGATCTTTTCAGGGCTTTATTTGTTCCAAGAGTTTTTTAAACGTTTTAAATACAGTTGGATGAAATACTTCAGGCACTGTTTCAATACCGATTATGTCTCCTCTCTTTGAGGACAATGCTTTGCTTCAATACACATTACTGTTTTCAGCAAAGGTTTGATTTTAACATTAGCCGATCCCATTCTTTTTCTCCTTTGCTCTTTGCCCAAACATTGTGGCTGAAGCCATTACTCACAATATGAAACAATTAGTGGATTCCAAATATACTTCAGGAGAAATACAGCAGCCCCATCGCCCGAGCAACAGTTTGGTGCTTGCAAGGCCTTACAACCCTACAACACAGTCATCAGTCAACGTTTGCTAAGTAAATTAGTGAAAGTGTGCATGGGGTTCAGGAAAAGGAGAATGGCTATTAAGCCTATAATGAACAAAGTGGGACATACTCTAAAATTTTTGCAGGGGAGCTTAAGCCTTTAAAATGACAACTTTAATTCATTTACTCATTTAGCTAATAGAGAATTTTCCAGTATGTGTTCCATAAAACATTAACCCTATGAAATGCAGAGGGGAAAAAAAAGTTTAAAAGTTAGAGACCCATTCTTCCTCTCTTAGAGTTTCATGATGAACATTTGCATATTAAAGCCTCTGTCTATTTCTGCAGCTTAGAAGCCTGTTTAAATTAATTTAAACTCTATAAGGATAGAAATCAGGTCTATTGTGCTCACTAATGTGTCCTAAGTGCTTCATATAGTGCTATTAGATATTTATTGAATAAATGAATGTTATAGTTATCTGTGGTTGATAAAGAATTACCCTCAAACTTAGTGGTTTACAAGAACAAACATTTTTTATATCACGATTTCTGTGGATCAGGAATCTGGTAGGGGAGTCCTCAGCTCAGGGTCTCACAGGCTATAATCGAGGTGTCAGCTAGGGCGCAGTCATCTCAAGATCACTTATAACCGTTGGTAAACCTCAAGTACTCACTGGCTATTGGCTAGAGGCTTCAGTTCCTCGTCGCATGAGCAGCTCACAGCATGACAGCTGGCTTCCCTCTGAACAGAAGGGTAAGAGAAGGTACTGAAAATGGAAGCCACGATCTTTTTGTAACCTAATAACCTGTCTTTCTGTTTGTTATCTGTGAATCAATAAATGCAACCCACACCCAGGAAGGAGGCAGGGGTTTACCCAAGGGTGTGCCTACCAGTAGAGAGGTTCATTGACTAGCTCCCAGGCTGGCTACCACAAAGAATGACTGAATGAACACAGCATTTTCTATTTTATTTGACTTCCTAACATTTTTTTTTTTAAGTAATAGCATTTTCATTTGAAAAAAACACTTGGGGAAGCATGTAGAACTAATATGTATTGAGTGCTAGGTCCTAGGGCATAAGACTAAATAAGATACAATTCCTTTGTTAATTTATTCTTAAAAAAAAAAATGTTTTGAGTATCTAACACTGTCTCCTTAAAGAGCTTAGAATTTAGCCCATATCTTAGAATCCTTTTTAGAATGCATCACCTTGGGAAAAGCAGGTTTTATTGATCAGCAGTATAGATTCCAACCGAAAAAGATGGAGACATATGTCATGTTTGTGGCCTTTTGACTGACTACCTCCGTCATGTACCTCCTTGATGATAAGCACTGAACATGACCTGACCTTGGCTGGTTGGATGATTCTACCAGGATTTTGAATATTAAATGAGTCACACAAAACGCAGAGCTAGTTAGCAAGTATTTGTGGTGGAAGTGGTATTGGAACTTGCAGAATCATCAAAGCTGATCACAAATACAAAAATTCTTTTTCTGGGCACTTAATGGAATTGCACTTTCCCACCCCCTAAGAAATTAGGTATGGTCATGGACTTTGCTTTGGTCAATGAAACAGAGGGGAAGTAGCTTGTGTCACATCAGAAAAGAACTTTATGAGCTGGTTAAATTGGTTAGCTCCAGTTGTCCTCATGCCCTTCCCTTTTCCAGATTCTGGGATCGTGGAAGCATAAGGCCTCCATTGGCCTGGAACCTTAAGTGACTCTGATGAGCAGAGTCACCCTGCCCACCATTGTTGAAATATAATGGGAGTGAGAAATGTACCTTTGTCATTTAAGCCATTGAGATGTTGGAGTTGTTTGTCACTGCAGTACAATCTAGCTGATACAGTAGTGCAGCGGTAAACATCAGCATTCAGTTTCTAGAAATGATAGATTGAGCATTCAGTAGTGGTAGTGACAGTGGTAGCGGCTCAAGTAGCCATGAATTTGGCTGTATTTTTTTTTTTTTAATCTAAACTCTCTTTATTCTTGCCTATGTTATAAAGCTGGTTCTATGAGCTACATCCTTCCAATAAAGTCCTTTCCTGCATAAATCACTCAGGACAGGTTTCTGTTGCTGGCAGCCAAAAACCTTGCCTAATACTAATTCTGTTTCATCCAACAGGAATTTATTGAGCCCAGTGTGCCCATCACTGTCTTAATTATAGGCAAGATTAAGATTGGAACTCAGTAATGAATAAGGCATACTTCCTAATCTCAAGTAATTTATAATCTCATTAAACAAATAATATGCATATGAATGAAACATCGAGAAATTTAAAATAGGCCACATGACACGGAAGGCACATGGGTGGGTTCCTCACTTAGAAACTTTCAGAAGAAAGACACAGATTAAACGAGATAGGGCATGTGCATTTTAATTCTTTGTACTACCCTTCACTTACCAAAATTTAAGTTTTGATTTGAGCAGTGTTCTCTCACACAAGAAATACGATTATTACAAAAGTGCCCGACACACAGTAAGCAGTAAGTATATATTTGTCGAATGACTTAATGAGTGAATGGGATCAGGGGCACATAGGCTTTAGAATTAGCAACCTAGGATTAGAATCTTACTTCTACCATTTAGTAGCTCTGTGCTGCTGCACAAGAGCCTTGAAAGGGAGATGCTACTATTGGTTTGCCAAGATCGTTGGCAGAATGGAATATATAAGATGGCATATAAGAAGCATGTAATAAATGGAATCTAAGCATTTAGACAAACCACATGCATATATGTACCTATGTGTGTGTGTGTGGGCATGCACTCCCCAGAATTCATTTCACTTAATTTATTAATTCATATAGTTCCTGAGCATCAACCATGTGCTGCACATTACCGCTCAGGACTGAGAAGCAATGGTGAGCATGACATAAACCTTATGATAAGTGGGGTGACAAGGGAATTTCAGGGAGCTGTGAAACTATACTACAGGGAAAGTTTAGACTGGCCTCTTGTAAAAATCAGCAATTTTGTCTTTTGCACTTTTCCAAAGTCCTGGGAGTTCTCCCAAATTCCACCCTCTGTACTTCTGCCAGCTGAGAAAAAAAAAAAAATCAAAGTCCATATGTGGCAGATGCTGTAAGTCACCTCTCTGATATCCATTTCTCCTTTCTCCTTACTATAAGAACCTTAATTTTCTTCAGGATAGTAATGTGACCTGTATAAGAACCATATTTCCTAACTTATGCAGCTGGCAGTGGCTGCGGGGCTTAGTTCTATAAGCAGAAGTGTGCTAGACATTTCTGGAAAAGATTTGCTTTTTTGATTAGGTGTCACCTCCTCCTCCCAGTCACTTCCTTCTTTTACCAGCCTGGAACATGAAAGGGAGGCCAGAGGTGGAGTGAACATCCTGTGCTCATGAGGACACTATTGGGTAAAGAAAGCCACTCACCAAAGATGAGGCAGAGAGGCGAGCTGCAGGAGCCAAGAGGCCCTGATGACACTGTGAAGCCACCTTACCAGCCTGAATAAGCCACTCTTGTTTGGGTCTTCTGTTGTGCAACAAAATTCTGAGCCTTTAATGTTATATGTATCCATCCAATAAACATTTATTGAGCACCTACTATGTGTGAGGCACTACTTTAAGGAGCTCGCTTTCAGAGTTGAGGGTATAAACAAGGTAAGTAGTAAAATACACATTATGTTAGTGAAAAGTGCTGAGGAGAAAAACGGTGGAAGGAGGTAGAGGCTGTCGGGGAGGGCGGGGGGCACAGTTTGCAGAACCCTAATGTAGGGCCTTACACATCAGTGTAAAGGCTTTGGCTTCTACTAGAAGCAACTGACCAGCTATTGGTAGGAACTGAGCACAGGAGTGACATGCTCTGAATTGCTTCTTAACGGGATCGCTCTGACTGTTGGGTAGAGATTAAAAAAGGGAAATTAGGGGCAAGACTGAAAGCAGGAAGACCAGTTAAGAGACAACTTCAGTAATCCAGGCTCTTGCCACATGAAATAGTTCCTTGGTTTCCAATGGTACTCAAATAATTTGTTCAACTTGTCATGCCTCATGCATAATTAATGACACCTACCTCCCCTCCAAAGGGGAGGACCCCAAGTGCTTGCAACCTGATTTGCCAAGCAGAACATGAAGAACTTTTTATCTAATTGAAACAGTGGGGGAGATTTTAAACAGGCAACATGCAATTAGCCAAATTAGAATAGACACAGGACGCCAAAGCTCACACCCCCATAAAAATCAAAGACAAAAGCAGCCCAGCTCTGAGCTCAGGTGATCTGCAGAGAAGGCCTGGGACAAGAGCATTTATTTACAGCAAGCTCATCACAAATATCAAGATTTGGATAGCACTCATGGAGTGGCTGTTTGCCTTCCTTCTACTGCATACACTATGCTGGCCCTGGGGTCAGGAAAGGCGCCTGATAAAGATCAGCCATGTCTGATTCAGGTCTGGCTGAGATGGACATGCTCAGTGACCATCTGTTGGTATAAGAGCTGTGTCGAGAGGCAGGCAGGTAGCGAGGTTGGCAGACACTATTCTTGCCTCCCCATTGCCATCCTTCCCTTCCTTCCAAGAAGAATCCTCACCTTTGTTCTGCCAGCTCTGAGTGGTCAAGTTCCTAGGTCGCCTGGGCCCTTCCCTGTCCCAGGGATGAATCTCCATTGGTCTATGCCAACCATAGGGTTCTCATTCTCCTTGCTAAAGAGAGTGGCCATAAGAACGTGTCTCTGAGATCTCCTACTGCAAGGAGTGTAACTGGACATCAGTCCATCTGCTGTGCTCAAAAAATCCATAACTGCTTTGGCGAAGACTCGTGTTTCCCATAGGCTGCTCCCAGCCACTGATAGAGTGTGGCAGGGAAACCAAGACAGGCTGACTCCTGGGAGACTCGGCACTGCTTCAACAGGTGACTAGTTCTCACCAAAGGCCTGGCTGAACTTTGCTTAGACTACACTGCAGTGCAAGATGTTTTCACCCAACCTTCCTTCCTCTCTCTCTCCTTCACTCAGAGTCAGACCACCTGTGCAGCTGTCTGCCAGCTCTCCCTATCTCCTCCCACTCCCTCCCATTTTCTCGCATGGGCATTTCTCTTAATAAATCTCTAGTATGTTTAACTCAGTCTTGGCATCTGCTTTTTAGAGAACATGAACCAACACGCCAAGTAACAAATAAAGCACGGCATGTGATACAGTTTTGGCCAATAAGATGCCATGGGAAGTCTGAGGTGGAGCTAGGAGAGACTTCCAGGAAGCTCTTCTTTGTTCTTAGAAAAGGGACCCACAGTAAGACAATTCTTTTTTCCACTTTAGGAGCAGGGGTGGATCCAGATTTTGTGAGTCCTAAAGTATATATAATTTAAAGCACCTTCTTTAAGTAAAAGAGTACACATAGATCTTAGTTTTGAAATTTTCACAAAAGTATATGGCCACTGAAGTGCATTGTCAGGTCTTGAAGGGGCCTGTGAAAGTGAGGGACTCTGAAGCTTAAGCTTCATTAGTTCCTTGGAAATCTGCATCTGCTCTTGATATTGTCATTGTCCTGTGATAACTGAAGCTAAGGCAGCCATCCTGGGACCATGAGGCCAACCCAAGAAGATAAACTAATAAATTCATAAATGTCTTTATTCCTTAAGCCAAATGTAGTTGGGTTTTCTTTTATTTGCAGCCCAAAGTATTTTGACCAATACAGACTTATTTCTGAAAAAGTTTCTTCTGCCAACCATATCCCCCATTATGCACTGAATGAGGAAGAGTGATCTGGAATAAGACAAAAAAAGAGGGGTACGGTGGCAACTGCAAAGCAGTTGGGTTTGCACAGCTGATGTTGCCTTAGAAAATCCAGGACTTCTAAGAAGACAGGGTGAATGAATAATTGAATTAGAGAATTCACTTACCTCCAGAAAAAATGGTGAGGGTCCTGAAGAAGAGGAAAATGATCTAGACTCTGGTCGTGATATGGAGTGGGGGTGAGTTGGTAGAGAGACAACGGGATGATATTTAATCGCATCATATCTTCATTAGGCTGTCCCAGATGTATCACTGTGAAACATAACAATGAGAACCTCTCAGGGGGCAAAGTGTTAGCATCGACCCGCAGGGCTTCACAAGCACACATAAAATCCTTCTACCTCAGCCAACAATATTTTAACCAAAAAACTGGTATCTTTGAGGCTGTTAGCTAATAATAGCCTATGACCTGTATGGAACCCTGGCTTCATGTCAAGTACTGTGCCAGCACTTTACATACAGGGCGTCATTTAATCCTCATAGCAAATTTATGATAGAAGAACTATTATCCCCATTTACAAATGAAGAAAGATTGAGGCTCAGAAAAGTTGAGAAACTTGCCCAAAGGCACAGTCATGAAATGATGGAAGCAGAATTAAATCCCAAGAGTTTAAATCCAGCATTAGTTTTTCTTGCCTCATTTTCCTCTTCTTCGAGACCTTCACAATTTCCCCAAAATTGTGGACCAGTCTCTGTTTCAAATACTCTATGCTGCCATTGTAGTGCAAAATCCGCCATAGACAATACATAAGTGAATGAGTGTAACTGTGTTCCAATAAAACTTTATTTGCAAAAACAGGCTGTGGACCTGTGAGCCATAGTTTGCTGACCCCTGCACTAGGTTATCACCGACTTGCTTCTCTTATCGGCACTTTCATCCCTTGTACCACAATGCCCATTCCTGGTGACACACAGAGTCCAGATGACTCCAGTTTAGTAGTGACAGAACATACAGTTTACCTTGAAGTATTGAAGCTTCAGCTACCTAGGCTCACTTGTATAGGCTTCTTCTATGGCCCCGGGTGGGCCCTTGGCAGTAAGATTGTGTGTGTGTGTGTGTGTGTGTGTGTGTGTGTGTGTGTGTGTGTAATTATATGTATAATTGCATATATAATTGCATAAGGAAGATATTTTAATAATACTTCCTCATCCAACTACTTTCACTCAGTCGGGTGGCATCAAAATGGTCACAGGTATTTTGGGGCTCTGACTTAAACCATTTAGTTTGGATCTGATGAGATGATTATGTAGTTCACAGTAAGTTATGTGTATGGTTACACTATTGCCTACTGCCTAGTGTGGGAATGGCTTCCAGAATACTCCTATGACTCACCATGACACTCATCCATCATTATAACCCAAAGGGATAGGGCTAGAGATCGCTCAGTGCTGTGAAAGTGTCCTACAGAGCCTGGCACTAACAGGAAGTGGGGGTGGAAGAGAAACAAGGCTTGAAATGTAGGAAAGCAAAAACCCACCCTTGGAAAATTCCTTTAAGCATCAGACATGTCAATTTCTAAGTGGGAGACTGGGTTCTCATCCACACCTAATTAAAACAGAATTTCTCTCTTCTCAGAAAACACTTGATAATGCAGCGTACGTGATTGTGGACTCAATGCACATTTTCATGGGGACTGCACAAAATAGTAAGGCACTTAATGAATGTTGGCCATTTTATTTCATTTTCTCTTCACTGTTTATAAAAATGAATGGAAAATAGAAAATTGATGACATTGATATTAGCACTAAGAAATATAGCTCTCAGAAATGTAACACTATTAAGAACCAAGAGGGAGAATATGGAGCAGACGAATCAATAAATTTTTAGCTTCAATTTGGCATTTACTGATATAAGCTGGCCAACCATATTTATTTGTCAAGACAAAGAATAAAATAAAAGAACATGCACATATCATCAAAGATGATGCAGAAATGGGAATTCTATAGTGTTCGTGAACTGGGAAAATGCCTCTCTTCCTTCATCTTTTGTAACACTTGACTTACAGACACATTGTCAATAGCTCATTTGTATAAAAGTCGGGCACAG
Organism: Pteropus alecto; assembly: GCF_000325575.1. NCBI lineage: Eukaryota > Metazoa > Chordata > Mammalia > Chiroptera > Pteropodidae > Pteropus > Pteropus alecto. The sequence continues at coordinate 3,590,204 of NW_006437736.1, forward strand.
GCTAAAGACACTTGATATCCCTAAGCTTCAGTTTCTTGATCTGTAAAATGGGGATAATAATTATTGTGAGTCTTCTGTCAGAAAAAGTTTGTGAAAGTGCCTCAGAGGGGAAATAGTTCAGATGGAGCATTTGGATGGTGTAGCTCCTTCCGGCATGAACTCTGGAGTCTTAGGATCTTGGATTCACATCCCGGCTTTGCTACTTATTACCTGTCAGCGCTTGCACAAGACATTTCACTTCTCTGAGCCTCAGTTTCCTTATGTGAAGGATGGGTTTAATGATTATACCCACTCCATAAGATCATTAGATACTCAAATGAGAAAACACTTTGTAGATGTTAAATACTCTCTCTGCAACTTTTAGTTGTGATCATCGACATTTTCATGTATGGAGAACAGAGAATAAAAGTGAAAAGGATATAGAAGAACTTTTACAGAGTTTGGTGTCGAGAGTCTGTTCTGGTTAGTAAGTTGAATCTGTGGTACGGAAGAACCAAAAGACAATGGTCTTATCTAGGCATAACATGTTTTGGTGGTAAACCACTTTTCAGGTGATAAATTAAAAAGGACAACCGGAAGCTAAGGAATTGTCATGCTAGTATTACCAGAGGCCCAGAGGTGGCCTCCCTAAGCTGGCATTCTCCACGCAGCACGGGGAGGCGTTGCCCAGGGGTCCTCCACTCAGCAGATGAGAACGATCAGGGTGTCCTGCCTGTTAGACATGGTCCTGAGGCCAACGGTGGCCAATTCAGGTGAGGATCACTCTCACTGGTCACGCAGCAGGTGAGGGTAGTTCCTCCTCCTGTGCTGATTCCAGCTCCTGCTTCCTCGGAGGCCCTGCTTCATCAATTCCTCTCTCTTGCCTCTTAAAGCCCTGCCTCTTCCTGAATCCTCCTAAGAATACATATGTGCTCAAGCCCCCCATTCCAAAATCATCTCTCTTCCCTGCCATGCTCTCCCTCCTCTTTTCTTTGCTATTATATTCCTTCAGAGAGTTGTCTACACTTCCCACTTCTTCCTAACTCTCTGCTTATGCCTTCCCTTCTCAGAAGCATTCGATTCCACTTGTTTCTTGATCAACAACCAACAGCTTAAAAAATCCCAGAGGTTTTGTATCCTTAATATCTCCCACCTGCATCATCTCCTTGTTGTTTTGATGGCTGTGACCTTGGTTTGGACACTAATTACTTTTGATTTAGATAACTGCAGTGATCTCTGGACTCTCTCTTTACTAATCTACATGCATATCCTTTCTGGACTCTTCACTCTGAATCGCAACTCTGAGCCTGGCCTTCTCCTGCTCAAAATCTGTCACTGGCTTTCACAGAAATTGTTTAAACTCTCTATATCACTTCTTGCCTTGGTCTCATCCAGCTTTCTGATTTTATTTCCCACTACTCTTATTCTCGAATCCTATGCTCCTATCAACCTTAATTATTCTTTCTTTCTTGTACCTGGTGAGTACTTTAATACTGCCACGCAGTTTCTCATGCTGTCACCCCTTCCGAGCAGTCCATCCCTTCAATTTCTACACACATAAATCATACCAAATCTTCAAAGCCCAGCATAAGTATTTCCTCCTTCATGAATGCTATTTTATCTTCTCTGGAGAAATAAATCGTTCCCTTCTCCTTCTCTAGAAATGCATACATCTGTACCTGTTACTATAGTTTTTATAGCTATTATATCTCTCTTATTGAATTGAGGACTTCTCGAGAATACAATTCATATATAGTGCATCACACATAGCAACTTTCCAATTAGCATTTCTCGACCAAATAAATGAGTATATTTCAAAATATCATTGGCATGAAAAAAATTTTAGCTGTAAGCCAAAATCACCAAGAATTTTACCATATATTAAAGTCATGTTTATCATACTCATTAACCTAGGGGTTGCAAACTCAAATACAGGGGTCAGGTGAGTAGTGTAAATGGTCAAATGGGCTGGGTAAGTATGGTGGCAAGTGTTATAGTGTCTGCCACATCTAACAGAGGCAGTTGCTACTCAGCAGCCAGTTGTTGCCAGTTGGAAATGTGGGCCCAGCATGACTAGGTCATTTGATAGTTAGAGAGATACTAGAAATATGAATATTTATGTGAAATCTTCCAGCTTATAAAAGTTGGCAACTAGCTCAGTATTTAACAATCAGGCTGCCAATTTGCAGATTTGGGTTGGAGAACATTGTACTCTGTTTAAGTGAAAATGCTAGTTAATTGACATACCAGATACACTATATCCAGTCAAGGATGATTGACTCTCCGAGAATTAGAGCATCCTGCAGTGCACTTAAGGCTGGCTGCACAGCTGATTCGGAGGCACTGGGTGGCTTTGCCATGTCCTGGCTTCTCATTTCTAGCATCAGTCGTTACCAGGGAAAACAAAGAAGAGATTTCTGGAACTGGAACCTTCTGCTTGTCTGTATTCTGAAGATGACTGCTTTGTTTTTTTTTCTGACTGCAATTATTTCCAAGCCTATTCTCATTTCCCCTCAGTCTTCTGCACTCTGCTGGCCTTTGGGCAGATGTCAGAGAACCCCAAGGCCGGGTATCCCAACTCCTCAAATTTGTATAACCTCAGTGGTTTGGCAGGGCCCAAACTCAAGGAACTGGGGGCCAGATAGGAAACCACTACACTCCCCCAAAGCCCCAGATCATCTGTTTAGTACCATTTTATAGGAATTATTAATAATCTTGGTGATAACAATAACTGTATTGAGCCCCTAAACTAGGCATTTCGCAAGCTTGTTGAATTCTCACAATAATTCTGCAAAGTAGATAATTGTCTTAATCAGGATAAGTTAACAACTATAATAAGGCAACTCTAAAATTCTAGTAGTTGAACACAATGAAAGTCTGTTGCTTGCTCATCTCACAATCTAATGTGATTTGAATTAGGAGAGTGAACTCTGCTCTACACAGTCACTCAGAAACCCAGGATGCTTCTACCTCATGGCTGGACCTTCTTCTGGGATCTCAGGATTCTCGATTCAGCTGGAATATGAGGAAGATAACAAGGATTGCAGATGGGAGATTTTTACCAAACGGTCCTGAAAGGGGCTCACGTAATTTCTACTTCTGTTCTATGGAACAGAACTCAGTCATGTGGCCATCTCTAACTGCAAATATAGTCAGGCAGGAAGAAGAGGAGAATCAGATATTTGTGTGCTCTAGCAGCCTCTGCCAAAGGTCATTCCCATATCCCGGAGGAAGAAAATGAGACTCAGGGAAGTCACATCACTTGCCTAAGTTTACAGACCACTAAGTGTTAGGGCTGGACCTCCAAGCTAAGCTGATCTAGCACTGATGTCCACTTTTTGTCATGATTCCATTTGGTCCTTTTTGCATCTTCCAGTCCATCTTGTACTGCCAACATTAATGAGACCAGTTGCATGTGGAGAATATTTTATTGGCCTATCCCTGTGAGACTTTGCCTAAAGTGGCTCTCAATTCTTAAATCTTTGGATTACCCTAAAGAGGCACTATCTGCTTTCCCCCTAGAATAGAAAAATGAAAGGATCAGGCCACAGCGATATGCACCTCACCTATCCATCAAGGTTTACCTGGGGCACTCTGAGACTAATGGCATGCCACTGCACATTGTTGGTTAGTTGTGTTTACTTCCCTCACCCCCCAGTAGCTTGAGAGCATATTGAATCTCATGTTCCTGACGCTCCAGAGCCCCACCATGGACCTGTGCACATCATCGGTACCTATTCGTGTATCGTGGTTGCTTAATTTCCTAGAGTGAAGGTGGCTTACAGGGTCCATACAGACGTGCCAGTGTTGACCATAAGAGGGACTTCGAATGTATAATTAGCTATAGAAAGGAAACAGTGTTACTCTTTCCAGAACTACATTCTCACTAAAGACAAAAACAAAAAAGCGAAAACCAAACAAACAAAAAACAACTTGGCTAAGTCCTCCTGTTGCGCACTACTCCAGTGCTCTGGATTCTCACGTACTTCCTTCACGACACTCATCACAATTACAATTTAGATTTGCTTGTATAATGACAAGTTTAATGTCTTCCTCCTTCTCTGGACTATAAACTCTGTGAGGGCAGAGATCATGTCTTTTTCATTCGCCACTTGTATCTATCAGCTAACACTAAACGATTAAGGATGCCCAAACCCAGAAACTTACAACAATTATTTATTCTCTCTTACATATCTATCTACAGGCCGGCTGGGGCTTGACTGATCTAGACTAGTCAACATTGAATTTGTTTCCAAGCTGACAGTGCTTCTTATTCTTCAGACCCACTGGCATGTTTTTCTCATGGCAATGACAGAAGCACAGGAGGCAGTGAAAGCAAACAAAATCTCTGAAGGCCTACTCTTTGAACTGGCACAGAGTCACTTCCATCCACCCTCTATTGGCTAAAGAGCTACGTGGCCAAGCCCGACTTCAGTGGGGTGGGAAAATGCTCTCCACCTCTAGTAGGAGCAACTGCAAAGTCACACAGCATAGGGCGCTGGTACAGGGGTGGGTGAAGAAATGGAAGCCATCATGCAATGTATTGCATGGCCACGTCTGCAGTCGCCAGCCCACTGCATTGTACATCAGAGATGCGAAATAAGTACTGTTTGAATACATGTATATGGTATTCTTAGTAAATTAATCTCTCTGGGTTGGAAAAAAAAAAAAACGCTGGTTGGTGAGGATTAACTAATGTGGCAGGATAATATATTAAGAGATTAGTTTGTGTTTGTTCTTCCTAAATCTTTCCCTCCCTGCAGTTCGAGCTGGGGGCTGGGTGGACTCTGTGTGCCTGCTTACTGGGCGGAAGAGATACAACGACCTGGAGCCCAGAGCTCTTCTGATCTTTTGTTTAAGTCTTAGCCATTTGATGAGAAAATGTCAGTCTCCTCAAAAAGGGAAGGGAGGCTAGAGAGACTTGAGAGGAAGACTTGCATAGCCAGGAAGGGGGATACTGATGTAAGAGCTTCAGAGAGGATGGCTGTCCCCTGTGCCTGAAGCGTGAAACACTGATTCCATCGGAAGATCCCCAAACCTTATGAATAGCCCAGAGACAAGGACTCCTGGACGTGAACTGTCCCCTTGAACTTGGACATTGAGGACACCTGACCACTTGAGCTTCCCGGATCCTCTTAAGACCCTGGGACATAAAGGAGTCCCAAGTATGTTTTGAGATTAAATCTCCTACGTGCCAGTGGAATAAGGGTCTTATGTCATAATTAAGGTGATTTAAAGAAAATAAAGACAATGCTATTTCCTATATGTCCGAGTTAGAGAACAGTTATTCACATCCATTAAACAATGAAAATTATAGCTGGGAATTGGCAAACCAAGGCTCTTTGAAAGCTTAACGTAATAATAGTACTTAAATATTTTGAGGACATTTGTTACTATTTTCATGTGAAATCTTATAAATCCGTACAAAGGCCCACAAGAGCACTAGGGGAAAGATGCCGATAATAAAACAAAGGACCTTTCCTCCCGCTTCCCAGGGTTTAAGGGCTCTTTTGTAAAACCCACACAATCCAGATTGCGAAGTTAAATTAGCATGTTTAAATTAATGTTTAAATTATGCAGGCTCCCAGCTGTGCTGTGATGTTTGCACACTTTCTAGGAAGTGACTAATTATAATTAGTACTTAAATACAAAAGACATACCGTCATTAAAAGAAAAGGAGAAAAATAAATCTTACACGTTTAGACCTTGGCCTCCCAGCACGGGCTATTTTCATCCACTGGTGCTGGGGGTGCTAGCTGGAGGACAGGGACATGAATGGTGGTGTCCCTACTACATGTGAGAAGATGGATTTGGGTGTTTGTGGGTCAAGCGAGGATCCCAGACGCAGAACAATTCCCAAGCCTAAGAATCTGACGTCAGTTGGTCACCTCACCAGGAAGGCAGTCAGGAGCAGAAACAAGGAGCAAACCATCAGCAGCTCCGGGTTCTCTTCCTGGCTCTGTGTCTCATGCTTGGTGGAAAGTCATTTAGCTTCTCTGGGTCTCAATGTCCTGATCTGCAAAGTGGAACCAACCATGTGTGCCCTACATGTTTGATAAGGGGTGTGTGTGTGCATGCGTGTGTGTGTGTGTGTGTGTGTGTGTGTTTGCATGTGTTTTCCCCGAGGCAATAGCCACTATTTTTTGAGTGCTTACAAGGTGCCAGGCCCTGGCTGGATCCTATGGATTAGAGGGCAAAGAGGAAACACAGAACCTCCCTTCTTGTGCTCCCCAGTTAACCTACTCATTTTTATCACGGTGGTTTTCTCATTCACCTCTTTCACCATTAGGGACAGGGTCTAGGTCTTTTTCACATCTCCAGTACCTATCATTGCGTCTGCACATAGTAGACACTTGATAAATTACTCTTTAGAAGAAGTAAAGAAGAGAGACACCTTGCCTCATATTGATAGAAAATGATTTAAATATGCTAGTCTTGCCTCGTCTGCACCATAAATTCTTTGAAAATAAAAAGTGTGTCTGACAATATCTTCTAGTATTTACTACAGTGCCCAGCAATTCTGAGCACATAATTATTCCTAGTTCTCATGAATATTTATTGAGCCCCTACTTTGAGGAAGGCTTCCTAGTAGGTGCTGAGGGTACAACACTGAACAACACAGCCACCCAACTTGCCTTATGGGATTTTAGTTGGAAAGAATAGTTAGATCATTAATAAATCATCAAACCAAGAAATGCTCAACCACAAATTGTGAACAGTACAACAGCAAACCCTAGGAGCTGCCTAACACCATATCCTGCTTCTTTCTTTTGCTAACACAACCCTGATTTTGTTTGGGAAACCAAATCCCCAGTTCCAAGTCACTCACTATAATTCAGTTGAATTAGACTAAATTGTCATGATACTTCCATTTTCCTCTGTCAGTTTTAGGTTTGGGATGGACATGTGACCCAGTCCTGGCCAATGGGCTACAAGGGAGAGTCCTGGGAGCTTCTGAAAAACATTTTCCTCCCTGATAAAAGAGAAAGCTACTTGAGGGAAAAGCCCAAAAAAAAATATCCCTCCTGCTTGGGATGTAATCATGCGATGATGTGATATTTGCAGCTGCGGCAGCCATCTTGTGACATTAAGGGACACATTGTTGATACACAAATGACGGCAGAGCAGGCAGATCGAATATATCTTGGCTCCTGATGGCGTCTGTTGGAGTCTCTAAAGAAGCCAAATTATTAGCTTCCTTTTTCCCATTCTGAGTTCTGAAGAAATTGAGGAATCAGATAATGGAGGAACAGTTGAAGGAAAAAATATCATCTTGGTTACTGATAAATGCTAGGTATAGGGACATAACTTAATGGGGAATCAGTTGGGTCTGACCCTCCAAGTTAGGCAGACTTAGTGCCTACTCACGGATCATATCCACACCAGCAGTTCTAAGAGGAGCTTGAACAACTTTATCAAACAGATAAGCCATTCTTATCTGGGGATGGAGAGAACAAAGGAGAAGAAAGAGACCAGGAGTGACAGTGATTGAGGTTTCTTCACATGAAAGCAAACTTCAGCAAGGGGCACAAAGCACTCCTCCCTCCTCCCGATCACATCGCTGAGCCATTACACCGACCCTAAGATTGCCTTTAAACCTCTTATTACATGAGACTCATAAACCTCTACTATTTAGTTACTTTTAGTCAGATGTTCTGTTTGAAGCATCTTAACTGTTATAACATCCTATTCGTTCTGTTCAAAGCGTTCTAACTGGTCTAAGCACCATAAAGGAAAAGCAAAGCATGGTGAAAAGGGAAATTCCATTTTTTTTTTTTTTTTTGGACAGGTAGTCAAGGAAAAGCGTTTCTAAATTCATATCTTTTAAGCTGGTCCTGAAGGGTGAGGGAGAGAAGGCTTCACACACAAAGGGAACGGCAAATGAGGAGATTCTGTGTTATCGAAAGAAGGTCCATGTGGCTGAAGTGAACTCAATGAGAGGGAGATTCGTGAGTTATGACATCAGAGAAGGTGGGAGGCACTGAATCATAGCTTTATAGACAGGATGTGGCAGATTGGGTTCCCAGGAAACAGGAAACCAGAAGTTTTGCATGCAAGTATATTTATTAAGGAGTGCCCTGGGACCTCTCAAATGTGAGAGGAAAAGAGGGAAAAGAATCAGTATTGGTCAGAAGGACAAGGTGAACTGTGATGAGGCCCAGCAGCAGACTCGGGTAACTGCATTGGGAGCTCTGGGTATAGAATAGCCCTTCACGTCTGTACCAAGATAGGTCAAGACAACCAGAATTTCATACCCTCCAAACAGATCTGTCATTGCATATGAGCTACCTGGAGAAGGTGGCACTGCAGCTGGGATAATCCCTGAAAGGGTTCACCGCTGAGAGGGCAAATTTGCCCACATTAAGAATCACTTGTTTAGCCTCAGATATTTGAATAATTTGCTTAAAAACAAAGATGCATCCTATATGGCCCTGGCCTAATTGTTCAAGATCCTTGGGTTTCCACCAGGGGTTGGGTGGGAATTGGGCTTTAACTAATACTTAATGCTTTCCTAGATGAAGCGGGGAGTAATGATTCCAGCAAGATTTGTACACCTTGAAAACCTGTACAGGTACTAACACAAAGGCCACCTCCACTGCCTGGTCACTGGCTAATTATTTACTGACACTTAATGAGCTTTGTGAATAAATCAAGATCACAGCCACCAAGTCTTCTTATCCTCTCCCTCAACAGTTTCATTGTCTTCCTTTCCGGCATTTTCCTTGAACTTCTTGTCAAGGCTGACTCAGCCATTGTCTCCCTTCAGAATTCTCCACCCAGCTTTGGACTCTGAATCAGGCCCCAGTGCATATTTTCTGAGTTTTTATTAATAAGCATTGTGTCAACTTCTCCTGCAAAGAATTAGCCACTCATCAGCTTTTTCTTTCCTGAACAATTGCCTTTGTGACAGGAAGGAGCTCTCAGAATTGCAAGGGATGCCTGAGTGAAGATACACTTAGACAATGGCATTTAATGGGGACTTTGGGGTCTTCACAGCTCCCCTCCCTCAACTGATAACTGTTCTTCCTTTCTTTTAGGAAACCACCCCTTGATGTAGACTACCAGTCATATTCCCTGTTCTGGCCTCTGTAAACGGGACCAATAGAAGGGCCCGTTTCTTCTGGTTATAGTGATTGAATCAGTGATGAGCGTATGACCTCGGATGAACCAATCACCGTTCAGCTTCTTTCATTTTAGTAACAGAATTTGCTGAACCTGGAGCTGTTGGTGGCCTGCTATCCCACTAGAGGGAGAATAAAGCCCCCCCACACAAGGAGAGACAGAAGAACAAGAAGCAGAGAGACATAATAGCATTTGAGACCCCTTGTGTCTGATGTCACAGAGGTTAGCCCATCCATCTCCTTGATTATGCAGAGCCAAAAATTTCATATCCCTCCTCCACCCCTGGCTTTTAAATTTTTTCGTAAACTAATTTGAATTGACTTTATGTTACTTGGAAGGAAATTTTTCTGACTGATACAAATTAATTAAGGTATCTATAACATCTAGAGCAATATCAGATATTAGAACAGAAAAGGATTTTATTCCCTCATTCATGTAATCAATCATTCAATAAATATCTATCAAATGCCTACTAGTTCAAGCAAGTATAATAGCAAAATAGAAAATGAACACAAAGAATATGAGCATCATCTCATACAGAGCTCTACCCCATCTAAGTCAGCACTGGCCATTTTCTCTGCTATGTCTGTGCTGTGGGAGATAGTGAGGTTCTTTTCAGTGGCACATCCAAGCAGAGAGTAAATGGCCCTCTGGCAGGAAGAAGATACTATAGATATTTTCGAGCATTGATAGAGGGCCAAATCCAATGAGTTTTAGGATTTCTTTCAACACTGACATTCTAGGGTGGAGGTTTCCATGTCCTTTTAAACATGCTGTTGGAGAATCTTCCCAACCTAATTCTGATTCTGTCCGGTTCCAGCTTATGGAACCCGGGCATTTTACATGGCAGTATGCAGTAAGTAGGTACTTACTACATGGTGGGTAAGTGTTAGGTAGGAACTTCCTTTCTCCCTTGCTTCATGTTTCCAAGCGGAGGGACCACCATTAGAGTAACACTTCTTCCCTCTACCCCCAGAGGAGGAGGGCCTTATCTGATTAATGAATTTAAGACAAGGAGGTGAGCCTGCTCAGTTCCATCTCTTTCTGGGGGCAAGATGCTCACGAAATATTCCCATCAGCTCTAAGCAGATCTGTCCCTGCAGGAAAGGCCTACATTTTGGGAATTAAGCTCAATACTGGGAAGCGTTAGCAAGTAATTTGGCCAGATCTAAGCCATGCTTATTGTTTTATTAGCAGTAAAGCTGACATTTTTATTTCCATCTGGCTGACTCCTTGGGAATTTTCTCAACTAATTAAGAACTTGGGCAGGGAATAGGGGTGTCATTTATTAGCTCCCTAAATCCCAACAGTGGAATTATCTTACTGACCTGACTTGGTTTACCCACCTCTTCAGCCTCATTCCACGCTACTTCCTTCCCAACTTTTATCCTCCAAGAACATCAGGGTGTTGTCACTTCTTTCATACCCTTGCAATTTCATGCTTTTATGCCTTTGTTTATGTTTTCCTCACCCCCACTCTACTGCCTCATCAGCTAACAGTTATCCACTTATTTGTCCTTCATGCCTCATTGCAGGGAACACCTCATCCAGGAAGTTTTCTCCAACTGGCCCCTTCCCACTACTTCATACTCAGTTTGGGGTTCCCACATGAATAAAACTCTGAAATGAGTACACCTGCTATATTATTTTAAAATATCTATCTTTTACCACTAGATGGTGAACCTATTAATTGGGGACTCCGTGTTCTTCATCTCTGAGTCATCTCGGACTCAGGACAAGTGCAGTAAATGTATGTTAAGTCAATGCAGAAATTAGCCCATAGTGGGCAATACCCATTCCTGAGGCCAGGCTGAACTGGAAAGGGTATATACACCAGCCAGAGGTCAGGAGCAGAATCAAAGGTATAGCCAAGGAGGCAGGGCCAAGCGTTTAGTCTACAGGGCCAGGCAAGGAAAAAAATAACAAAGTCAGCAGAGGTGAAAACAGACAGGTGGAAGAAGAGGCCAAAAAAGGAATATAGTGCAGGAAATGGGTGAGAGCAAGTAATACAGATCTCAGGCTGAGGGAAAATGAGCCTGGTGCTCACCTACCACATGGTGCCAGGTACGTGGTCAAGGGAGGGGATAGGAATCCCTCAGATCACAGGCAAAGATTTGGTGACGTGAGTGCAGGGGAAAATCAGAAGACTGAGAGGAAGGAGATATGGAGCCTGGTCCCAGCTCTGCCACTAAATACACAGCCGAGCTTAAGATAAATCACTTCCTTTTCCTAGGAAAGAGTTTCCTCATCTATAAACCTGAACAGCATGTCCTACATCACTTCTCTTTCAGGTCAAACAAATTGTGATTCTTCAAATGCCCTTCTATAGTATAATTGGAGAGGATTCTTCTGTTACATAAATAATATAATATTTACACTCCATTTTATTCGTATATTCAACCAAAAGTACTTCCTCTGTTTTGATCGCAGCTCTTCTAACATCAAGATTAGACTAAATATTTTTTTGAGATTCCTTCCAGCTATGGAATATTTACTGTGCTGTCACTTTCTCCATTCATTGAACGCTTACTCTTTGTTTCTCTCTGTGCTTGGCACTGTGGTGCTCTCTGTTCTGAATGAATTTATTATCTAGTTGAAACAATAAGACGAACCCCTTAAAAGTGATTGAGAAAAAAATCCAAGCCATTGTGTAACTTAGTGCTAAATTGTATATAATAGACTATAAGGAATTGACCGATATGAGGAGGATCAGGAGGGGTTGATGATATTAGGGAAGATTTTCTAGAGGAAGTGGGCTTCCAAGAGTGAATAGGACCCAGACAGGTAAAAGGTAAAAGGAAGATAGAGATGGAAGGATGAACTGATGGATGGATAAACAGGTGGATGGATAGATGGATGGATAGAGTAGGATAGTCTTATTAAGAGGTATAGCCCAGGCAAAAGTAAAACCTAAAGATAACCCTGAATTTATACAGGGCTCCTTATGGAAACTTGCTCTGCTAGAGTAAGAAGAGGAGAAAGATAGAGGCTAATATTTGTAGTTCTGGGTCCTTGTAGCTGATATGTTTTGGTGTCTGCACTCTTACAAGCCCTCTTTCTAAGAATAATCCCCAGATAGAGCTGAAAGGGTGGGCCTAGCCAGGGCCGTGTTTATACCATATGACCAGTATCACATCCTGGTCACAGATAATTGGATCAGGGGTAAACACTGGACCTAAACTCAGTTGATCCAGTTCTTCTCCCAGAAATACAGCATTGGACACAGGGAAACTGAAGAGGTCTTTCTGTGGAAAGGCTGGAGTGCAGAAAAGTCTAGAGAAGG
>NW_006437736.1:3602818-3643672 GCF_000325575.1 Pteropus alecto
AGAGTGAGCGGTGGAAGGGAGCTGAGGAAAGCTGAAGGAGATCAGTCTACAGAGAGCAAAGAGGGGAGAATGTGCACAGAGGAAAAGATGAAGACACCGTAAGACAGATTCTGTGGCTCCTGGGAGATGGAACATGTACCTGGATTCCAACAATCCAGTTCCTAGTTCCTACCCCTGGAGACTCTATTTTATTTCCTCTTCTTCGATTTCAGCTGAACCAGTTGAAGTGGCTTCCTATTCCTTGGAATAAAAAGCCTTGACCGGAACAGTCTGTTTATAAACATTTTTTTCAGATTACTCCTCACAGCAATTCAATGAGATAGGTATTAGTTCCACATTATTAATGTGTAGACCAAGCTCAGAAAGGAATGTGACCCACTTAAGCACTCAGCTAGTAATTAAGTGATTAAAAAGGGATTCAAACCCAAGCCCGTCTGGCTCCAAAGACCTTCTGCTTTACCACACGGCTCCCTAAGGGGCCTTGTCAGTATCAGAATCAATAACAGATCCCAAGAACACTTTCTCTATAAGCTGCACAAGACTTTTCCACCCTTAGGAGTACACTGTGTTTATTCATGGGCCAGTTTAATAACTTTTGGTAATTCTGAGATTCTCCTATGGAGGTTCAGGAACAGAAAGCTTATTTAAAACACACTAATTCAGAATTCATAAGAAGTCAGATGCTGCTATTTGTGATGCTTATTGAGTCAAATTCAAAGCAATCTTGTCCTCAGAGAATATCCAGAGTCTAGTGAATAAAGAGAAGCTGGTCAAATTAATGAAAATTTTCCAAACCTAGAAGATTAAGAATTTCCTTAATTTGGGGATCAGCTTAGTAATTCATTCATCCTAAGCAATATTCACTGTGTGGTTGCCATGCCTAATTCTTATATTTTAATGACCCATTACAAATACACCTTCTTCACATAATCTACATTCTAGTCAGACTCAACTTACCATATTACTCATACCTCTATGCCATAGTATGTGTGAAAATTCATTTCTTTCTCCCTGGGAGCTTCTCATCTGGGAAACTTTCATTCTTCCTCCAGGATTCGGCTACAGAGTCATCTCTGCAAAGCTGTTGCTGACCACTAACTGTGTGCCCCATGAAAGTTAGTAGCTCTTTCCTCTATGGCCCTGAACTATCATCACTCTGTATTGTAATTGTCTCTTTGTGGTGGAGGTGAGCTGTTCTCCTTCCTCCCATGCCAGGGTACTCTTTTTCTTTTCTAATTCTCATATTTCCCTCCCACCTCTACCTAATGGAAAACTAATTGCTAATCTGATGAGCTTGAGATATCGATTAGGCCACATTTCATTAGTGAGCGAGGTTGCCATGGTCAAGACCACTATATCCATCCTGTAGAGGGTCAGAACTTTTCTAGCCTTTCCCTGCAACCAACGGAGAGTCAGGGAGATGACTGACTCTCTTCTGTAACCATTGCTAAAGAGAACATGCTGTTATGTGTGTGGTGGAGACCAGGCAACCTTGCCCCACAGGCTCAGCCATCCTCCTCTCTCTGTGTCTGCATCTTCACCTGTGCCCACATAGGTAAACCAGGTGGGGTGTGTGTTTTATGATCTGTGCTATCAATTAGAAGGGAAAGATAGGAAGCCCTAGTTGGTTTTCCCAGCTAGTGTCCAGTGGTCCAGCTCTGTTTACCAGGGAATCCCTAATTTGCATGAGTGGTGGTGGGATAATTGGGTATCTGATTATCTATGAATAAAGTATAATTTGATTTTTCATTTAGGTCTTTTTCTCTGTTATATGAACTAGATTCTCGCAGTCAGAATTCTGGGGCCAGGAAACTCGGAGCACTAAAATCCCACCCCTCAATCTTCACAACACTCTTTTTAGTGAAATGGTCTGACCCAATGATTCTCAACTCTGGCTGCACTTGGAACTACCTGCCCCACAGGAGAGCCCCATGATTCTATTGTGTGGCTAAATTTGAGATCCTTTTCAAAGCAGAGCTTAATTCCCTCCACCCCATTCCACCTGAGGACATGAGTTCTGCTAGGAGGCAATACAAAGAAGCTTTAGGAATCTGTAGATTTAAGTAGAGCTTTGAGTGACCTTGAATTATTTCACCTCCCGGTGCCACATCCATATCACCTGTGAAATAAGAGGTTTCACTGAGACCTGTTTTTGACATTTGGGGAATCATGGACACCTTTGAACTTATCATGAAAGCTGTGGATGTCTCCCCAGGGAAATAAACATTTTCCCACATTCACATACTCGCATGTCACTTCCGGGATGTGTGGATCTCCTGAGATGCTGGCCTAAAGGACCATTAAGGTCTTTTCCAGCTTTCAGGTCCATAATCCCACTCTTCAATCTGATAGGAGCATTGAGCTAATCATATACTTCACTCCCTCTTCACTGCTGTTCAAAACACTTGTGCTTTATCTTTAAACACTAGTGTCAGCAAAATACTCATGCTAGAAGCATCTGATAAAAATTGAATATGTTGTAAGCAGAATATTATATATATTTTTTTTATCCAGTTTGACAATCTTTGGCTTTTAGAGTACTAAGTATTTCTGCATTTCATGGAATTATCTACAGATTTGGGTTAATTTTTTAATTCACTATTTGCTTTCTCTATTTCACTTGTTCTCTTTTCTTTTTTAATGTTTTTTTTTTTTGCCTTCTTTTGGATAAATTGTGTTTTTAATTATTCTATATATCCATTAGCATACTTTTACATGTTAATACTATTCTTTCAGGGATTGTCCAGAAGACAACTGTACAGATAGACTTAGCAGTATAAATTAGTAATTTTACTCCTTCCTGGACAATTCAAGGAACATGAATCCTTTAATTCCATTTACCACTCTCCCACCTTTAGTGCTATTATGTCATATACTTTAATTCCATAATTATTTTTAAACACACAAGATATTAGTATTGTTGCTTTAAAAGCATTCACTATTTATTTAAATATATCCACATATTTTGCTTTCCATTAATCTTCATTCTTTTCTGTTTTCCCATGTTTCCATGGGGTATCATTTACCTTCTGCCTAAAGAACTCCTGTTAGCATTTCTTTAGTGAGGGTCTGTGGACGATGAATTCTCTGTTCTTGTTTGTCTATAAATGCCTTAATTTCACTTTTAACTTAAAAGTATTGTTAGTGGGTACAAAAGTCTGGGTGGCAACTATTACCTTTCATCACATTGCAGCTGTCATTCACTTCTCTTCTTCCGTTGTTTTTGTGAGAAGTCATGTATCAAATTATTCTTGCTTCTTTAAAGGCAATATGCTGATTTTCCTCTGGCTGCTTTTCAGATGGTTTGTTCATCTTTGATTTTGAGTAGTTTTACTGTAATATGCCTATGTATAGTTTCCTTTCTACTTATCCCACTTGGAATTAATAAGACTTGAATCTGTGGTGCAGTGTCTTTGATCAATGCTGGAAAATTCTCATCCACTGTCCCTTCACACATTGCTTTCTCCCACTCTATCCTTTTTGTCCATCGGTGACTCCAACTGCTTATTTGTTCTGTCCCATGTGTTTCTTAGGTTCTTCTCCATATTTTTCATTCTTTTATCTTTCCATACTTACTGATGTTTTCTTCAGTTCACTGATCTTTTCTCAGCTCTTTCTAACTGCTGATAACTACATATGTTGAGTTTTTGTTTTGGCTATTGTATTTTTTCAGTTCTAGAATTGCAATTTGGTCATTTTTAATAGTTTCTCATTCTATGCTGAAAATTACCACCCTGTCATCGAATTTCTTAAATACATTAATGACAGTTCTTTTAAAGTCTGTATTAACTCCAATATTTTAATTTCCTGTTGGTTTCTTTATATTGTCTGAGTTTCTTTTCTTCATGGTTTTTGATCAATTTGTCTTGTCTCCAGGTAAGTCTGGTAATTTTGGATTCAATATCAGATATTATGCATAAGGCTCTTGATGGTGTTATCTTCCTCCAAAGAGGATTATCTTTTACTTCTGGCAAGTAGCTAGTAAAGCAGCTTGACACCCGCCCCCCCTTAATTAAATCAGTAATTGAACAGATTCAAAACCAAGCTTCAGTCTTTATGAAGGTCGATGTATTTATAGTTGACCCAATTTCTGGACTATAACCTTTGAGAGTTCCAACTGAAAGAGCATGGTAAACACCATGGTTCCTCTCCTTCGTCAGGCCCTAATCTCTAACTTTTATCTCCCCCAGCCCTGTAAAACTGCCAGAAGTGATGCTCAGCTCTTCATCTCTGTCTTTTCTGTTCACTTTCTCTGCGTTTTAGATACTGCTTATCAACCAGCAAACGCCTTGAGAGAAAAGCAGCACAGAGTATCAGGCCCACTGTTTTTTATTTCCCTTCTCTCTGAGATCTTAGGCTCTCTTGGCCTTGGTAGTTTTCCAATATCTTTGGAGTGGTTTTTAAATTTCTCATCAAGCTTTTTAGTTGTCATTGGTGTGAACGTTGGCCTGAAACAGGATAGCCATTATGGAAATCCTCAACAGCTAACATTTACTAAGAGCTTAATACGTGCCAGGTACTGCTCTACACACTTTATATGTATCTACTCATTTAAACTTCATCACAATTCTAAAATGTAAGTACTCTTATTTTCTCCGCTTTACAGAGAACTGACGAAGAGATTGTCCAAGGTCATATGGTAGAAGTGCTAGAGCCAGAATTTGAAGCCAGGCAACTTGAGTTAGAACCCTATTCTTAGCCTAGAACTAGGAACCTCTTAATTCTCGGCTCTTCATTCTGCCTAACATTAATGCCACATTTTATTTGAGCTAATATGAATGGGTTTCTGTCACTTGCAATCAAAAGATTTCTGACCAAGTTCTTTGGACAAGCCACCTCTCCCACCAAAATGCTTCATCAGAATAAAACACACTAATATCCTTTCTCCAAATAGATATCATTTTTCTTCCCAGAGCTTCTCATTTGTTAACATCTTCACAATCTCATCTATTTCTTTTGTTTTGGGGAAAAAAAAAAAACTCACTGGACAGTTCCCTCATACCCATGGTTCCAGCAACCCTACCTATAAGAAATAAAAGATATATTCAAACTGAACGTAGGGAGTCTCAGTGAAGGAACCAAGTCCTCCATCAAGGTCAAAATTCCACCAGGCATGTGTTCCAAAACCCAAAGCACAGCACAGCTTGAACAGGAGAGGTAATTGAGCCAGCTGCTGAGAGGCAGCAGCTACATCCCCTCAACTCATTAATCTGCCTCCCTCAGCTATGAAAAAGACCCAGGGCTTCCATTTTGGCAGCATGAAGAAGCACGCCATTTTCACACATAATTCCATAAAAATCCCCTCCTGGGATTCATCTAAAAAAAACCTAAAAATAAAAATACTCAAGGGAACAGTCTCTGCAACTTCACATAGCTCTTTAGTTAGCAAATCTTACCTCATAAAATTCATCCAGATGTTTATTTTTCCCACTGTTGTCCAAACATGGTATCCAGTGGTAGGTTTTTTGGTCCCTTCTAGCCTACACTGAAGCCTAGAATTCAGAAGCCCAGAGAAAGGTGTTTGCTTCAGGGGAAATCGGAGGCAAGAAGAAAAGTCTCTTTAGGGAAAATGACCCTTAACCAAGGCAAAAACAATTTCTCTTTGTCAAATAGAATGGGGAAGAGGGTGACAGATATTCACCTCGTCCAGTGAATCTGCTGTTTCTTCATATGCAGAGAGATACCTTGAGTTTCTGGTGAGAAAGTTAATAAGAGGCCACCAAGAACTTAACAAGGACACCAAAAAGAATTTAAGTTGCTTGTCTCAGAGATTTTCAGCAGAAATCTCTTTCCCAACAGAACATCCTTACCCAGTTCCTGTACATGAATGATTTCAACGACCACAATGGTTCATTTGATTAGCTATTATGTATCAGACGATTTATATGCATTATCTCTAAGCAACCAGTAAGGCAGGTATTTTTATCCTAATTTCACAGATGAGAAAATGATGTTAGAAAGGTTGAGTACTTTGCCCACACTTCCTTTGTAAATGGCAAAGCTTGGATTCTAAATTAAAGCCCATGCTCTTTTTAAAACACCACCCTGTCTTCTGACTTCTCTTCATTGTCATATCAAAAGGATATTGAATGTTTTAAAATGATAGTAAATTGACAGTACAACAGAATAACTATTCTCCTGCAGTGAAACAAAATAAATACTGTCAAAACTATTAAAGATTATTTAACAAGATATTAAGTGGGAAGTTTTCTAGTTTCTGGAATTGACAACTGAGACTGAACCAAGTTTCCATATACCCAACTTTCTAAATACAGCCACAAATAATAGGGCTGGATACCCACCCAGGACTTCATAGGAGCAACAGAAATAGTAGTTCCGCATTAGGAAGAGAGCAGTTGTGGCAGGTCCGGGTAGTTATTTACTGGCCTTGTGGGTCCTACTGCATTTGGGTTAAGAGAATTTTTTTTTCTCTAGTGGATGGGATGCGTGCTTTAATAAAAATTAGCTCCATTTTCCAAAAATAAAAAAAATTAACGAGAAGAGTAGCATTATTTTACGTTTTTGAAAATCTCTTTAATGCCTAGTTTAATAGAGACAACTGGATTTTCATGTCTGCTTCTGCATTCAATCTATTACATGATGTTGCTTTGATTGAAGAATCTGAAGAAAATCTAGCCTCGCACAGATATGCAGTTGGAAAAGAGGAATATTTTAATAGCCTTTTATATAACTGGATATTCTTTGATATTATACCAAAACTCAACAAATAGTAATTTCTTAGGGATTACTTGCATTATAGAATCTGAAACCATGTTGATCTTTTATGTACTTTATTATATTTAAATCCACTGAGTGAAATTGGTAAAGGTGGTCAAAAGATACAAACTTCTAGTTTAAGATAAATAAGTCCTGAGGAATGTAACATACAGCATGGTGACTATAGTTAATAGTACTGTATTGTATATTTGAAAGTTGCTAAGAGAGTAGATCTTAAATGTTCTCATCACAAGAAAAAAATTGTAACTATGTAAGGCCATCGATGATAACTAAACTTATTATAGTTATCATTTCTCAATATATACATGTATAAAATAATTATGTTGTAACCCTGAAACTAATACAATCTTATATGTCAATTATATCTCAAAAAATTTAAGTATGGTGACTATAACTAATAATACCATATTATATATTTAAAGTTGCTAAGAGAATATGTCTTAAAAGTTCTCATCACAAGAAAATTATAACTATGCAAGATGATGTAAACTAGACATATCATAGTGATTATGTCATAATATATATGTATATTGAATCATTATGTTGTACACCTGACACTAATATGTTATATTTCAATTATATCTCAATTAAATAATTTTAAATCCATTGTTCTATCTTGTTCTCAGGATGGATCTTTTACCCATTATTTTTGTAACATCATTAATCAGTCATTTGGAAATACTAGTTCAATGAGCTATGCAGATCTCTCAAATTAACACATTTCCTTATATCAGTCAAAATTCATATTCGTTATCATCATAATGTCATCATAAATCTTTATGTTCGGAAAGCTATCAAGCTCACGGTTTCAGATGCCAGTTTTGTGAAATTCCAATTTCTGCTTAAAAACGCAAAATTTATCACTGGCAGCAAATACTGTCACCTATTTTTCCGGAATTGACAGGCTCTCTTTCTACAATTCAAGAATATAGCTGCCAAATACCCAAGTCAGGATAGCAATAGTTTATATGTCAGTCATTCTTTCAAATAAAAATGATATTCCGAGAAAGAAATGGCTAGTTCAGCTCACAACTAAGTTGCAAAAGAGTTTCTTTTTTCCTCAAGACAACCATCAAACTTCAGCATGTAACAAAAGTGTTTTACGTGTACTTCCCATTCTGTCACATAGTATATTATATTATATTATAAAGACATATACTCAAAGGTTAAGATTTACTAAATTTTCTCATTCTTATTATTTTGTCGAGACATTCTTAGTGACACTGGAACTTTTTTCCGCTGGTGAGTACGTGGTGGCGAAGAATCCAGGATGACTGGCACATTCGGGAGCCACTGCCTTCATTCTTGCTAAGGTGCTGGCAAGTTTTACCCACCAATTATTTTGGTACCATTAGTGTAAATGTAAACACAGTGAACAAGGCAAATAATATTTTATTATGAAAATAATTTTGACCTTTTAGATCCTTCAAAGGGTATTGAAGACCCCTCCCCAGGAGTCCATAGACCACACTATAAGAACTGCCGTCCCAGTAAATTGAGGGAAGGTGAAGCTCCAAGGAAATCAGAGTAGGGGCTGCTTGCAAGAAGTGGAGACTAACTCCATCTCTGGATACTTGAGGAACTGCAGCCGGTGGGCAAACCTGGACTGCCATCAAGGCTTCTTGGGAGAACTTGACATGTGTCCTTTAGAATTTGGGAGAGCCGCAGTGTAAGACTGTGCATTTTTGCCCTGCATTAAGATGCCTGGATGAAGGGGTAAATAGGGAATGAGGAGCAATGGGAAAGGGGAACTTTTTGGTAATTTGTCCACTCAGATGGAGGTACCGTTTTATGGTCTGCACAAGATGCAGTATATACTTAGTGGCAGCTCTGATTTGGGGGCATATGTGTACGCAGGGGCTTCTCACCTGGACATTTCTGAAGTCAAGAGGCTTTCTGGAGTAGCCTGTGATGGTAAAGAGAGAAGGGACCATGCATAATGTGTGCAGGAAGTCAGAGATTCCCAGGACCCCATGTCAGGCAGCAGAAGTTAGAGGAAGGGGGCAGGAGATATGGACTTTCCGAGGCTGCCGAGAGAAGGGATGTCCCACAGGTGAGGGGCTGTTAGCAGGGGATTGGAGGGTCCGGGGCTGCAGGGGTCAGGATGAATCTCAGTATCGCTCCTAGAAAACCATGCGTATCATCTACACAGATAGTATTTCATCAAACAGAGAAAACCAAGGGCCTCTCTCCACCTCCATCAACAGATAACTCACTTCTTCTCCCTGATTCTCAATATCCTGCGGGAAGTAGGCCCAGAAAAGAGAGGGGAAGGCAGTGAGCTAGATGCTGTTCATGCCCTCCTCCCCTTCCGCCATTCCCACCCTACAATGCCCAAGTGCAAGGAAGCACAGCAGCTCACAGTCCCCTCGTCCAGGACAGGGAAGTTGAGGAGTTTAGAATGAACATTCAGAGCAAGGATTTTAAACTGGTCTGAATTGAGTTTCAATCGTCTGATGTGTCAAGAAATGATTAGATCAGCTCATGCTCTTACTAAGAGATCTACTACCCAGTGGGGAAGAAAAACTTAATACAGTATATCTGGAAGTAGTGAATAGAACAAATAAAATTGTTACATGTTTATTCCCCAAAGATGCTGAGATTCCTCAAACCAGTCACATTTAAACAAATAAAATCAGCTGAAGGAAACAATGACCAAGATTCCTTTCATCCTCCCCTCTAATGAACCCATGCAATTTAAAAACAAGCATTGTCTCTTTCTCTGCCTGCCACTGGCTGGAAAGTCTCCATGAAGAAATGAAAGGAACACTGGGTAGAATGAAGATACACAGCTTCCGTCCATCAAGGACCCTTCTTTCCACTGTCACTGTACAAACCCCATCTCTTCTGGTGCCAGTGGACTGTCAATCACATCGCTTTGTTTGTCTTCTGGCCACATGTGATTCAGGCTTGGCCAGCCATGTCACCCCATCTCTTTCTTACAATGATTAGAAGGGGTGAGGAAGAGACACAAGATCCAAGCAAGCCAATGAGAGCCCCTCCAAGTAATTCCATCTATGGTTGCTAGGGGATGGAGTTGTTCTGTTTTTCTTAGAATCATGGAGCTCTAAAGAGGCCGTCTTTAGTGGAGAGAGCGTATGGAAGAATGAAGACCTGAGAAGAAAACAAAGCTAAGGGTGGAGAGGGAGAGACAGAGTATTGGTGCTATCACTAGCCATCCCTGGGTCAAGCCTGTATCTGGACTGTGACTCACCCCTTGGACTAAGTTTTGGGCTTATTGCTCTTTTTGATTAAGCTAGGCCTCCTTGGGGTTTTATTGTGCCTCATGATCAAAAAGAGTCTGAATAAACTGATTCTAGATTTAGCTGTTTCACTTACTAATATATGAGCCTGGCCAAGTTATTAAACTATTCATTCTTTGATTTATTCACTCCTTCACTTATTCAAAACACATTTATTGATCACATACCAAGTGTTAGACACTGAACTTGGCACCAAGGATGAAAGAGGAAACTATTTAATCCCCATTGTTAAGGAGCTCACGATCTCCTAGGGAGACAAAAATGAGAAAATGACCACAAAAACAAGGAGGTGTATAAAGAAAGGACATAAGTCTGTCTGGAAATATCACGCAATGCTTTGAGCTTCAGACTTGCTGCCAGAGAGACAAGGGCATTCCAGACAGGGAACAACATCTGCAAAGGCATGAAGGCAGGAGAGGGTCAGTGCAGGATGGCTCTAGCATGAGTCAGCGAGTGGGCCGCCATAAATCGAGAGACTGAATGGGGCCAGGTCATGAACTATGTCATACAAATGATTCTGGCCTTAATTCTAATAGTCATGGTGAGCCACTGAAGGGTTTTCAGCTGGGGAGAGGTAGGATAGGGCTTGAAGGATTAAAGAACCCAAACAACTAACCAACAAAAACAATTCCAGATAATTGAAAGAAGGTAAGATGGGAGACAAAGAGATGAAGTTATGGTGATGGTGGTGATGGTGGCGGGGGCTGTTGAATTGGTCCAAGTGTGAGATGGTGAGTGATTGGGCTAAGGTAGGAGATACACATTAATTGTATAGACAGAGCTTGACGGTTCTCTGGATATGGGTAAGCAGAATGAGGATTGTGTATTACTTCATGGGTTTCTGATGAAAATAGTTCTTGCATTTCTGAGATTCTTAACCTTTTGGGAGTCATGGATCTCTTTGAGAATTTCACGAAATCTATATAATCTCTTCCAAGAAGTATTAACATGGAAAATAATAGCTAACATTGGCTAAACACTTACTAGTTTCTAGTCACTGTTCTACAAGCTTTATTTAATCATCACAGCAAACCTACGACTTGGTATTAAGTCAGAGAAGTTAAGTAACTTGCCCAAGTCACACAGTCAGAAGGTCAGAATCTGAACCCAGGTCATCTGGCTCAATTTAGTGATTTAG
The DNA here is from genome assembly GCF_000325575.1 of Pteropus alecto. NCBI lineage: Eukaryota > Metazoa > Chordata > Mammalia > Chiroptera > Pteropodidae > Pteropus > Pteropus alecto. The sequence goes on from NW_006437736.1 coordinate 3,613,958, forward strand.
CGACCATGTTCCGCTGCTCCTCATACAGGAATATCTAGATGGTACCTACAATTCAAAGAGCCATCATCCACTTGCACTTCAAAGTTCACAGATCTAGAGCTAAGAATATCCTTTGTATAAGAAAGCTCTTGGAAAACTCAATGGAGGAAGATTAATGTAAGGGATTCTCATTATTGATTTTGGGTTTCCACAAACCTACCTCACCTCACTGTGGCTGGAAGAGTCCAGCTTTATGCCCTAACCCAGTGTTATTATAGCCTTTCCTAAAGTAGCATTTGAAAACATTTTTCCTTATAGAGTCCCATGAAATGTTAGTAACACAAATAAGGTGTCCATTTGCTTATATACTGTGTATATATCTCAGCTTTATACATAAAAAATAAGAAAGATTGTTTTTAGTCCCGCCTCCCACCAAGACTCAACTTTCACCTGGTTGGGAGCATGCTGTTCCCATTGAGAATGTGTACCCTAATCCAAACCACCATCAATTGGAGCTGTTTCCTGATATTCATGCCCTTGTGTTCATATATTAATGCCCACTCTTGAGTGTAGGCTGACTTATTTTTCTCCTATCGTTTTATAAAAAATGTGGTAAAATACCCTTACCATGAAATTGATAACTTAAATCATTTTTAAGTGTACAGTTCAGTGAGTTGAGTACATTCACATTATTATGCAACCATCAACACTATCCATCTTCACGACTTTTTCATCTTCTCAAACTGAAACTCTGTACCCGTGGAACACTGACTCCTCAATCCTCCCTCCACCCCAGCCCCTGGCAACCACTCTTGTATTTTCTTTCTATCTCTATTAATTTGACTATTCTAGGTACCTCATATAAATGGAATCATACAATATTTGTCCTTTCGTGACTGACTTAATTTGCTCAGCATAATGTCTTCAATGTTCATCCATGTCATAACATATATCAGAATTTCTTCCCTTTCTAAGGCTGAATAATATTCCATTGTATATATATACCACATGTGTCTACCCAATCATCTATCAGTGGACACTTGGGTTGTTTGCACCTTTTGGCTATTGTAAATAACGCTGTTATAAACACTGGGGATAGAAATACACCCATGTTCAAACATGGGTGTTTGAGTCCCTGCTTTCAATTCTTTTGTGTAGATATCCAAGAATGGAATTGCTGGATCATATGTAGTTCTATTTTTATCTTTTTGAAGAACCATCATACTGTTTTCTGCAATGGCTGTACCATTTTACATTCCCATCAATAGTGCACAATTTCTCCTCAGCTGAGTTATTGACTTGCTTCTAACAAAGAGAATACGGCCAGGTTACCTCCAACGTTAGGTTGTAAAAAGGCTTGCCTTGGGCCCTCTGTTAGTTTCTGATTCTGAGGGAAGCACACTGTCATGTTGTGGGCTGCCCTTGGAGAGGTCTACGTGGCAAGGAGGTAAAGTGTTTAGCCAACAGCCAATGAGCACCTCGGGCCTGCCGAAAGCCACGTGCGTGTGCTTGGAAGCAGGTCATTTCCACATAGAACCCTGAGATGACTATAGCCCCGGTGGACACTCCAACTGCAGCCTCGTGAGAGACCATGGGCCAGAGACATCTAACTAAGCCAGGCCCAAACTCCCGACCCACGAACACCATGAAACAATAGGTGTTTGTTATCCTAAGGTGCTAACTTTTGAGTGTAATTTGTAGCAATAGATAACTAATACAGTGAGGCTAGGTTGAGACAAAAGGAAAAAAACATGCTGTTGTGAATGATCTTGTAGAGCAAGGGTCCCCAACCCTTGGGCCACGGACCAGTACTGGCCCGTGGTCTGTTAGGAACCATGTTGCACAGCAGAAGGTGAGCAGCAGGTAAACGAGCGAAGCTTCATCTGTATCTGCAGCCGCTCCCCAGTGCTGGCATCACCGCCTCAGCTCCGCCTCAGATCATCAGGCATTAAATTCTCATAGGCGCTCCAGTCCCTGGTGCCAAAAAAGGATGGAAACTGCTGTTGTAGAAGGACAAAGCCAGGAGAGAGAGAGAGAGCTGCTGAAGTGGTGCCCTTTGGTGAGGGAATAAGAGCTTGTGTACAGGAGGAGGGCTCGACTTTAGATAGAAGCAGAAGTTCATCTACACAGTGAGAGGGAGAATTCACTGGAGAAATACTACATGAAGTCTGTAGTCATGAATTTAAAGTGAAACCAGCAGGAAGTTTGTATAATTTTTTTCCAGTCATGTTTAGCCGCATGGCTTTGGACGTGGAATGCTGGATTTAACCAGGGCTTTGTTTGGCCAGAAGAGGATGACAAAGCTAGAGGTGACAAAGGAGATGAAGATATTTGCAAGCCAGGATATACTTATGACTACAAGGGTTATAGTGTATAGTATATATAATAGTATGTAATATATAGCATATATACGATAAATCTTGGCTGAATGAATGCCGAATGAATGGCTGTAACTGCTTATGATAAAGACCACCAGAGACTGAGTGTTTACTCTGTGCAAGGTATTGTGTTAAGCACTCGATATGAATTGCTTCATTTAATCTTCACAAATAGCCCAAGAAATAAGTATTATGGTGCCCAGATTTACAAATGAGGGCAGAGTAGCTAAGTGACATGCTCAAGGTCACACAGTAGCAAATGGAGGAGCCAAGCTTCAAATTCGTAATCCTGTAGGCAAAGTCTATGGTCTTGACCGCCGTGTGTTTCAGGTCAAAGACTTTTCCTTCCTGTCTCTTCTTGTCAGAACTTTCCCTCTCACATGCCAGCATGGTTGCTATGTCTGGCACTCAGATAGGCTTTCTCCAGGTCCACCAGGGAACATCCTGAAAAAGACCCAACTCAGCTCCTTGGAAAGGAGTCCCGGCTGGTCTGGGAATGCCAGGCCTTGCGATGTCACAGCCAGCTCGCACCCTGCCTGCTGGCATCACCACATGTAGGTGATGATTCTGAGGAGAAGCCACGGGGTGAGGGAGTTGCTGATCCAAGGGTCTCAACAGGCTTCCTCATCATTCACAGCCTACCTTTGCTGGCCCCCAACCTTCCAACTATATCAGAATATTACAGAAGAAGCCAAGCCGCTTCTCTACTCCTTGCCTCAGAATATTCTGCCATTCCTGCCTCCTTGTTCTCAAGCAAACTCCTGCTCATTCTTCCAGAGTCAGCTCGAGAGTCACTTCCTCCATGAAGCTTTCTCTGATCTTCCCCAGGCAGATGAGACTGTTCCTCCTCTGCCTCCTCTCTCTGGGCTAGATCAGATGGATTAAGCAGGTAGACTTGGAGCCAGGTGCACTAGATTCCCACGTTTGCTCCTCTGCTGGCAAACCGTGTGACCTTGGTAAGTTACTTATACTTCTCAAGCTGTAGTTTTCCCATCTGTGAAATGGGGACGATAATAGTACCTACCTCATAGTGTTGGTGTGAAGCTTCAATGAGATAACCTGTGTAAAATGCCTAGCACATGCCTGGTATATACTGAACTTTCAATAAATATTAGCTATTATCATTATTAACTATCTTTCTTAAAGGACCTACCAGTAGGTGAGGAAACCTGTGTGTCTGTCTCCCTCACTAGACTGTAATTTTGGGACACTGCCTTCTACCCCTAGCCACCACTGTCCCTGAAACACACTATTCACTATGTGTTCCATAAAGGTTTGTGGAAGCAGTGTGATCATAACTAATGTCTCTCTTTCTCTCTCTGTTGTTGTTGGCTGAGAGGGAGTTGTCTTGGGGCAAAATAGTAATGATGGAGATGAGGTGGCAACCACACCCTGTGACCTTTGTGCCCACCCTCAGCCTACAGCCTGTTTCCCTCATCTACATTGCATTTATAATGAGAAAACCTTTACGGAAGATGATTGCTGCAGGCATCTCAAAATATTCAGGGCCCAGAGGAAGTTGTTGGTCGCTCTTCGCCAAGGTCATGTGCCCAGATTATTTCCCGAGGGTTTCCTGAGGATGTATGTAATCAGATCCTTTATTGCCCTGGGCTGGGGGACAGAAACAACATTCACCTATAGGCTAATGCTGGGGTGTCAGGTTTCTCCTCAACTTCCTGTGCATTCGGTGGTCATGGCTTAACTGGTGATGAATGGTTCTGTGACTCAAAGAGCCATATTACAGTGGGATTCCCTGGACTTAGAAGGCAGATCCTTATTCTACATCTGTCTCCTTGTCTCCCTCCCTACAAAGGGCCAGTGTCCTGCAAGGGATGGCCTCCTTCCTACCATTATCTTCTTCCCTCTCCCCATTTCTCCTGCCTTTTTTCTTATATTTACTTTTACTTGAAAAGAGGTCCTACTTTGAGACAAAATACTTTCAAGAGAACTTCCCCTACATTAACGTAGTACATTAGTACCTTTCTTTTCTTTTAAAAAATAAGCCTCTCATTACAAAGGTAATATATGCTCATTATAATAAATGGGAAAATGCAGGGACATTTTTAAAAGAATATTTAAATCACCCATACTCTCAGAGCCCTGAAAAAAATCACAACTAGCATTTTTTGCACATTTCTTTCCAGACCGTGATGTATGCTTATGTATACATTTATACATAATTAATACCAAACTACATATTAAGTAGAGATGCATAACATACGCTTTGCATATATTTAGACTTCGTGGCTTTCCGTGACATGTTCCCATCATTTCTCTTTTCCCTGGACACCATCATGAAAAGGAGAACAGATGTTAGTGTCCTGGGATCCTGCATACAGGAAAACTGAGAACAAGGAAGTAAATTCGCTTTCTCAAGGTCATACAGATTGTTGGCACAATTGGAATGAGAGTCTAGGTCTCCTGAGTTGTGGCCAAGTCTGCTTTCCATGAAATTGAAAAAAAAAAACCTGCCCCAGGGGCACCAAGAGTAAGAATCTTAAGTACTGGTGCCAAATTTGTAAAATGTGAAGTCAAAGTGCTTAGGCTGTTTACATTTTTACCCAGCTCCAAAGACAGAAAGTACTGAAATGCTTTTATGAAGCAAATTTGAAAATGTATTGTGGTCACTGAGAGAGGTGAGAGGCCCTCAGCCAAGGTCAAGGAGCCCTGACCTTGGCACTGTCGTTTCTTTTAGTCAGGGTTTTCAGTTGCAAATCGAAACATACTTACTCTTTTTTTCATGCAGAAAAATTAATTTATTCAAGGATATTAGGGATATCACAGAATCTCCAGAAAAGCTAAAGAACCAGGCTTGGTAGCCACATAGCCAGGGGCAACCAAACCTAGGGATGACTATCAAATATTTGACAACCATGTGACACAGGCTCCAATTAATCAGAGTGGTAGAAGATGATACATAACCTCTATAGCTGTTCTAGAACATAATCACTGAATATCAGCCTTGCCCAAATCATACTTTGGAAGTATTCCAGTAGGGATATTGTATTAGCCAGATTTCTTCTGTAATAGTGTCACATAACAAATTATTCTGCAATCTCAACAAAAAGCTTTTTATTTTATCTTCATGGGTCAGTTGTGGTTTGGCTCATCTTGACTGAGCTCAGCTGAGCTTTGTTGGAATTTGGGTCCAGAGTTGGGTCAAGTTCATGTCTGTGTCAGGTATCTTCATTGTAAGGCCCAGGCTGAAGGGACAATAGCTACATGGAGCAGGTTCTTTTCATGGTGAGGTGGAGACTCCAATGGGCTAATGAAAGTTCACCTTGCTTTTTAAACCCTCAGCCTAGGTAGAACTAAGACACTATACTATCTCTTTTATTCACATTCCATGGCTCAAAATAAGTCATTCAGCCAAGCTCAATGTGAACAGGTCTGGGATGTAGACTTTATCGACTGTAATGGGGGGCATGATACATCGAATGTCCAAAGGCATGGATTCTATTACAGGGACAGAGTAAAGAGTGGCGACAGTTATCCAGTTGACTGTACTCACACTGCTGCCACCCAAACCCATTCTCTACCTTCGTTCAAGTAAAGAATGCTTGAGCTTTATCTGGGAATATAAACAATTACCTGAAGACTACACTTCTCAGCTTCCCTTGCAACGAGGTGTGGCTCTGTGCCTAAGTTCTGGCCAAAATTCGGGAGTAACCAAAATGACCTTCAGCAGCTGAATGGATCAATGAACTGTGGGACATCCAGGCAATGGACTATTATTCAGCACAAAAAAGAAATGAGCTACCAATCCATGAAAAGACATGGAGGAAGCTTAAATGCATATTAACAATCAACTAAGTGAAAGAGTGGGCTTCATACTGTATGATTCCAACTATATGACATTCCAGAAAAGGCACAACTATGAAAACAATATAAAGATCAGTGGTTTCTGGAGGGAGAAGTGATAAATAGAGCACAGTGGATTTTTAGGGCAATAAAAATACTCTGAATGATATTATGATGATGGATATATGGCATTATACATTAGTACAAACCAAACTCAGAATGTGCAACACCAAGAGTGAACCCTAAGATAAACTTCGGGTGATTATGACATGTCAATGTAGGTTTATCTTTGGTAAAAAAAAAATGTTGATGTTGATATTGGGGGAGGGTGTGTATGTGTAGAGGGAAAAGGTATATGGGAAACTTCTATTCTTCTTTATTTTATTGCAAACTTAAAACTGTTCTTAAAAAAACAAAAGTCTTCTTAAAAAAAAAAAAAGGAAGAATATTTTACTCGAGTGTTTTACAATTAGTGAAAAAAAAAAACTAAACAGGAACAACCAACATATCTATGGCAGAATAAAATAAATGTGAAAAAAGTGTACAGAAAATGTTGGGAGCAAGAAAAGGTTTTGCTGAAATCGATCTGGAGGAAAGCCACTAGATAAAAATATAGAATATCCAGTTAAATTTTATTTTCAGACAAACAACAAATTAAATTTTTGTGTAAGCATGTCCTATGAAATTTTGAGAAATATTTATAAATTCCTCATTGTGTATTCTGAAATTAAATTTAACAGAGTGTCCTATATTGTTATTTGCTAAATCTGGCAACTCTAAACTTGGGAGGATCAAGGGAGACTTCAGAGAGGAATTGGCATTTGAACTGTGCCTTAAGGGATAATGAATAGGATTTCAATAGCTGGGTTATTTAACACCATTCCAGGCTGAGGAGACAGCAAGAACAAAGGACAAGAAACTGAAAATATCTGGCATATCTTGGTAACTAAGCATTTTAGTTTGGTGATTCATCTTATGTGGCTATCATGTTGGTGGATCCAGCTAATATTGAGCTTAGAAAAATGTGCAGCTGTATTGCAAAATTCAAAAACTAGGATCTGGGGTCCTAGTTTTTGAATTTTGCAATACAGCTGCACATTTAAATTCTCCACTTTCTGATTTAATTGTAATTTTAGAACTCAGGATATCTGTGTTCACCTAACAGATATCCTGAGTTCTAAAAATACAATTAAATCAGAAAGTAGAGAATTTAAAGAAGAGGGTATAGTCTTAGAGTAGCGACATTCTACACTGACAAGAACACGAATTGTAACCCACACCTATCTTCCTTGTAAGACAATCATTGTATATACTACTTGCAGGTTCGGCTCCACTCACAAGGATCCTAGTTTGCCCCGTCACCTACTATAAGGCCTCTGTCACTCTACCCAAAGTTGATTAGGCCAGCTATGAATATGTGACTCAAGCTGAGCCAATTAGAATCCATATCCTGGGTGTTTAAAATTGAGACTAGAAGCTCCTAGTTCATTCTAAATCAGATTCTTGAAAAGAAGAGATTTACAGTTACTGGCAATTGCTGATATTCAGCAATGTCTTGTCCTCACAGTGGCTTCACCTCTGTTCACTGGATATGATGGGACTGGAAGCCAGAAGCCTGGAGAGAGTCTTTTGAATTTGATGATCAAAAGTTGGAAAGTTCACTGGCTAACGATAAAAATGGATATGATGTACTGCTGTGAAATGTGCAAATAAGCTGATAATTTCCTTTTTGTCCTTCATGAAATACTCCTTAGCCCTTGTCAAGGTTGGCCTGGGCCCTTGATCAAGGTGCTGGCTGCAGCCTGCTTTCTGGATATATGCCGGCCCCTTTCTCCACATTTATTCTCTGAAACAGCAGTAAGGATGTATCCTGATCCTTAGGAGTTCTCTGCTCTGTGGCTGCTCTGCATTGCAAGGGCTGCTGTTTTCATTATTGATAAATAGACAGAGAATCTGAAAGGTCAACACAGTGGTCCTGCCACTGATACCTCATTCAAGCATGGGCTTGCACACCACGCCTGGCCCCATGATTCTAGTTTGATAAGTTTGGAATGTAATGAGACCATCTTGGGCTTGACCTGGTTTTGCTTTGGCCCTTTAGAATTCCCACAAAAAAGGATTCAACAGACTTATCAAGTGAATTCTCTCTAGGTAAAATGAAAATTAATTGGCAACAATGTTTTGCACTCATGAATAACTGTCAGGAAAAAAAGAATGCTAAGTGTTAAAACTAAGGAATGGTTTCTCTAAACTTGCTGCCTAGATGTGTGACCTTGAGCCCTATCAGATTCAGTGTAATGCTTTGAATTGAGAAACAGGTAAAGACTGGAAAGAAAGAATTCACTAGTTTCCTGGGGCAGGAAACAGGAGTGTATGATGTAGGGAACATGGTGTCTTTCTCCTGACAGTCTCAAGCATCGCGTTGAAACTAGATCATTAAAGAATCTCATTCCAGTATTGTCTACAGTAGTAGAAGCACCAAACTGGGGAGGATGAAATCAATCTTCAAATCATCCATGCTGGACAGAAATGACTTTCATGGCTGGAGCCTAGAAGGGCAGAATCCACGAAACCAGCAACCCTGTTACATAGCCGGTTCAACCACACTCGCCAAGGTGATACAGGACACAAGTCCTGAGTGATCAGCTTGCCCCAAATTTACTCCTCACCTAACTGGAAAAACCCAAGAATGGACTCATGATTAAAAAGGTAAATTATCTTTTAGGTAATAATGATGATATCTGTCATAAGAAAAAAGCCCCAGTTCTCTGAACCAAAGTAATCTTTCATCAATGTCCATGTTTAATGCCTTTCTGGGATGATAGGGATTTTTAATACTTTTCATTTCGTGTGCGAGACTAATCTGATGTTCCATTTCTCATACCAGGCTCTAGGGAACAATAGTAATTTTCCACTTTGTAAAGCTTTCTCTCACTTTTCATCCCACTCAAAGGCAGCTGTTCTAAATTTTGAGTGTCTTTTGTATAACACGGGCATTCCTTGGGCTATTATAGATGGCTTTTTAGAAAAAAAGGTATTGTCAGTTGACTCTAGCTATACCAGAGAAGGAGTCTTATTGTGCAGAGTTACAGTCCTTCTGAGGCCTCGTGCTCTGTGTTTTATAGACATGACCACAAATGCTGCACTTAATCGGCTGTCCATTATATGTTTGTACATTAGACAGTAAAGTCTCCTAAATTATCAATAAATCACTACAACAGGGCAATGCAGAAGTAAACCACAGACATTTTATTCATTCATGAGTTCCCAAGAGGAGCTTCATAAGAAAATGGTCTGGAAAAATTCCCAGAAGGGAAATAATCCCAGAATATCAAGAGGCACCCCTCCTTAGTCTAGGAACTGGCTGTAAAACCTAAGAGGCTTCTCAGAGCAGAGTGAGTGGGTCGATGGTTGTCTTACCTAATCGTGTGTATCAAGAACGAGATTGAACACCGATACATAAGGCTCATATCCCAGCCCCACTACTTACTAAGCATATGACCAGAAACGAGTTACTTAACCTTCCTCTGCTTCTGTTTCCTCCATTACCCATCTGATAGAGTTATTAAACAGTTAAATGAAACACTGATATTAATATTAGCTCCTGACTTTTTCAGCCAGGAAACAAACCACTCTATATCTTTCAATCAATAGGAATTTAATAGAGGAAATAGATGATATAGGAAACTATAGAGCTAAGATACCAAACGGATACCAAGCTCAGAGATTAGAAACAATGGCTTGCTGTTAAGGCTGGAAGAACAGTAGTAGGCTGTCCTATAGTAGCTGAAACCATAGCAGGGTCTGAACTGGAGCCATAGAGGAGATGCCATAGGATGCAGAGAGGAGGGGGAGAAATGCTCTGCTCTCTCCCCAATCCTGTCTTCCAGTTTTCCACCAGAGCCTCCCAAGGCTGAAATTCCTGGGAGCTATAGGGTCAGTGGTCCAAGCAATGTAGTGCTCTGAAATACAGAGCAGATTGAGGGAAGGGCAGGGACTGTCTCTCACCTTTGCTAGGAGTTTGAATTTCAGGGTTACTGTATAATCCCATCAACTCCCTCAATATTTTAGCATTTTATTTTAGAAATAGCACATGACTATTTTGCAACCAACCCAGCAGTACTGAGCATCCCTCATACCTCTATTGTGGGCCCTAATTGACATTTCCCATGGAAAAGAACAAGGCTACTTGGAAAAATGGCTGATTTGATGTCTGAGGCAAGAAATATATAGATGAACCTGGGACATTTTATTATGTCAGCAAGCAAGAAATCCATCCAAGACAATTGAGCCATGTCTAAAGGACTCAGGAGCCAACTTTAAGAGTTTCCCACTAGTCAAAAATGAGACAATTTAAGTATCAATAAGCACAACTACTACAATGGATTAAAATATATGAAATATGTAAAACTTCATGAACTTATAATGATACTAAAGGGAAAACAAACCTCACTGGTCACCTTTGGAGAATGCTAGGGGACCAACTGCTATGGGCTGAATTGTGTTCCCCTACAATTCATGTTGAAATCTTAACCCCCAGTATCTCAGAATGTGACAGTATCTAAAGATAGGGCCTTTAAAAAGATAAAGTTAAATGAAGTCATTGGGATGGATCCTAGTCCAATATGACCTATGTTTTTAAAGGAAGAGGTTAGGACTCAGACACACAGAGGGAAGACCATGTGAAGACGTGAAGAAGATGGCCACCTGCAAGCCAAGGAGAGAGGGCTGAGAAGCAACAACTCTGCTGACACCTGATCTCAGACTTCTTGCCTCCAAAATTGTGAGAAAATTTATTTCTATGGTTTAAGCCGCCCAGCCCATGGTACTTGCTGTGGCATCCACAGAAAACTAATACACCAACTCTTCATTCTGAAATGTGGTGAGTAGAGGGAAAGAATCAAGCCTATATAAACATACTGCAGCATAACCAGTTGATGAGAAAATGTTTCTCCTTATGGGTATATTTGAACTAATACATAAAAAAGGGATGCAAGAATTTTTTAATCACTATTTACAAAGACTTCATCTAAGGATACAGTATTTCTAAGGCAATGTCATCATTATCAGCTACCATCACAAAAAGGGACAGTTCAACATCATGGCTCCCAGTGGGAGTATACGATGCTGTCTGTAAATTACTTTTTGCCAAACTCAAACTTGAATCAGACCCATGCTCTAGATCTCGCTGCTAATTCACAGAAAAGACAAGGGACAGAGGAACATGTTGGAAAACAGCAGAGGGATGCGATCAACAAAATCCAGGATACAGGAAATTCCATGGGATGAGTGGCTTGGTTTCCTCAAAACAATTCATTGCAACAACTAAAAATTTGGAGGATAAATCTGTAGATTTAAAAAGGCTTAGGTACACTTTTAGAAAGTTCCATTTGTAGATCTTCAGATTCTATTTCAAAGAAACCAGTTTTTAAAAATTATGAGACAAACAGGGAAACTTGAACACTAACTGAATATTTAATATTAAATATTTTTATATTCAACATAAAAGAATATTTTGAGTGTCATAATGGTTTATGGTTATGTTTTGTAAAAGTGTTTATCTTTTAGAGATACAAACTGAAATATTGATGGGGAAATGATATACTATCTGGGATTTCCTTAAAAATAATCTAATGTGGGAGGCAGAAGAAGCAGGTTATAGATGAAATCCATCCATCCGTGGGCTGGATGTCATGAAGCTGGATGATGGGTACATGGAGGTTCACTACACTAGTCTCTACTTTTTTTTTTTTTTTTTAAAGAATGCTCTAATGGTGCAGGTTATCAGGCAGAGGCAAACATGCTCAGTCTTAATTACTAGTAATTCAAGAAATGTAATAAAATATACCTTTGGTCTATTGAATTAGCAAGTTTTATTGTAATGGTAATTCTTAATGGTAATGTCTAAGGTCAAGTAAACAGACACTTGCATGGATCCTAACAGAAATATAAATTGATAAGTACAACACTTGGAAAGCAATTTTGTAGTTCATAGTGAGAATAATAAAAGAAACATTTCTGTCTTACTTAGAAGAGGGAGACATTTTTTATGTTCATGCTCTTTAAACCAGTAATTTCATAGAACAGTTCTATATCTCCAATTCTAGAAATAAAGAGTGAAAATCTTTGTAATAATAAATATGTTCACTGCACCATTATTTATAATAGGGGGAAAAAAAACTAGAAACGAAAGATAGGTCCAAAACCAGGTTAAATTAATTAGAGCAAAATATTATTGGCAATTAAAATGTTTAAAAGCCTTGAGGCAAGGCTTATGGAACAATAAATTTTTTTAAAAGATAGGTTGACCCATGAATCATTTTATGGTTGTAACTTATGGTGCATTGGAATTTGAGAGAGAGAGAGAGAGATAGAGAGAGAGAGAGAGAGAGAGAGAGAGAGAGAGAGATCGGAATGATGAGAGCTAGCTAACTAGCTAGCTAGTTAAGATAGATATCTCTATAGATGAATAGACTGATACTTTTCTCACAATGTGACACTGATCCTCCTCTCTTGGTGGAGCTTTGTAACTACCTCTACCAATAAAAGTGACAGAAATATTGCTCTTGACTCCTAAGCCTAGCTCATGAAAGACTCCTGCCTGGTTCTCTCTCTTGAGTGGTTTTGGAATCCTGAACCATCCTGCAGACGTCTACCATGTCCCCGAAGCTCAGGCTGGAAAGACTACATGGCCAGACCACAAAGAGGGAGAGGAAGATGCCTAAGGAGTCCCAGCTGCTTGAGTTTTCAAGCCCAGGCACCAGATTCTAAGAGCAAAAGCCACTGAGAAGAATCCAGCCCCAGACTGACTGCTACCACATGACTGACCCCAGCCAGAGCTGCCAGCTGAGCTGCCCAGAAATTCCTAACTCACAGATAACAATTGACTATTGCCATTTTATGGAACCTAATTTTGGTGTGATTTCTTTGCAGCAATACATAACTAACTAATATATAAGTATATAAAATGTGTAACTTATATAAAGTACCAACAAAAGGTACATTAAAAAAAAAACCAAAAAAAGATACCCCAAAATATTAATAGTGATTATCTCTTGTGGGATTATGTGTCTATGTTTTCTTCTTTCTCCTTTTTTCTAAAGTTTTTGAATGATCGTATATTTCCTCAAAAAACTGAAAAAATAAATTTTATGTTGAAAAGCATTTAACTGTGGTGTTTTTGTAATCCAGGCCCCTTCAGCCAGTTCAAGCGTTCCCACCAGGGTTCTGAGGAGCATGTGCAGGTGAATGAAGCCAAATCAGCTGAAGCCTTGAGGGGAGTTCTTAGAGACCATCTTGTCCAGCCCCCCAGCTATTCTAAACCTCCTGCATGCCTGCCCACGAAACAGTTGTTTTCCAGCTTTCCTGTGAACTAAAGTCTCCACGATGGGATTTATCTCATCTAGAGCCAGTTCTTTCCATCTCCAGCCTCCAGTGACAGAAAATCTTTCTTTCTAATGAACTGAAACATGTCTCCCTGGAGCTTCCACTCACTGGTCCTATTCATGAACTATTCATGAAGTCTTTGCTGGTGCCTGCCATGGGCCATGCATTGTTCTAGGCCCTGAGATACAACAGGGAACAAGACAGATAAAATCCTATCCCTAAGGAGACCTTTGAGACCCAACCAAAGTGACAGAGGTTACCTTGTAAATATCTAAGGGAAGAACATTCCAGATGGAGGGGCATCGAGGGGGAAGTCCTGAGGCAGACACCTGCTTGGCATACCTGAGTAACAGCAGGAAGGCCAAGATGGCTGGGGAGTGGTGAATATGGGAGGGAAAGGCAGGAGAATGAGGTCAGGAGAGACTGGAAATGCAGATCATAAAGACCTTGAGGGCCATGCCGAGGACATTGGATTTCATTCTAAGTGTAACGGCGAACCGCTGGAGGCTTTCAGGCAGAGGAGTGACCTGAGCTGAGTGATGTTTTCAAAGCGTTGCCTGGCTGCTGCGTGAGAACAGAAGGAGAGTGGAGAGCAGCAGAAGGGAGGCCAGTTGGGAGGTTGCCGTAGTCGTCCAGGCAGCAAATAGGTTAGAAGTGGCTGGATTCTGGATATATTTTAAGGGTGGAACCAACAGGATGCAGGTATGAAAGTGAGAGGCAAGTCAAAGATAACTTAAGTCTCTCTTCAATGAGCGAACTTAACAATAAATATTGTGTAAGATGGCAAGGGGGTACACCGGGTATGAAAGTGAGAGGCGAGTCAAAGATAACTTCAAGTGAACTTAACATCAATAAATATTGTGTAAGATGGCAAGGGGGTACACCTACGAATAAGACAGGGTTGGTTCATGTACTCCCCTGAAAGAGACACACGTTCCCAGACCATTTAGATCGGGCCTCATATAGTAAAGACACTGTAGTTAGGCTACATGTTAAAATGAGCATACTTGGGAGCCCAGAAAAAGGGCAGGAAAGACTTTCTACTGGAGAAATACCTGTCTCATTCCAGGGAATGAGACCAGCCTGGCTGAGGTCTACAAGCAGGAAACTGAGGGAGGTGGTGAGGACAATACTAAGCACTAGGTGGTACTAGAGGTTAGTATGTAAGATGGGACATGGAAGGACATGAGGACAGCAAAGTGCGCAGAGACCAAGCTGAGGGCGGTTGGGCCGTCCTTCGGAGTTTGGGTTTACCTTGAGGACTGTGAGGGCCACAGGTGAGTGTGAAACCAAAAAGATGTGCAGTGAGATGTGAGCCTCAGAAAGATTATTCTGGCAGTCCAAGTGTGGGGAAAGGAGTCAAGGTCAAGTTGGAGGCCAGAGGGCCAATATGAAAGCTACAATAATAGTACAAGGGGGAAATGCTAAGGGACTGAAGTGAGAGCAGATAGAGGCAAAGAAACAGGGGAAAGATGTGTTAAAGAAATAGCAGGTAGGATGGACCTCGAGGGCATTATGCTATGTGAAGTAAGTCAGACAGAGAAAGATAAACACTGTGTGATCTCACTTTTACGTGGAATCTTAACAAACGCCAAACTCATAGATATAGAGAATGGATCGGTAGTTACCAGATGTGGGGTGTGGGGGTTGGCAAAATGGGCAAAAGTGATCAAAAGGTACAAACTCCCAGTTATAAGACAAATAAGTCCTGGGCATGTAACGTACAGCATGGCGACTATAGTTAACAATACTATGCTGTATATTGGTAAGTTGCTAAGAGAGTAGATCTTAAAAGTTCTCAACTCAGGAAAAAAATTGTAACTGTGTGGTGATGGATGTTAACTAACCTTATCTAGGTGATAATTTCACAATATATACATATATAAAATAATGTTATACATCTAAAACGAATATAATCTTATTCGTTTTAGATGTCAATTATATCTCAATCAGTGCTGTATATTGGTAAGTTCCTAAGAGAGTAGATCTTAAAAGTTCTCGACTCAGGAAAAAAATTGTAACTGTGTGGTGATGGATGTTAACTAACCTTATCTAGGTGATAATTTCACAATATATACATATATAAAATAATGTTATACATCTAAAACGAATATAATCTTATTCGTTTTAGATGTCAATTATATCTCAATCACAAAATTTAAAAAAATAAATAGAAGGTAAAATGGGCAGGTCTTGATGACTGGATGTTGGGGTGACTGTGATCTACGATGGTTTCGAGTTCCCAATGTGGGTGACTGTGATGGAAAATTAGGGAGAAAGACAATGGGTGTACTTGGACATATCCAGTTTGTTTCCTGAAGGACACTCCCAAGCGGCTGGTCATACAGGCAGTTAGATATGGAAGTCTGAAGTTCAGGGGAAAGGTCAAGGCTGGAAATAGATACATGTCCGTTTCATTTCGTCCCCTGAGGCTCTATAAGTCAAGTCTGATTTGCTTTTCACATGGAGGTCCTCCAAATACTTGAGGACAGCCTTGACATTCTTTAACTCCACCCCACTGAGCTGCCTGGAGGCTAAACCCTCTTGGTTCCTCCCGTCACTGCTCACTGGGGGGCAGTCAAGCAAAGTGGTTGAAAACCTCGCTACTCAAAGTATGGTCTGTGGACCAGCAGCATCACCTGGGAGCTGTGAGAAATGCAGGATCTCAGACTCGCCGCAGATCTACTAAAGCAGAGTCAGCACTTTATCAGCATTCTGCCCCTACCCTCTCCCACGGTGATTCGTGTAGAGCGCTGGTATAAAGTACAGACTAGTTTCACACTGCCAGGGTTTGTGCTCTGGCCCTGATACTTATTAGCTGTGTGAGAGCAGATTATTTAAACTCTCTGTGCCTCAGTTTCTTTTTCTATCAAATGGGGATATAATTTTAGGACTTACTCCATACGCTTGTTATAAAGGCTTAAATAAAGCCATCCAGGTAAAGTACTTTATATCGTCAGGCACTAAGTAAGTGTGAGTTTATCAATGATGATGGCTCCAGCCCCCTTACCGTACTAACTGGCCTTCTCTGAATCACTTCCAATTTGTCTACACCTCCTTTAACGTAGACCACCCAGAGCTGAGCACTACCACTGACTGTGGTCTGGCCAGCCCTGAGTAAATTGGGCTAGTTCATTCTAGATGCTCACTTTTATACGTGCTGCCTTCAGGTATCATAGAACAGAGTCAATAGCATATAAGGGCTAAGAGTTAGCGAGGGAGCCAGAGTGCCTGCTTCTGAATTCTGTTCCTACGACAAGGTAGCTGGGTTGCCTTGCACAACTCATTTAACCTTGCTGTGCTTGTTTCCTCGTCTATAAAAATGAGATAATGATAATACCTACTTCATAGGGTTATTTTGAAATTTGTGTAACTTAAAAGTGCTAGGATAGGTAGGTCTTGGAGCATATAAAGTATTCATTAAACATGATAATCAGTCATATCTCCATATACGGTAGTGCGCCTCACCAAATCGTGACATTTTAAAGGTCCAGAAAGATTAAGAGGCATGCCCGAACCACAGCAGCTAGAGAGGTGTCGACCAGAGACTGACTCAGAAGCCAGGCCCCTTGACTCACGTCTGTGACGCCTCCTCACAGCAGGTACATCACAGGCTATGTGAATGGGATCCTCATTGTGCACTTAACTTGCACAGCTGTGAAGGATGGGCCCACCCTTTCTGTATTCAGAGCAGCAGAATTCAGCTGCCTTCACATTTAATGAAGGGGTGTGGAGGGAGAAGAGGACCCATTGTCTATACTCACAGAATCTTAATGTCTCTGGATTTTGCTTCAGGTCAGTAATAGGTTCTGTAATTATGACAAGTGTCAAGTTAATTTCTGTGAGAACTGATTTTAACTTTTCTTCCTCCCTTATTGCCTTAAGTCTTAAAAAATGTTGATGGCAGGGATTTTGCCCAGGAACCTGGTGCCGAATGCATTCATTTCTTCACCTTTTCCTGTAAGTGTTGGCAAAATGGCAAAGAAATAATCATCTCTTTTGGTCTGGTGGTGGGCTGGGATTCTCTTGTTTGGTTTTGATTTGCTGACTCAATACCAGAAGCAGGGTGCTCTGCCTGGGGCAGTGGGACACCCATGAGTGAGTGTGATGACAAGACTGTGGACATCAAACTCAAGTGAGCATTGGAGTTGTCATTCTCAACCCAACTGGGATTCAGTAGTTGATTTGGTAGGTGAGTATGGGGTCCAGCATTTGGATAAGAACCCCAAGTGCTTCTCATGCAAACATTCACTCTGAGAAACACTGAAGTATAGTGTAGATTAAGGGACTTGTCTTTGGAGTTAGATAAAGGTCCATTTCCTTGTGAGATCATAACTTCTCTAAGCTTTGGTTCCCCTTAGCATGAGCCAATCACTGAAGCCACCTCACAGCATTGCAGTGAGGATTAAATGAGATAAAACATATAAAACACTTAAATTTTGTGCTTCAGTAGTCTGTGAGCTCAATAAAAATAAACTCTATTCTTGAAGAAGCAGCGTAGCCTTTGGTTATAAGCGCAGATGTTGGGATCCAATATATCTAGTTTGAAATCCTGCTCCACCGTTTACAAATTGTGTGACCTTGGTTTCCTGTACTATAAAATAACGAGACTAATACAGCTCCTCCATCATGAAGTTGTAAAGATGGAGACAACACGAGTCAAGAGCTGAACACAACGCCTGTGTAACCATTCGTGCTACTCCCCAAATATTTCTGGCTCTCCACCTTTCAGGCACACGATAGAACTGTACCTTTCCAATTTAAAGTTAGGTGTAGTCAGGTGACTTGCTTTGGCTAATGGGACGTGAGGAAACCTGATATGGCACTGTTGAAGTTATCAGGGATGGTGTGCAAACTGCCACGTCCCCTTTGCTCTGCTGGGAAGACCGTGGGAACACAGGTCATGATGGAGCATCTGTTGATCTAGATCCTGGGAGTCTGTGAGGGGCAGAGCACAATGAACAGGTACACTGAGCAAGGGAAAAAAGCTTTAGTTGTGTTAAGCCACAGGAATTTTGAGGTCATTCGTTATACAGCATTACCTAGTCCATCCTGCCTATTATACCTGGTATACAGTAATCTCTCAAATTATTGCCAGCTTTGATTATTACGATCATTGTCCATCAGTGGCTTACAGCTCATATAGAGCAGAAGCAAGACTAGAGAAAATGAAATATTAAATAATAAGCTTTCACTCCCTATGAGAAGTACTAAATAAGTGAAAAATTTCAATATAGCGTACATTCTAGAAGGCAGTGAAGAGAAAGAGAGTGTGACCTACAATAATTAGGAAAGATCTGGTTTTATAAAATCCAAATTTACTGAGACTTTAATTTTTGTTCTAATTTTTCTGTTCTATCTAAAGTAAAAAGAAATTTAATTCCTGATGTGTCTTGTCATATACCCTAGACCGTGAGTTCTTGGGAAGAATCTTGAATTGATTATTTAAGCAATTATATCAAGCAGGCCTCCCGGACTATTACCTGCTTTTATTAAATCTCAAGACAGATGTCTTCCTTTTTTGGCTTTTCATTAAAGAAAGAGAACTAAACAAACAAACAAACAAACAAAATGGAAGGAAAGAAGTATAGTGAATGGCTAGGAAATAAATTGTTGTCCTTTCTTACTAACAGCATTTCTCCCCTTTGCCTCCTCCCTGATTGGAAGCAGTCTGGGCTCCTGTCTGCTGTCCAAGTCAGTAGGATCGAAGGGCATCTGGGCAGTAGGACTGGGATGAGAAGGCTGCAGTGGGGGACACTGTGACAGGGACCACAGTTTCAAGAAGCAGGTGCCAGCATGACACACCAAAAGGCCAGGTGAGAGCAGCCAGAGCCCAGAGCTTCAGGTCAGAGTCACATCTGTGAGTGGTGGGAAGACACTGAGCATGTGCAGACACATTGCCCCTGCCGTCATGAGGCTGCCTCAGCTCCCTCTTACACCCAGATGCTACCTGAGGAAGCGGGTGGGGGAGGAGGAAAAACACGTCCGACAGAAGTCAGAACTCCTAATCAGCAAACCGATGAGGTAAACTGAAAGAGAATTTCCCCCAGAGAATGGGGACTCCAGAGCAAGGTGAGATCAGTTTTAGAAAACTAAAGTACTGTGTTTCATGCCTGAATAATTCTTGATTCCACTATGTATTTACTTATAATCGTATACAGTGAAATTATGATGATTACACAATACGCGCATTTGAACAAGCATGAAAAAAAATTAATCCACCAGCCGTGTGGCTCCTTTCTTGCAAGACACTAAAATGGCATTCACCAATTCAATAGTCCTCAAATTTAAAGCATGCATCAGAATCTCGGGAAGGCTTGTTAGAATACTGGTTACTGGGCCTACACTCAGAGCTTCTGATTCGGTGGATCTGGCCGGGAGGGGTGGGTGGGGCGCTTAGAACCTGCATTTCTAACATGTTCCCAGGCGATGCTGATGCTGCTGGTCCAGGAACCACTCTTGGAGAACCACTACACTAATTCACCTAAGTCTAGTGTTTAACTAAGACTTCCTCTCTGTGGTTTCTCTAATTGATAACAGATACTGGCAGATGAGAGACTAACGCAGCTGCAGCTATTGGGTTTTCCTTGTTGCAATGACATTCATTTTCTTCTTCATCTTCATCATCACCCTCGCGGACACTTACTAAGTATTTACTATGAGCCAAGCACTGTTAAGGGCTTTATACAGCTAATCTTATTTAATCCTCACAAATACCATTACTTCCATTTTCAAGGCAAAGATAGTAAGGCTTTGAGAAGTCAAGGAACTTATTCAAAGTTATAGAGCCCCCAAGTTGGCACAGCTGGGTCTCCAACTGGACAACGTGACCCAGAGCCCAATTCTAACCCACTGGTACTTCACTCTGTCACTTGAGGGTCTACAGTCTCTGAATTGATAAAACAAAAACAGAACCACTGAATATAAAACAAAAACTTCTGTTTCGTTGTCCTTAAGCCGCTATAGACACTGGGATCTTTTTAGACATGTTTCTCCATAGCTTCTACCCCAACACCATTTCACTGGTGTTCAAGCTCTTCCCTTCTCCATACTTGACCCCAAAGTTTCTATTGATTTCTTATCAGAAAGTTTAGCTCTCTCTGCTTCCTTGTCACTTTCTCAACCATCCCTGGTTAGGAGTGGAAGGGGGCACATTTCTGTACAGAGAAATGATACCCTTTTTGCGAGCAGAAGCAGCTGTCAGCAATTGTTTCAAATAGTAGTGTCTATTTTTCTGTTTAATATGCAGAGTTTAAAAAACTTACTTGTATAGAGAAGCAAGTCCAGTAATGGGCTTGAACAGGATGAACTTGAACAAGAACAGTGCATTAAGTCCACCTTCCGCAATGTGTGTTTGCCCCAAAGGGCATTCATCACTATCTTTTTTACGCCAGCACCCTGGCTTGCTGAGTTTTGAGTTACCCCCGCCCACATGGCAGATGTCCTCAGCAGTATGAGCCAACCTCAGACCCAAAATTTAACTTTAAAAGAATTAATCAGAGCCATGACTCACATCAGTCAGCTGCCAAGAATGCGCTCCTTAGGTTTGCTGCACAAGAATTTCCAATCTGGGTGCTACATGGTGGTGGCAGGACAAAGTCACCTTCCTGAGTTCATCTGAGCAGAGAAAGTGTGTTCTTCCCCTTCCTCCACTGCTCCAAGCCTGACTCAAGTTCTGCTTCTTGGGAAAATCTGAATGGAAAGCCCACTGCTCCTTGCTGCTCCTCTTCTGGGATCAACAGCAAATTCCGGCTGGGCCCAGCTCAGCACAGGACAGGGATCAGCTGGATTGTCCCACACTGCCGGGAGGCTGGTGGAGGAGAAGGGGAAAGCAGGGAAGGAAAGAGGGGAGGAGCTGAGGGTCGGGGAGATAGAACCACGACAGTGTGGCCACTGGTCAGCGTGGGTGGTCATTGGTTAGTTCTGGGCTTCCAAGCAGAGCCTTTTGTACCGTCCAAGATGGAACTGATAAACGGGCACTCACTCTTATCTGATTTACATCCTCTCATTCTCTTTTTCAGACACATTCTTTTTTTCTATTTTTCTGATTGTAAAAGAAATACATGCTCACTGAGAAAAAAAATGAAGGAAATAAGAAAATCAAGATCCTTCCATCCAAAAGTAATCACTGTTTCAAGTTTTTTGTATGCCCTTTCAGATGTTTTTAATATATCTAAATATATAATTTTAAAAATAAAATTGCATCATATCGTATGTACTGTTTCACAACCTGTTTTTCCCTGCTTCATATGAAATTGCGGATCTCTTTCCATGTCAATCAATACACATCTGCATCATTCTTCCTGGCTGTACATTATATGGCAGACTATTATAATTTATTTAACAGTCTCTCTTGTTAAACTCAGTGCTGGACTAGAGTCCTCTTCCCTCCCCACCTCCCACCCAGCAAACTAACATATAACAATTTTCTTCCCACAGCCATTACTAGTTCTGACTTTTCCTGCTGCCCTGGGGCTCCGAGGTCTTTCTCCTGTTGCCTCCCCATCTCCTTGCAAGCTCCAGGTGGGTGGGACCATGATCTCTAGACATCTGAAATTCCTACAGCCTATACGACATGGCCAGTACCAACAGATAGCTGGAAGGGCAGACTGACGGCCACTCTAATAAAGGAGGAGGATTTGCTCTCTTAAATCATACCTCTCCTGTCAAGAGTTCTCCTACCTCTGCTTTATTCTCCCTCCTCCTTCACACACATTCCAGCATGTTCTCTGTCGGCCTCAGTCAGTCCTGCTCTTGTATTCTTAAGCTTACTTCTGCTGACACACGTTCTGGAATTCGCCCTCTTTGTCTTTATCTCCTTTCTTTTTTTCTTTTCTCTTTCCTCTATACGGTACGCACATCTGCGTCACACCCACACCCCTTGTATACCCCACCCCACATCCCCTCACAATCCTGGCTCTGCTACTTACCAGCTCTCTGACCTTGAACAGACCATTTCCCCTGAGTCTGTTTCTCCATCTATAAAATAGGAAAATGCTATAGGCATATCTCAGAGATATTGCAGTTTCGGTTCTAGACCATCACAATTAAGCGAGTAACAAGATAAAGTGAATCATAGTCTTTTTGCTGGAGGAGGGTCTTGCTTTCAGTTTGTAAAAACCACAATATCCGTGAAGCTCAATAAAGCAAAAATGCAATAAAACAAAGTATGTCTGTATCTCATTCAGGGTTATTGTGTAGACTAGAGGTAAAGATGGTAAAGTGTCTGGATGTTCAATAAATGATATTCGTGGTTATTATTCAAAACACATCATTATAAGAGCTAATTCAAGGAGGATTCAAGCATTGGGACACTAAGGAAAAAATGTGTTTTTCTTATTTTCGTTTGTGGGGCAATAGCTCTTAGCTTCAGTGCCATAAGCATTCTTAAATGTCATCCAGTGTGAAAGAGAAGGCAGTTAGCAAAGTGATTAAAGGAGCAATGGGGAACTGGAAAAGGAAATATTGTCCTACAAAGGAGCGACCTTTGTGGGGCTGGGATCAGGTGACAATACTTTCTGGTCTTAGAATGAAGAATTGCACCTAATAGACACTGTAAATTGTGTAGCTGATCAAGTCTCCCTCTCGGCCTTGACTGCTGAAAACTGGAAGCCAAATGTGTGTCTTTATACCTAACAACATGTAAGTCGGAAAGACAGCCCTTTTATATTTGCCTCCTGAACTTGACATCTCTAATATGGCTTATTTTTCCCTCTTTCTCACTTCCTCTAATTTGTGTTCACTTGTGGTATTTTTGAATTCCTATAAGACTCTTAAATTTTCTCTTTTTTTATTTCTTTATTTTTTAAAATTTTCTCTTAAACAAAGAATGAATAAATGCATAGATGTAGAAATGAGTGAATAAATGAGTGGAATCTTAAATTAGAAGAGGATCTTAGAAACCATGTAATTCAATTCAAGTGTTTCCTCTGCAACATTATTAGCAGGTGGTCAGTCCCATTGCCTGATCTGGATTTTGCAGTGATTAGAAGCTCACCACCTGAGAAGATAATTCTTTACTATAGAATATTGTGGCTTATAGAGAGTTGAAATCTGCTTCCTTATAGGAGGAAATGCTAATAGCAAGAGGTAGAATTTTTAATAAGAAAAAAGGCAACAGGAGGAAAGTAAAGGTATAAGAGCAAAATAGAAGGACGTTAGTTCTTATTCTCAGTGAACTCATATTAGCTCCAAGTGATCGCTTTAATATTTTCTAAGTACTCACAAACCATCTGTGTTTGTGATTCTGCCAGACTCAAGACTTAAATATCTCTGTTTTGTAAATAAAAAATAAGATGTACATCAAAAAAAAAGTAAGAAGACAGCCACAGAATGGGTAAAAATATTTGCAAACCATATATCTGATGAGGGATTTATATTTAGAATATATAAAGAAACTTAGAACTTAATAATAAAAGATGAATAACCTAATTTAAAATGGATTAAGGGGCTGAATAGACATTTCTCCAAAGAATATATACAAATGGCCAATAACCACATAAAAAGATGCTCAACGTCATTAGCCATCAGAAAAACACAGCTTAAAACTACAATGAGATACCCCTATGTACCCGGTAGGATGGTTATAATAAAAAAGACAGATAATAACAAGTGCTGGCAAAGAGATAGGGAAATTGGAACTCTCATATGCTACTGAGGAATTGTAAAATGGTGCAGCTGCCTTGAAAAACAATCTAGCACTTCCTCACAAGGTTAAACAGAAAGTTTTTGTATGACCCGGCAATTCTACTCCTGGATGTGTACCCAAGAAAAGATGAAAACATATGTATACACACACACACCAAAAAAATCTTGTACACATATGTTTGTAGCAGCATTATTCATGGTAGTAGAAACAAGCCAAATGTCTATCAACTAAGAGATAGATAAATAAAATAAGGTATATTTATACAATGGAATATTATTCAGCAATAAAAAGGGATGATATACTAAAACATACAACAACATGAAAACATCTTGAAACTAAGTGAAAAAGCCAGTCACAAAAGATTATGTAATGTATGATCTCATTTATAAGAAATGTCCAGAATAGGCAAACACAGAGAGTAGATTATAGTGGTTGCCTAAGGCTTGAGGGTTACAGGGAGACAGGATGTTGAGGGGAAATCGGCGATAACTACTAATGGTAATGCAGTTTATTTTTGGAGTGATGAAAATATAAAATTGACTATGAATGGTTGCATAACTTTATGAATATACCAAAAATCACTGAATTATACACTTTATGTAATATGTAAAATACGTAAGTCATATGATATGTGAATTATATCTCAATAAAGATGTTATTTTTTAAATGAGGTGCAAGTGCTATATCATTGTTCTTTGTTGCAAACAACAGAATCTAGTGCCAAAAGTTTAAGCAGAAAAGGTAATCTATTAAGGCTATCAGAAATCTCACAGACTTTCCAGGAGAGTCAGCCCGTCAGTCCCCAAACTACACCTTGGGGACTGCTCCAGTGATGTCATCACTCACCAGACTACAGCTCTCACTGATGAGGTCTGGTACTGGTGCTAGTTTCTCCTCGCTGCCCCTTGCCAAGATCTAGACATCTTTGTTGCCCTGGGTTTATACTAAGCTTCCTCAGGATGCTCTCTTCTGGATAGAAGTCTAGAGGGGAGCCATCTGATTGGCTGAGCCTAGGTCACATGTCTGAACCTAAGCTGCAGAGGAAACTGGGAAAGTGAGTTCTGACTTCTGTCTTGAGAGACAGGTTGTATAACTTGAGAACTACTCCAGTCAAAGAAAGGATGTTTCTTGTTAACTTCCTTTTCTGCTTTCCATTGGATTGGGTAAGTTTTCCTCTGCTGGTTTAAAGGTTATATATTCTATTTTTGTTATGATGGTTGCGTTAAGTTAAACCCATTCATAGGTTTCTTTCTGCAGTGGTGTGCTGCAGACAACTTGTGCACATCTGTTCTCACTTTGCATTCATTTGCTTCACCTTAGGAGTTTGAAATCTGTCATGATGGGAGTACTTACAACATGGAAACTGTCAAATGCTACAAATCATGGCTTTCTTTTTCCTCGCCCGGAACCAGTTGTTAAGCGTTTACTAGCATACCACTGTCTTTATCCCTATTGATATATAAGTTGTCGCTGCAACAAGACAAGTATTTTAGTACAATCCTGCCTAATATGGGGTCCATGGACATATTCTGGCTTTCAAATTATTTATTATAAGTCCGCAATGAATACAGAAGTTTAGAGTAAAATTTATAGCAATTTGAAATTGCTGTGACATCCAAATGCATAATATATGTTTTTTATATTTCACAAAAGCATCAGTTTAGGATGGATTAGAAATTTAAAACTGATCCATCATGACAGGTGGTTTGGTTGAAGAAGAATTGCTTTAGCCCTCTCTCATCGTTTTGTTCTTCATTTCTTCCCTCATACAACAGGTATTGATATTGTCTTCCCAGATATTAAAACTCTCATTATCTACTTGTAGATACATTCTTCATCAGCTGCCTACCTCTTTGCCTTTAAAAATTATTCTCATGTCTTAGGTTCTACTGCTCTGACTTCTTGGCAGCCTCTCCTCTCAACGGAGGGGCTGAAAAGAAGTGCCAGAGTTTAAAATAACAAAGAACTCACATGGATTACAAAATAGCTCTCCTCTCTTTCTCTTTCCCATATATAAAACCAAAAAGCATATATCCAACCTTATGACAATGGTTATCTTTGGGTGATGAGACTAAGAGTAGAAGTTGTGTTCTTTTGCATATCTAGATTTTTTGTATTTTCTACAAAGTATCTGTATTGTTATATAGAGAAAGAGAAGTCCAAGCCCTTATCTCTTGCATTTTATGGACTCTTCGTGGATTTTTTTTCTTATTTCCTTGTTCCCTGCAGAGTAAATGCTGAATGAATTTCAGCAATTCATACATCATTCCTGGAAATTCTTAGGACACTGTCATAGAACTGTCATCTTGACACTCTCAGATATTAAATCCATAGCAGAGCCAGTCTGCAAACATCAAACTGTCACATGGAGTTGTGGTTTGCCCTGCCTCCCCCAACTTCCTGCTAAACCCTGTAGTTCCTGCATTTACTGGAACATTATTTTAACCTTGGTTTGCTAGAACATCATCACTAATATTCCTCAAGGATGGGTATGATAATGCATTAAACCCTGAGTTCTCCATTTGTAAGGTAGAGATCTTTCTTGGCTTATCCGAAGCATCTTGAATGCAAAGGTTTGCGGGAACGATTGTAGTTTGTGGTCAGACTTTAAGTATTGCAAGACAGTAATACATACCTTGCATTTCTAGAGAAATTTTTTACATCCAGAGGATTTAAACACATATAATATCATCTCATCCTATTCTCAAGTAGGGTCCTTGAAGTAATAGTAATTAGAGAAATTTAAATTAAACCCATAATATGGTAAGATTTTTGCCTGTAAATTATGATAGATTTATTTTAATCAATCCTGGAAAACTTATAAGGAAATTGGCACTCTCGTATACTTCTGATAGGAGCATAATTTGGTATAATATTTCTGGAAGGCAACTTATTACTCTGTATCAAAAGTATTAAAAATGCATGCAGAGGAACTTCTGGCTAGGGCAGAGAGAAGAGTCAGGAAACTACTTCTGCCCCAAATAACCAATCAAACTGGACAAAACTGTTCAAGAATGTTCATTTCAGAATTCTGGAAACTGACCAAATACAAACAGGAAATTGAAAACTATTCATGAAAACCTGAACTCGAACTTTGGGGAAGAATAGAAAGAGTCTGTAGCATTCTTCACAAAAAAAAAAACACAAAAAAACTGAGGTAGGTATTATTATCCCTCTTGTTTGGGATGAGGTTGAAAAGGAAATTGAGTCACAGGTTAAGAAATATTGTTATATTATTATTCCCATTTTAGAAATTGGAAAACAAGAACCGAGCTTCAGAGAGGTTGAGGTATGGCAAAATCTCACAGCCAGAAAAATGCAGAACCAGAATTTAAACTTTCCATGAGAAGGAATCATTATTATGAGGTCCTATCTAGAATCTTCTGTATTGTTTGAATGCTGGCCTTTGGAAGTGGGAAAATAATAGGTGTTGGCACAAACAGATTTATTTTAGTGCCAGTAGCAAGTAACACGAATTAAAAGAAATGGTGTTTCCCTTCCAACAGCTTGTCCAGTAGGTGTTTGGCCTACTTTCTTCCCTCATGGTGTTTGGTTCTTTAAAAAGGTGATTTTCTTTCTTTCAGATTTAGACCTTACTTTAGATTTGAGTAAGTGCAAGCCACAATGCTGTCTGCTCATGGAAAGGGCTTAATACAAACGGGTCAAGTAGATTCGTTGCTAGATTTAAGGAAAAACAGCAACATTAAACATAACAAATGTAAAAACACATTCCTTTTGGAATCCAAATGCTCCAAACATTGACATACATATTTTGAGTGTATTCAATGTCTTAGAACGTCTTTTAGGAACCAGGCGCTAGAAATATATGTATGTGCATTGTGAGGAGCGAGGGGTAGTTACAATAGGTAGTACTTGCTCATGAATCCAAGGTTGTTTGTACAACGCCCAAATGTAGAACATTCGGCAATGATAATATCTACTTTTATGCCAGGTATTGAACTTAGTGCCGTGTATGATGAGTCTTATGACATCCTCCTTGCAACAACCCTACAAAGAAGGTACCGTTTTTATCCCCCTTTTACAAGTGAGGTCGCTGAGGCTTAGTCACAGTAATAAAGTGCTCAGGCTCACATGGCTAGTACTTGGCAGAGCTAAGAATTCAAAGTCAGATCTGTTGGACTCTCAAGTTGGATGGTAGACTCTGTGTGTTGGACTGTAAACTACCCCCTCTGAGAATCATGATCACAGGTATCCCCACCTCTTTGAAAATTTACCTTCATCAACTAGGTGTATTCTCAGAATGTTCCCAAAGACCTTTAACATAGTAAGAAATACTGCATTTGTGAATTATACCAATTTCAACTAAAATCTCTAAGCACGAAGGAGGTAACTGCTTACTGGAATTAGATGATTTAATTGACTGGTAAAGATAAGAACCAGAGATATTTAAATTTCGTTAATTCATTTAACTCAGATTTCCAGATAGCTATGGAGATGACAGGCCTTCCACTAAGCCCTGGGGGTCTGGATTTGACTGGACGTGATCCTGAACTCAAGGGGCTCATGGTCTCACAGCAGATACAGAAGCACAAAAAACTAACCGTGATACAATATTAGGTATGTAACAGTGACAGCAGAGTGATGTTTTACAGTTTTATCCTCTAATATGGCTTGGGCACTAACCAACCAAGTAGAGTGGTCTCTAGCTGAATGAATGACCATGAATTCCTACCAGCAAATGTCAGTTTTGAAACATAATCTCTGAGAGAATGGGAAAGCCTCAAAGCAAGGTAGTATTGATGATTCCAATTGAAAAATGAATTGCATTTCATTAGGCCAAGAACAGCCGAAAAGGCATTCTGAGAAAGGACAGCATGAACAAAGGAAAGGCAAAGAGGCCAGAGATGCCTGACAAATGAAGGACAGTGAGGCTGGGAAGTGGGTGCCTAATGGGGACAGTTGGAGATAAACTGGGAGAGGCAATCAGAGCCACATTCTGAAGGGCCTTGAACATGAGAGTGAATAATTCAACTTTCTTTTATACTGTTGGCAATTTGTAGCCTTCATGGTATTTTTGAGCAGGAAAATGACATATAAATATGAACTAGTAAGTCATATTAGACATATAAATATAAACTAGTAAGAGTCATTAGATATTTCCTTGTCTGCCTTTAAAAATGCAGGTGTTCTGAGAATTGATTGGTCAACCATTCCTTGAATACGTTACAAAACAAACAACTCGTTCTTCTTAAAGTAGTCTAATTCTTTGTGAGGGGAAATACTTTCTCAAATGCCTTTTTAGGGAAGATACGCTTTGTTTGTGATATTTTATGAATGAATGAATAAATGTCCATGTACTAGCTCTTCATAATGAGATAGATGATAAGTCCCTGTTTCATATGTTGAGCTTTCAAAAGTTTGAAGCTAGCTAAATTCATTGAAAATTCCCCTCTGTGATTGACAGCCTCCTCCACATTCTTGATTTCTTTCTTGAATACAGTTCTTTAACTTGCTGCCATCCCTTTGATGCTCAAGGCGAGATAATAGACACCCCATACAATC